>NC_045595.1:146468175-146771205 GCF_009762305.2 Zalophus californianus
GCTTCAAAACTTGATTATCAGCATTTCCATCATTGAATTCCTGGGTCCTTCTAGTTCAAGTTGTTTTTGACTTTTTGGGGTTATGAATTACAGGGACTGGATCTTGTTGAAGTATTTGCTTCACTCAAAAGTCAAATAGGCTCAGTGGCACTTTCTCTTGGAATGTACCTCTCTCATTTTTCCCCCCTTTTATCTCAGGATGACACCATAGTCATGGAGTCTGAATTTTTAAACTCTAATGCAGAATACTTAAAATTAGCATCGGATTTTGAAAAATTTTCAGCCCTTGACATTTTTGCTACATACCCTATACGTTTCCCATTCTTTTTTTCCTCTAAGGAATTGAGATTTCTTCATGGCCCTTCCTTTCTGAAAAGGAATAGTAATCTTAGAAGAGGCCATTTATCTTTTCTTTCTGCCTCTCCAACTACTGGACAGTGGACAAAGTCCTTTGACATCACACCAGGGGAAGGTGGAGGGTGCCTCATTACTGCTGGGTAGAGTTGGAAGTCCAGGTTCCCCATGTGGTCTCCACTGACTTTACATGGTGGGGGGAGGAGGGCATGACCTTCTGGCAGGCATGAAAGTCCCAGCTCCCTACCTGGCCTTTGACCACACCAGTGGAGACGGGAGGAGCCACAGAAATGCTGAGTTACCTAGGCCTGCAAGGGTGGAAAATCAGAGTTTAGGCTCTCTACTCAGCCTTTTTCAGCATGGGTGGGGGTGAGGCCACAATTTTTTCTGAGGTATTTGGCTGGAGTAGGGCAGTAATTGTTTGATTTGCCCCTTTCATGGTCCTTTGGCTAGAGAGAGCAGGCTTTTGTTAGGACCTTTTTTTTTCTTCTTGTTTTTTGGGTCTCTGCCCATGGGTGTTTCTGGGTTGCCTACTTGGAGACATCAACTCCAAGTCTAGGGTAAATGAGGCAAAAAGAAAACCCAGGGAACTGATCACTCTGTTGTCCTGAAGTCCCTAGTTGTCTTCTTTTAACCCTTTAGAGTCTTATATTTGTGTTAGATAAAATAGCCAGGGTTTTTACTTGCACTTAGCAGGAAAAATAGGGAAAAATGTATCTGTTCTGTCTTCCTGGAAGCAGAAATCTACTTGGCATTTAAAATTGTGTAAATTTACTACCTTTGATAAAAAATTAAAATTAAAAACAATTTAAAAAAGAAAACCCATGAATTATGTACAAATATTGTGACTTTAGAATGAAAAACATTAGAAAATATTCTCATTTCTGACCTCCCTGGGTTACATAATTTTACTAATAACTAAAATAAAATTATTTTTATTGCATTCTCTCTCAACAAAATTTTCATGGGAATGCTTCTCTCTCTGTCAAATAAATAAATAAAATATTTAAAAAAAAGAAAGAAGGAAGGAGAACATAAAAGAAATACCTAAGTATAGGGTGTTTTTTAATGTGGCAGATTTATTTATTTATTTTTTATTTTTTAAGATTTTTTTATTTGACAGAGAGAGACACAGCGAGAGAGGGAACACAAGCAGGCGGAATGGGAGAGGGAGAAGCATGCCTCCCGCAGAGCGGGGAGCCCGACGCGGGGCTCGATCCCAGGACCCTGGGATCATGACCTGAACCGAAGGCAGATGCTTAACGAATGAGCCACCCAGGCGCCCCTTTAATGTGGCAGATTTAAAGAGAAGCTTCAAAAGTGTAACAAACTTTTATCAGGTATCCCAGTACCTTCAATTAATGGGCAGCTGTGTATGGCCTTTCTCCTTGGTATTTGTTAGCCTGTGGGAAGCACCATGAACGGTATCATTGTGGTTTGTTAAATAGTTATCAAATCATATTTAAAATTAATAAATTTACATAATTCTTTAGGGACTTGAACTTTTTATTTCCTCTTGAATGTGTATTTTAGAATATTTTATAGTTTGTAGTTACTATTTCTTTATATGTTAAAGGATATTATTATTATATCCTGTTAAAATATACATTGTTCAGTGTTAAAAATCTCTTTACAGAGAGTATCTGTCATAATCTCGGTCCCTTTTAACATTCATAACAGTGAGTGTTCTCATAGAAAGTGATAGTACTGTATATGTGGGTATTGCATAATGGGCTTTATCTGGTAAGGATGATGTCATTGCGTGGGATGGCCTGAAGGAATTATTAGAAGAACATAGGACTTTTGACTGCTAACATTTTTTAATAAATACCATACTGTTGAAAACATTAATTTGTGTTTGGACTAGAATGAACCTAGGTTTTCCTGGCTTGGCTCTAGAGATTTAAAGAAATAAATTCTGTCATAATTACATAACTGAATACATTGAGATATTGGACATTTTTCTCTCTGGGAAAGAGAAGTAGAATTAAGAAGGAAAGAAGTTAATAAACAACTGACATTCCTTGTTATACAGTTGTGAGACTAACTTGAGATTTGATGTTCAGGGATATTTGGAATTTTTGTTTCTGTCATTTCTGTATTTAGTTTATTGCTGAGGTATAAGATATGATTATCAGAAAAATTCATAATTTTATAAAGAGATTTTTAAGGTACATATTAAATAGAGGCCGATTACATTGATTTTGTTACTTTGAGTACTACACATTCAATTTGTTTTTAGTGTGGTAAGATATATGTAACATAAAATTTATTACCATCTTAAATATTTTTTAAAAAGTACAGTTAAGTACATTCACATTGTTTTACAATCATCACCACTATAGCTACCTCTAGAACTTTTTCATCTTCCCAAACTGAAACTGTATCTATTAAACAGTTACTTACCTCCTCCTCCCAGCCCCTGGTAAACACCCTACTTTTCTGTCTCTATGAATTTGTCTATTCTGGGGACCTCATATAAGTGAAATCATACACTATTTGGCGTTTTGTGTCTAGCCTGTTTCATTTAGCACATATTTTCAAGGTTCATTTATGTTGTAGCATGTATCAGAATTTCAGTCCTCTTTAATGCTGAGTATTCTATTGTATGCATTTTACTACATTTTGATTATTCATTCATCTTTTTTTTTTTTAAAGATTTTATTTATTTATTTGACAGAGAGAGGGAGACAGCAAGAGAGGGAACACAAGCAGTGGGAGTGGGAGAGGGAGAAGCAGGCTTCCCGTGGAGCAGGGAGCCCGATGCGGGGCTCGATCCCAGGACCCTGGGACCATGACCTGAGCCGAAGGCAGGCGCTTAACCAAATGAGCCACCCAGGCGCCCCTATTCATTCATCTTTAATGGACATTTAGGTGGTTTCTACCTTTTATCTATTGTGAATAAAGCTGATAAAAATATTGGTGTGCAAATACCTGCTTTCGGTTCTTTGGGCTATATACTCAGAAATGTAATTGCTAGGTAATTTTATGTTGAATTTTTTGAAGAATCACCATACTGTTTACAGGAGCTGTACCATTTTACATTCTTACTAGCAAGAACAAGTGTTCCAGTTAACCCCATCCTCATCAATACTTGTTATTTTCTGGCTTTAAAAAAAAAAAATAGCCATCCTAATTGATGTGAAGTGGAATCTCATTTTGGTTTTGATTTGCATTTCTTTAATGGTTAGTGATGTTGACTGTCTTTTCATGTGCTTATTGGCCGTTTGTGTATCTTCTGTTCAGGTCCTTTGCCTAATTTTTTAATTGGGTTGTTGTTACTGTTGAGTTATAGGATTTTCTTATAATATATCTTGAATATTAATCTCTTATCAGATAACCCATTTTATTTTTAAATCATTTTGCAGAGGGTTGGTGGTGATGTGGTTGTAATCTGACCTAGTCTGTAGGTATGTCTCCTACATTTCCTGTACTAAGGATCCTTTCCTACGAATCCCTTCATAGAGCCCACATTTTAAAAATTAAGTACCTACCAAATATTTTTTTATTTAGAAATGACTAATTATCAGTTTTTAATAAAAAACAAAATAGCTAAGTAGAGATTTGTTCAGCATGAAATATCCAATGTTAGCATACTGAGTTAATTTTTTTCTAGCAATTAAAATTGACCTTTTAATAAGTCAGGTATTGTGTTAGATGCGAAAGACACAAAGCTTTTGGTTTCAAAGAACTTAAAATCTAATGAAGAATTAACAATACCATGTGATAATTACTATGGTGGGGTAATAGAAACAGTGATGGAATCCTTTGTGCCTAGACAAGTCAAGGGAAGTTTAATGAAATTATGTTTGAGATGGCTCTTGAAGGAGGGATGGGAGTTACCAGGGTGTAGAGACTGATGAGAGCCTGAAGTTCAGTGATACTTCCTTTGAGAGGGTCCTTAGGGTTGAGAATCACTGGTCTGTATGACTCTGAAAACCCAGGAGGGAGGGAGAGCCAGCCCCTGTGAATGAGAGGAATTAAGAACATTGTGAACTAATAAGCAAACACCCTAAAAAATGTCTTATTGTATGTGTGTGTGCTAATAAGCAGTACACAATGGCCAAAGCATCTATTTTTTTTAAAGATTTTATTTATTTGAGAGAGAGAGAGAACACAAGCGGAGGGGAGAGACAGAGAAAGAGGGCGAAGCAGGCTTCCCACTGAGCAGGGAGCCCCACACGGGGCTCAACCCCAGGGTCCCCGGATCATGACCTGAGTGGAAGGCAGACACTTAACCGACTGAGCCACCCAGGCACCCCTTGTTTTCCCTGTGTGCTTTAGGTAACCTGTTCATGCATAAGAACTAGAAACACTTGAAAAAATTCTTTATAGAACTGATTAAGTTCAAGCTGATCTGTCTTGATATGAAAAACTTAAGTTTAAATTCAAGATATTTGTATTAATTGATTCAACTGAATTAGCTTACTGTGGTTGTAATTCAGATAGGTGGCTCCTTTGACCAGATATGCCACCACATGATTTCTTCTGATAGCTTACATGAGAATAGCGAGAAGAACAGAGGGGCAGAAGAGAGAGTGAATTAGATCTGGTGGGTCAAAGGAAGTGATCCCAGGTGGCTTAGTATAGAAGTCAGACACTGATCTGAGAAAAAAGGTTGTGTCTGGCTTTGGGCTGCTCTAGGAAGTGTCCTCTGTGGAGAATGGCAATTGTAACAGTTTGAAAGAAGGGGCGAAACTGAGCAGATTCCTAAGAGCAGAGAAAGAATTTGTTGAACAAGGCATTTGAAAAACCACTTAGATGTTTATAATTGTTTTCTTTAAGAGATTTAAGTTATTATTACCAAGTTTTTGTGTAATAAAGAATTAGGATTTTTCTTTTTTTGTTACCTTATCAGAAGTGAGCAATAAATATTATGTTAGTAAAATAATTATGTTCTTTTTTCTGGATCTTGTGACTTTCACAATCTCAAGCTTTCTCATTTCACAGAAATGGAAAGTTATAAATTAGCTGGGAGGAAAATAAATGTTTCATAAAAAACTTTTTTCAGGTTTAAGGAACCATACTGCTGTAGGTCTTTGGGCTCAAGTTTGTCCCCAGAAAGTAGGACTCAAACACTTCCAAGTCATATAATTATAAAGTTCTTAAACCGATAATGGAAAAGACAGACTTGGGGAAAAGTACCTCTTAGCATGCTTCTTACCTGCAAAAAAAGGTAAAATAATTGAAAGCATCTCACTGAAAGTGTTAGAGTAAGAGAGTCTGAGATGTTCTAGAGATTAAGATGGTAATAAATGGTAGAACTAGGACTAAAATGTGACTATATTATATGTCCCATTTAAAGATTTTATTTATGTCTCATTTAAGATAATAGTGTTTCTCTGAATTTTATTGTTTCTGGGTATGGTTTTGAAAACTTATTGGCAAAGCATGTGATAAACAATATTTCAAGATGAAAGCAAATACAGTTGGTCCTTGAACAACATGAGGGTTAGGGGAACTGACCCGCAACACAGTTGAAAATCCATGTCTAACTTTTGACCCCCCAAGATTTAACTACTAATCCTCTACGGTTGATGGAAAGCCTTACTGATAACATAAAGTCCATAACACATATTTTAGTGTTATGTGTATTATATACTGTATTCGTACAATAAATCTAGAGAAAATGTTAAAATTATAAGAGAAAATACATTTACAGCACTGTATTAAAAAAAAATCTCCACATAAGTGAACCCGCGCAGTTCAAACCCATGTTGTTCAAGGGTCAACTGTATTATAAAAATTCAGTCACAGTTAAGGATGGTCTTTATAGACTAAAGAATTGAGTTTGTTTTCTAATATAATGTGAAACTGGAATCCATTCTAGGCAGAAATTCTTGTTCTTTCCTATGTGAGCAAAAAGGATCTTTGAAGTTGGTTGATGTTTTTTGCTTTCTCTACATTATTTGAAAAGGAAAAATGTGTAATATATTTGAATGATATCTAAAAATAAGGGAGGGAAATTAGAAAATTACAGGAATATATATGTGTGTGTTGTGAATATATGTACACCCTTTCTCATTAAGATTTAATAATACTTACCTTTGTTATCATATATTTCTTTTTTTTTTAAGATTTTATTTATTTATTTGACACAGAGAGAGAGCACAAGCAGGGGAAGTGGCAGGCAGAGGGAGAGGGAGAAGCAGGCTCCCTGCTGGGCAGAGAGCCTGATGTGGGACGCGATCCCAGAACCCTGGGGTCATGCCCTGAGCCAAAGGCAGACACTTAACCGACTGAGCCACCCAGGTGCCCCCTGTTATCATATATTTCTTAACTCTAACATGTTTCACTACAGATAGCCACATGTATTTATGGTGATTTAAACCCATTAGGTATACCCTCTCTGCCCATCAAATTATGGCAGGTTCTGGTTTCTTTAATTGTGCCCTTTTCTCCAGCCTTCAGTAGCATTTTTTTCACTGCCTTCTAGGCATCACTAACAATCTCTGCGAGGCCCCTTAGGGCCACTACCTGATGCCTTCTTTTAAGCCAACGCCAGATGTTTTAAGTTTTTGTTAGAGCAGCACTTCAGTTCCAGGTACCAATTTCTGTTTTGCTTGGTTATGGCTGTGTAACAGACCATCATAGAGCTTGGTGGTTTACCAAAAAAACCCAACAATCATTTATTCTGAAACTTTCCTAGGGGTTGGCGGCTTTCTCTTCTGTCTCCTACCCCCATCCTCCAAATCTAACTTGCCACAGAAGTTTCTGTTACACAAGGGTGAGAGAGAAATAGCTAATTCCAGAACTGGGACATGGAAGGTTGCAAGATAAACCTGGAACATGTTGTTGTGCTAGAATATGAAGAAATTCTCAAAAAAATGAAGATGGCATACCAAAAAGATACAGGAGTTCTCATAATCAAATCTGGGTTATAATGGATTATAAGCCTTTGAATAAAATGAAAATCCAAGTCCATGTAGCAAATAGGACTATAAATCAGTGTGCATGTAATTTTTATAAATAGGAAGAAGGGGAATATCATAAATTAGAAACACTTTGTATTTCAAAACGGAACAAAGGTCCAGTGTTATTATTTTACATACCTAAAGCACTCTTTTACAGTTGTAACCTATTTCAGCTTTTTTTTAAATTATGAAATATTTGGGGCCCCTGGCTATCGGACTCTTGATTTTTGGCTCAGGTCATGATCTCAGGGTCCTGGGATTGAGCCCCACAGTGGGCTCCACAGTCAGCTGGGAGTCTGCTTGAGGATTTCTCTCCCTCTCCCTTTGCCCCTCCTCCTGCTCTCTCTCTTTCAAATAAATAAATCAATCTAAAATATTTATCTATAGTTTGATACACGTAATAGTTTTTCCCTGAATAGTTGAATTTGATTCATTTTATGTAAGTGCTTGTTTAGAAATAAATTATTTTCAATCCAGGTTATGTAATACTTTTTAAAACAGCAAAAATAATCATAAAGATAAAATTGTGATTTGGTATTTTTTCACTGTGTTAATTATGTTACAGTCTTACTGTAGCTGAAGCTCTCTATAGATAAGGGAGGACAGGACTTTTACTCACTTCTGAGTTGACAGTTTTTGTTTTACCCGTTTATTTGCTCATTTTTTGAATGAATATTTAATTGAGCACCCTACTGTGTACGATGGCACTACTAATTGTCAAGTGTACAGAATCGAACAAAGCATAGTCCCTACCTTTATAACATAAGAGACTCATTAAATATTTGCTGTATGAATCTAGATTTTTATACACCCCCTCCATTAATATTAAGGATGCTTTTTGACAATTTTTTAGACTTTATTCTTTAACATACTATTTTAAAACTTAACAGTATCTCTGAGGTGAATCTGACATCGAGGGTAAGATTTTTGTAAATGGAAAATAATTAGGCATTTTATTGCAAATGAAATGCCCTAGGATATTTTTTATTGAAACATTTATTTAGTTATTTTAGTTAATTGAGACTTTCATGATTTATCCCTTAACCAGAAATTTTCTCATATTTTTATCAGGCCAAAATAGGCTTTTTATGCTTTGCTCAACTGAATAATACATCCAAGGGCTGTGCCAAAGAGTGGTATAGTTGTTGGTTCACTTAGAAGAAAAGATAATGGCTGGTGAAAGACCAAGGCCATATTCAGGATATGATACATAGAAGTAACTTAATAGCTTAATTGCAAAGTTGTTTATTATCCAGTTTGTGGCTTTTCACAGTACTTGGCAAACCTCAGTTGAGTTTGCAGTTCAGAAAACAACCTAGGATTGACTACACAGATACAGAGATGGAAATTTAGGAGGTTTGTGTGACAAGAACTAGTCTTATGAGTATGTGTGAAATCAAAAGCTTAACTCTAGTAACACAAAGATACACTAAGCTTTGTGCTTCTTTAACCTCACTGAAAGATAAGGAAGTTGTTTTAAACATTTTAATGTAAATCATTAAGTAAATGTTTTCTGCATTTTTGCCTTTTAGAAGTATAGTATACTGAATGCTATATTGCTTCTTTTTGGTGACCAAAGATCATAAATTATTGTGTTGTACTCTGCTATATTTTATTATCTAGTACAATTCCATATAATTTTAGGGAGTTTTGTTATTTGTTTTTGTTGTGTTGCTCTCAGCCGTAGGAAGCTGGCTTTATGTGTGCCTCTTTGCGTTTTATAGTTTATGAAGTAATTTTGCATGCATTGTTTTATTTGATTCTTAGATTAGGCAGTGACAAAGGAGATAAAGAGAAATGAATGGGTTCAAGATACATTTGGACCAGTAAACTGAGAGTATTTGTTGATAGGATTAGATTGGACAAATGAGAAAGGATGATTCCAGAATTCTTTCTTAAGTAACTGGATAGACAAAAACATTTCCATCATGAGACAGAAAATACTGGAAAAGTGATATATTTGCAAATATATGGCATTTCTTTGGCATTAGTGTGTAAAAATAGTTCTCAAAGCTAAGAAGTCTTTTTTCCCTCTACAGAAAACTTGAGGTAATTTTAAGCATTAGGTTTATATACAGGACTCAGGACACTGCCTGTAAACGAGAATTTCCTACACTAGTTAGTCACTAAGTCAAATGTAGTTAAATTCTGTAACCGTATTTCGCTAGTTTGAACTTGAGAAAAAAATTAAACTATCAGTCTGTGGTCTAGCTGAGCACTTCACTATTTTGAACATAATTGAGATTCCAGTAGTAAAGAAGAAAAGAGCATAGATAATAAAAGGGCTACATCTCTCAGAAATAACATGACCCTTTTAAAAATCCAAATACATTGGATAATTATGTTAAATATAGAGTGTTTGGGTTAAAAGATGAAGATTGTCAAGCAATAAAAAGAAAGCAAAATCTATGTGCTGTTTATAAAAAACACATTCAAAATGTAATGATCCAGAAGTTGTGAAATTAAAGAATAGAGAAGGATATTCTATAGCTATATTAACTGTATTAGTTTCCTGTGCTGTATAACAAACCACCACAAACTTAGCAGCTTAAAGAACTTAATAGTTTCTTTGGATTAGGTGTTCAGGCACAGCTTAGCTAGGTCTGCAGCAGGGCTTCAGTCAAGGTGTTGACCAGGGCTGAGTTCTCATCTAGAGGCTTGACTGGGGAAGGGTCTGCTTCCAGGTTGTTGGCAGAATTTATTTCCTTTCAATGGTAGAATTCATGGTAGCTTGCTTCTTTAAAGCTGCAACAGAGAGACAGACAGACATAGCATGATATCGCATCTCCTTGGCAATCTTCTGTTGGTTAAAGGCAAATCTAACCAATAGAAGTACAGTTGATTTTTAACAATAATGGGTTTGAACTGCATGGCTCCACTTATATGAAGATTTTTTTATAGTATGGTACTATAAATGTATTTTCCTTATGATTTTCTTAACATTTTCTTTTCTCTAGCTTTATTGTAAGAATACAGTATATAATACATATAACATACAAAATGTATGTTAATTGACTGTTTCTGCTATTGGTAAGGCTTCTGATCAACAGTAGGCTATTAGGAGTTAAGTTTTGAGGGAGTCAAAAGTTATACCCAGTCTTTAACTGTGTGGGGGGTTGGCACTCTTAACTCTCCCACATTGTTCAAGGGTTAAATGTATATTGGTTAGTTATGAAGTCCCACCCACACTCAATTGGAGGGGGTGTTATACAAGGGCATGAAGATGGATCATGGGAGTCACATTAAAATCAGTCCACCAAACCAACCAAAGGAAGAGATTTCAAAGCAAAGAACAATACTAGGAATAAAAGAGGTAACTTAAGAATTATAAAAATTTGATTTACTAGAAAGATTTAATAATTAAAAATTTTGTACTAATGTAATAACAAAATCCCAAAATATATAAAGAAGAGGCTAAAGAATTACAGAGAGAAATAGACAAAATAGCAATAGCAAGAGTAACAGAAGACTATAATATACCCCTTTCAGCAGTTGATACAAAAAAACTGACCAAAAAAAGTGAAGATGAGCCTTGAACAATGCAATCAGACAGGACGTAGTAGACATAACTAGAACATTGTTCCAATGTAGAATACACTTTCTTTTCAGACTCACACAGAATATTTATAAAAATGGACCATATGCTGATCCATAAAGAAAATGCAGAAAAATATCAAAGGATTGAAATAACAAAGAGTATTCTTTTACTATAATGAAGTTGTTAGAAATCAACAAAAAGGTAATTAGAGTATCTTTAAATGTTCAAAAATTAAAGAATACATTTCTGACAGAATGAGACAAGAAATCATAATGGAAATTAGAAAATATTTCTAATCTAATATACTTATAAAATATATATTCTCATGGTGATTAACATAACAATAAAAAAATTTAAAAAAAAAATATATTCTCATGAGATTCAGCTAAAGCAGCACTTGAAGGGAATTTTATAGCTTTAAATACGTATATTTGAGAAGAACGGTCTAAAAATTAATAGGCTAAGCATCCATCTCACTCAATTAGGAAAAGAATAACGCAATCCCTCCTCCAAGTAAAAAGATGATAAAAATAGAAACAAATTGACAACACAGAAATTATACAGTGAATAGGGATAACAAAGCCAAAGTTGATATTTTGAAAACACTAATGATATTTTCAAATCATTGATGAGATTGATCAAGAAAGAAGGTACAAAATTCAAAGTCAGAAGTAAAATAGAAGGCATCCCTTCAGATGCTATAAACATTAAGAAAAGAAAAGAAAAAAAGATTATAAACAGCTTTTTGCTAATGAAATTGAAAATTCTGATGAAAATAGCAAACTCCTAGACTCTAATAACTTAAAACTGATTCAGGAAAATTGATAAAACCTAAATATGGGGTGTCTGGGTGGCTCAGTCAGTTGGGTGTCCAACTCTTGATTTCAGCTCAGGTCATGATCTCAGGGTCCTGGGATTGAGCCCTAAGTCAGGCTCTGTGCTCAGCACAGTTTCCTTGTCTCTCTCTCTTTGCTCCTCCCCCTGCTCATGCTCTCTCTCTCTCTAAAATAAATAAAATCTTAAAAAAAAATAAAAGATTTATAAAACAAATAATTTTGTAAGTATTAACATTTAGTCAGTTGTGAAAAATCTTTGTTTTAAGGGAAATTCCAGGACCAGATGGCTTCATCAATGAATTCTAACAGGCTTTTTAAAAAGAAATAAATTGAGGGGTGCTTGGCCTGCTCGGTTGGGAGAGCATGTGACTCTTGATCTCAGGGTCATGAGTTTGAGCCCCATGTTGGGTGTAGAGATTACTTACAAAAAAAAAAAGAGAATTTAAAATTTATATAAACTCTTTCAGTCAGGAGAAAAAGAGGGAATATCCCCAAATTAAATTTTATGAGACCAGACAACCTTGATATCAAATCTTGACAAAGTTAGTATGAGAAAGTAAATACTCCAGAGTTTTATTGAGTATTTATGATAATATATGCTAAAATCTTGAACCAACTATTAATGAAGTGAGTCCAGCTAATATAAAGGATAAACACCATGACTAAATTGAATTTATCTCAAGAATGCAAGACTTAATGTTAGAAAGTCAATTTGATTTCATAGTAATAGCATAAAGTTTTAATGAGAAAGACAAATCAATTCTACACTAATGGAATAAAAGAACAGTGGAATAAAGGAGTAAAATTAATTCCATATTAGTATAAGATAAAAATCAATTCTACACTAATGGAATAAAAGAACAGTGGAATAAAGGAGTAAAATTAATTCCATATTAATATAAGAAAAGATAAAAATCAAAGAGGGCACATATTGAATGGAGCACTGGGTGTTATACGCAAACAGTGAATCTTGGGAACACTACATCAAAAACTAATGATGTATGATGATTAACATAACATAATAAAATAAAATTTTTAAAAAATCCTATGATCATCTCAGTATGATTTCATCTCAATAGATGAAAAAAAGAGATTGATGAAAATTCAACATCTATTACTGATAAAAACTCTTAGTAAACTAGGACTAGAATGGAATTTCAGAGACACCTGGGTGGTTCATTCAGTTAAATATGGCTGCCTTCAACTCAGGTCATGATCTCAGGGTCCTGGGATTGAGTCCCACATCCGGTTCCCTACTCAGCCTGCTTCTCCCTCTCCCTCTGCCTGCCACTCCCTCTGCTTGTGCACTCTCTCTCTCTCTCTCTGACAAATAAATCTTTAAAAAAGAAAGGAATTTCATTAATCTGATAAGGAATATCTACAGAAAACCTTTGAAATTAGGAACAAGACAAAATACCTTCTTTTATCTCTTTTATTCAGCATTATATGGAAGATCCTAGCCAACGTTGTAAGGGAATTCAATAAGTAAGTAAGTAAGTAAGTAAATAAATAAATAAATAAGGATCAGAAAGAAAAAAAAAACACAAGCTTTCGATATTCACATAACCATGTAATTATGGATCTAGAACTATCCAAAAGACTCTACAGATAAATTACGTCAATGAAAAAAATGTTCATCAAGAATGCCAGATACAAAATCAATATATAAAAATCAATTTTATTTCTGTTAGTAACTAGTGGTTAGAAAATATATATATGTCATTTATAAAATAATAACTGGGGATAAAGCAAGTAAACAATGTATAAAATCCTTTTGAGGAAAATTACAAAATTTTATTAATAGATAAGTTAAGGGTGGCTTTTATTAATTAATGGAGATGTTCATGGATTGACAGATTCAATATTGTAAAGGTGTTATTTCTTCTCAAATTGATGTTTGATTCACTACAATCTCCAGCAAGTGTTTTCATGAAATTAAACAAGCCCATTCTAAAGTTTATAAGGAGATGCAGAGGACCTGGAAAGCCAAGAAACACTTGAAGAACCAAGGGTAGGAATACCTTAGCAGTTTAGGAACACATCACTCTGCTAGATGTCAAGAATTATTATAAAGCTATAGTAATTAAGATTGAGTAATACTGACATAAGGATAGACAAGTAGTGCAGTGTATTAGAGAGCCTTCAAATAGACCCATACAAACATAGACACCTGATATATGACAAAGGTGTTATTGACAAATAATAGGAGGGAGGATGGTCTTTTCAGTAGCCGTCACTGGGATAAGTGGGTATCCCTGTAGGAAAAATTGGAATTGGCCTCCTACTTCACATTATACTAGAAAAATCAATTCATGTTATAGTAAATGTGATGGTCAAACTATAAAACTTTTAGAAGAATATATATTTATAAACTTGAAATAGGGAAAGTTTTTTTTTAAAACTGTAAAAACCACTAACCATAAAGGAAAAGATTAATAAAACATTTCACTGTATTAAAGACTGTCACCAAAGATACCACAAAGACTGTGAAACTTCAAACCAGAGAGTAGGGGAAGATATTTGCAACACATATAATTGACACCAGATTCATATTCACAATTTGTAAAGAACTCCAACAAACCAAAAGACTTTACAAGAAAGGAAATCTATGGCCAATAAACATGAAAAGCTGTAGTACCTCATTAATAATAAAGGAAATGAAAATTAAAATCACAATGAAATGCTACTGTGTGAAAATCTCTAAAACATAATAAACATATTAAGACATCTCACAATAACAAGTATTGGCAAGGATGTGAAGCCACAAGAACTGCTGGTAGATGTGTAAATTGGTACAACCACTTTGGAAAACAGTTTGTCATTCTCTTGTGAAGTTGAAGATCCATATATCTTATTACATGGCATTTTCACTCCTAGATATTTATCTAGATTGATATGTAATTGAAATGTTCATCCGTAGTAGAATAAGCAAATAAGTTGTGGCATGTTCATGTAGAAGAGAACTATGAAGGGCGCCTGGGTGGCTCAGTTGGTTAAGTGACTGCCTTCGGCTCAGGTCATGGTCCCAGGGTCCTGGGATTGAGTCCCACATCGGGCTCCCCCTGCTCTCCGGGGAGCCTGCTTCTCCCTGTCCCTCTGCCTGCCACTCCCCCTGCTTGTGCTCTCTCTCTGTCAAATAAATAAAATCTTAAAAAAAAAAAAAAGAACTATGAAGACAGTGAAAATGAAGGAACTACTGCAGAATACAACTTACATGAAAATAGAAGGGAACTGATTCTCCCCTAAAATCTCCAGAAGGAATGTAGCCCTGCCAACACACCTTGATTTTACGCAGTGAGACTTATTTCTGACTTCTGACCTCCAGAAATGTAAAATAATGAAATTGTGTTGTTTTAAGCCACTGAATTTGTGGTAATTTGTTACAGCAACAATGGGTAGCTAATACTAAAAATTATAAAGTGTTAAAACTATCAAGGAAATGATTATCACTAAAATCAGTAGATTGGTTTCTCTTTTGGAGGGAAGAGGGTATGATCAGGAAGAGCTACATTGGACTTCTAGGGTGCTGGCAATATTTTATTTATTTGAATGCATATATGTTTTTTTTTAAAGATTTTATTTATTTATTTGAGAGAGAGAGAGAGAGAGCATGAGAGGGGGGAGGGTCAGAGGGAGAAGCAGACTCCCCACTGAGCAGGGAGCCCGGTGTGGGACTCGATCCCTGGACTCCAGGATCATGACCTGAGCTGAAGGCAGTCACTTAACCAGCTGAGCCACCCAGGCGCATATATGTTTTATGTAGTCTTCTGCACATACGAAGTTAGCATCATTGCTTTTATAACCAGAAAAAGAGTTTTAAGAATAATACATACCCATAATTTTTTAAACTGAAGGTTATTTCTTAAAGGCTTTTTAAATTTTTATTTATTTATTTATTAGAGAGAGAGAGCGCGCGCAAACACACAAGTAGAGCTAGGGTAGAGGGGGAAACTCTTCAAGCAGACTCCCCACTGAGCCTGGGCTGGATCTCACAGCCCATGAGATCATGACTTGAACCGAAACCAAGAGCTGGACACTTAACCAAGTGAGCCACCCGGGTGCCCCTAAAGGCTTTTTAAAATCACATTTCTTTGACTACGAAATTATTTCTTCCTTGAGGGAGTATGACAAGAAATATTTTTTATAAACCATTAGTACTTTGCAGTACCTTCTGTAATATGATCAATGACCTAAATGACTCTTTTATGAATTTGTAGCATGTAAAAAAATTACTCAGTTAACATAAGGAAGAAGCTACTTGTCTTCCCAGATTGAAATAAAAATACAACTTAAGTGAAAGAACTTATAAGAACCCTTAAACAAAACTGGTTTCAAAAATAGATTATACCTTAAATTTGCTAAGTATTAAAAAATTAAGGAGTACCCATTTATTGAAATGCATCTAAGCCTAGTGTGTATCTTGCTGTTATTTTTTTTCCCCTGTTTAATATGGGCATAAAAAAAATGATGGAAGCTATTTGTTTCATTTTTCTGGATTTTAAGTAATTTAAAATTTATTTGTGTGAGAGAGAGCACATGAGTGGGGAGTGGGAGGGGGGTAGAAGCCGACTCAGCAGACCCCCTCTCCCCCCCCACCGCTGAGCTCGATCCCAGGACCTGACCTGAGCCAAAGGCAGATGCTTAACAGACTGAGTTTAAATCCTGTTTGTTTAAGAGATTAAGCATAATCCCTGCCTAAATTTAATTTGTTGCCTGGAGCTTTCATTTTGGAGGGTTACATTTAAATAAGGAGCAGTTTGCAATGAATTTAATTTCTTTCATTTCTTCAACTTTTTTTTAAGTTTATGTATTTATTTACGTAATCTCTACACCCAATGTGGGGCTAAAATTCATGACCCAGAGATCAAGAGTCACATGCTCCTCTGAGCCAGACAGACGCCCCTCATTTCTTCAACTTTTAAAATTATATTGGTAAAATTTAAATAGGAATTGATTAAAATAATTCTTGTTGCATTTAGTATGAAAGAAATTGTTTATAGTGTGATTCTATAGGAAATTTTTAGTCTTAAGTACTTGATGGTCTCTGTTAACCAGGGCTTTAACTTTTTCCTAATGAATACAATATGGGGAGGCATTTTGGCAAGATGGTGATCTGTTTCCCAACTTCAGTTACTAAGTGGTACTAAGTACCACTTCAGAGTGAAACCAATTCTGAGACTTGTAGGCTGGAGGGCCTAGAGGGAATATGTGAGTTTGGGAAGTATACTGTGATCCAAATGAAAACAAGAGGCAAAATCCTAATGGGGCAATTATCAAAATTTTTAAGTTCTCAGGAAGAACTGTGCCCCTGAGTGGAAGCTTACTTCCAGTGCACTGTAGAGATTGCTTCTGCTGTTTTGGTGTTAACTGCCTTTCAAGGGACTCAACCTTGGAGGATGAGGCAAGCCATGAATTGGCAAAGGAAAATTATTCATTTAAAGGAACACCAGCAGACAGAGACAGATGAACAAGGATTGCATCTACAACAAGTGATTTCAGTGAAATAGAACAGAAATAGAAACGGAAAGAGAGAGATGACAGATTTAACAGGCAAAACAAAATAAATTATCTTAGATTTTCAGGAGGAATAAAGAGACATGCTTCTAATCATGGTGTAAAAGAAAACAAAAAGCAGGGAGCATTTTATATATTAATTTGTGGAAAGGGTGATTATTGTTGAGACTCAAATTCCTGGTCTGGAACATTAAATAGAAGAGTATACCAAAATAGGGCAGTGGGAGAGGGGGAATATTTATTTATTTATTTTTTTATTTGAGAGAGAGAGAGCTATATATATAATATATCCATCGATAGATATATCCATATATATATGGAAGGAGAAAGAGCAAATGGAGGAGATACAACAACTAAAGATAGAATAGGCAAGCATTTCTCTGGTTTAGAGAAAGATTGAAAGAGCCTGTTGAGTTCAAGCCAGAGTGTTGAGGATGGTGGGGAGACAAAAATCATGCTGTTTACAAAGGAAAAATCACGTGCCAGACTACTCAATTTGACACTGGAAGCTAGACGGTAGTAAAATGACATCTACAGCTTCCTAAGAAAGGACCTGTGCCTATAGCTAGCCAAGTATTATTCACATGTTATGGTGAAAACAAGATACTTGTGGATATGCAGTAATACAGGTCCTCCACTTAGGGGAAAAGTTCTCAGGAAATGATTCTCACCAAATAATTACCAACAGAGACTTTAAGATAGGGCATAAGAAGAGGGAAAACAGTGGTAAGCAAATGAATCTCACAGTATATTTAACTAGATCTAAATGGATAATGATGGAGTGACTATTTCAGCACATTCCCTGATCTTCTGCATTTCCTGAAAGTTTGCAAAAGCTTCATTAGACACAGGTTCTGTTCCTCTGGCAAGACTATAAGTGATGTTCTGTTCTTCCAGAGGGAGGCCTACAGTTTCTGATTGTCTATTGTAAAGATAGCTGTTAATACTCAATTCTAGATCCATTAATTCATTGAGGGTTGCAAAATGGTGACATTCTATCATTTTTCATTTATAGCTAGAACACATACAGAGACGCTTCTTTTCATCTGTTTGGTTATTCAATGATACAGTTCATATAGGAAAGGCAAGTTAAATGTTTTCCCCTTACTTTATCAGTTTACAAGATAATGAATTGGTTCTCTATCATCTTTTGAGGGGGAAGGGGGAGATGTCATTATAAACTAGTATAATTCAGTATATGTGATACATATGAGTCCTTTGCAATTATCTTTATTGAAGCTAAGATTGTCTCATCTTTGGCCAGCGGGAGCAAAAATGGTTCCTGACTCCTTTTGACATGACCCTGATAATCTTTATCCGGAAAGAAAGGGGCAGTATAATGGGGCACCTAGGTGGCTTTAGTCGGTTAAGCATCTGCCTTCGGCTCAGGTCATGATCCTGGCGTCCTGGGATCGAGCTCTGTGTCGAGCACCCAGCTCAGCAGGGAGTCTGCCTCTCCTTCTTCCTCTGACCCTCTCACCTGCTCATGCTCTTGCTTGTTCTCTGTTTCTCTCAAATGAATAAATAAAAAATCTTTAAAAAGAAAGAAAGAAAGAAAGAAAAGAAAGAAAGGGGCAGGTTTTTGTTGTTGTTGGGTTTTTTTTTTCTGTTGTTTTTTAGTTTTGCTTTGCTCTTTTAAAAACCTCAGAATGTTGTCTATGCTTTTGGGAAGGTGGATTTTAGGATCCATTTGTTTCCTAGGATATTTGATACTTAGTATGATCTTTGGTGTAATTGTAGGGAGATATGCCTTAAATTTTGTGTTACTTGCAAAAAATACTGGTTTTATTTTTTAAGTATATGTGAAGACTCAGAAAGAATCAATATTTCCCAGCAAAAAGATGGAGAGGTATATGTTAAAATGGTTTTTTCAACTGATTAATAAATATTTGAATGTTTACTCTGGACCATTCTTCACGATGGGAACTCTTGGGAATTCAGACAATGATGAAACCTGCTTATTTACCTAACATTTTAATAAAATAAGTTCTAAGGATTGATCATAAACTTTATTTTTTCTTTCAGATCTGTCACGAAATCGTCTCTCAGAAATTCCCATAGAAGCATGTCATTTTGTTTCTCTTGAGAATCTCAACTTATATCAAAATTGTATTCGGTATATACCAGAGGCAATTCTAAACCTACAGGCTCTGACATTCTTAAATATTAGGTAAGGATGTTGTTTCTTTTTTTTTTCTCTAATTTTTAGTTTTATGTGGTATTTTCAGTTCTCTCTTCCCTTTCACTAAAATTTACATTATCTGTTCATATCTGCAGTATCTGTACATGTTCTTAGGCTGAATTTTAGTATATGTGCTGCCGAAGCGAGCACTAGGCTGAATTAACAATATTTCCTATGTCCTTCTAGTTTCTCCCTTTGTCTTTAGCTTGGCAATAATTAACAAACTGTAAGGGTCATGAGCCTGATAGGCTTGCAGTAGTCTTGTAGCTATGATGCTCCAGTTACATTTTCAAATAAGTTTTATCAGATGAAAATAGATCTGAAAGTACTTTCACTCTTGTGATTTTGTATTTTTGTATACTAAGTTCTGAATGTGTAAATGCATTTATTTAACTCCTTTCTATTTTTTCATATCTTGGAAGACTTCTTTTGCTATATTTTTCATTATAAAAGTTATAAATGTTCATTGGAGAAAATGAACAAATGTAGAAAAGTATAAAGAAAATTCACCAAAATGTTATATCTGAGTTATAATTATAGGTGATGTTTTCCTTTTTCTCCAGGCTTTCAGTCAAATTTTTAAATGAGTTTTTCCCCTTGGCATGAAATACTCTTTGGAAATATTTTTATATGTAACATTTTATTGTACCGTTTATATACTTCTAAAACTCGTTTTCCCTGTCAGATGTTTAGTTTGTTTTTTGCCATGATAAAAATAATACTGGCAGAGACTCTTGTATGTAAATGTTTATTTTTGTCTTTCCTTAAGGTAAATGTCTAGGAATAGAATTTTTTTTTTTTAAGATTTTATTTATTTGAGAGAGAGATAGCGACAGAGATAGAGAGAGAGAGCATAAGCGGGGAGGAGAGCTTGAAGAAGCAGTCTCGCTGCCTGGCAGGGAGCCCGATGTGGGGCTTGATCCCAGGATCCTGGGATCATGATCAGAGCCAAAGGCAGACGTTTAACCGACTGAGCCACCCAGGTGCCCTGGAATAGAATTATTATTGACTTAAAAAGTTTTAAAAGCTCATGATCTATATTAGTCAAATCAGCAAAAGGTCTTGGAAATGGGGCCAATTGACCCTAGAGATTAAAAGGTTAAATCTGTATAAGTAAAATTTTAACTTATTTTTATCCTAATGATAGATGCGTACTTTTAGTACTGATTTTGCATGTTTTTTGTATAAATAAAAGATTCCACACCTGTATTTCAGCTGATGTGACATATTTGAAATCACAGCCTGTCTGTCACTTGTTTTCCATAGAACCATATTTGGATTATTTATATACATTTGATTATAATGTATGTAATGATGAGGGAAGTAGATTACAACTACTTTTATGTTTATAACTCTCCTTTGGAAGACAAGGAGAGAGGATGAGAGTCATCTACCATATTTTTAAATCACTTTATACATAACATTAACTTTAATAAAATAATAATATGTTGTGTTTATATAGCACATCATTATTTGCAAAGGAGTTTTATGGTGCAGGGCCCTGTAGGATAGGTAGAGGAGGTATTAAAATCCTCCATTTACAGATGAGGAATCTGTAAAAAGCAGATAATGCTGTGCTTAAAACCACAAAGGTGATACGTCAGGAAATGGAGACTAGAATCCAAATCTAATACCCCATTTGTTCCTTTCAAGACTTAACATTTGTCCCTTTACTGAGTATAGAATAGGAAAGGTGGAAATTTTTTTCTTAAGTGGGGGGTTCTGACTCTTCTTTCTCTACTTACCCATTTAGTCGGAACCAACTGTCAACATTACCAGTGCACTTGTGTAATTTACCATTGAAAGTCTTAATTGCTAGTAATAACAAATTGGTGTCACTTCCAGAAGAAATTGGACATCTCAGACATTTAACAGAACTTGTAAGTTAATGTTTTACTTTTTTACTGTTCCCACATGTATGTATATCCATAGTTATACCATGCTCTGTTCTCTGGTAAAGACCCATTATTAAGGTGTGTTTTTTAGTTTTTTTCCAAGTATGAATAGTGAAGTTTTGCTGGTTGATCAATACTGAAGTGCGTCAGCACAGAGTTAAAGAACTGAAAGTACAAGTCTAATAGGCCTACATGGACTGGGAGGAATCATTAGAATTAAATTTTAACCAATATTCAGTGATTTCTATGTTATTAAACTTGTGAGCTATAAGTTAATAATGCATTTCAGTTTTTCAGGTTAAATCTTAATAGCATCAGTGTTCTGATTTTTGGTTAGCCCCTATAGGGGAATGGGCACTGCAAAGATCAGGCTTTTTTTTTTTTTTTTTTTTTGCCTTACATGCTATCTCCAGCACCCCTCTCCCTCTCTAAAGTAAGCTATTCTTTACTGCCTTATGTTTTCTGAGAAGCATAACTTTCATTTACTACTCCTTGTTACTCTTTAGTGCTTATGTTCTGGGCATAGGAATGGGACTTTTCCCATTTTATCACCACAGTAACATTATGAATTAGGTATTATAATTATCATCATATTGCAGCTGAGGAAAGTGGCACTTAGATAGGATAAGTAATTTGCCCAAGGTTCCATAACTGAAGTAGAATTTGAAACCAATCTACCTCAACTTCAGAGCCCATGTTTTATATTTCTGAAATGGTCAAATACAATTATATCCATTGAGATTTGGGAGGATAGTTTCTTGTAGGTTTATTAACAAAGGTAGACATCATAAACAAAAAATACACATATAATTTAACGACCACACATTAGCTCTCTCTTTTTTTTTAGGTGGATTATGAAAATAAAAGGTCACATGTAAAAATACACAAATATATTAAATCTGGAGTCTAGATACTAAACTACTATTTATTTAGAGACAATTAGATCTAGGAAATAAAGTCCAAAATATATGTTTGTTGGCATTTCTTCAGAACTTGGGTTATTAACATGAACTAACAGTAAATTTTACTTGTGATTCAGATTCTGATATTCAAATCATTTAAACTTTCTGTTTCTGCTTATTGAATCATAAATACCTAAAAGATAGATACATCTTGCAGAAGGAGCTTTTAACTTTCTACAAAAGAGGTAAATTGATAACCCTCAGTCATACAAATAGTTTGTGTCGGAGTGAGAATTAATAATCCCAAAGCTCCTGATTCCCACTTGATGGAACATGTTCTCACAACATCCTATTGCTTTTATCCTTTATTTCCTTTTTTGTAAAGTCTATTTAAGTAGTTTCTACACCCAATGTGAGACTTGAACTAAAGACCCCAAGATCAAGAGTCACATGCTCCTCCAACTGAGCCAGCCAGGTGCCTCTATTTCTCTTCCTTTTTTTTTTTTCCCCTTAAAGATTTTATCCATTTGGGGCGCCTGGGTGGCTCAGTCATTTAGCGTCTGCCTTTGGCTCAGGTCATGATTCTGGGGTCCTGGGATCGAGCCCCGCATCGGGCTCCCTGCTCTGCACGAAGCCTGCTTCTCCCTCTCCCACTCCCCCTGCTTGTGTTCCCTCTCTCGCTGTGTCTCTCTCTGTCAAATAAATAAATAAAATCTTTAAAATAAAAAAGATTTTATCCATTTATTAGAGAGAGCACGAGTAGGGGGAAGGGCAGAGGCAGAGGGACAAGCAGACTTCCCACTGAGCAGGGAGCCCCATGTGGGGCTCAATCCCAGGACCCTGAGATCATGACCTGAGCCGAAGGCAGACGCTTAACCGATTGAGCCACCCAGGCATCCCTTCTCTTCGTTTTTAAGTGAGAGTAAACTTTTGTCTTTCAAGATATACATTTTCCGAGAGAAATATTAGAAATTACTATTACCTTCTAGCTCAAGCTCAATTTTCCCTATCCTTTCAACTTCTTTTCCTTTTAACTTTGATGCCCAGACCACTGGACTAAGAAGTATAGCTACTGATCTACTTCAGTCATTAATTGGTAGGAAAGGTAAAAATAATATTTTCTCTAAGAATATTATGGGAAAATGTAAAAATAATGTTTGAAGATTATTGAAGTTTATTGAAGATTATTGAAGTTTTTGGTAAGTGGTCTTTTCTAATAGTAAGTCTGTTACTATTGTCCTTTTACTCATATCCTAGAGGAGTTCTAAGTGTTAATGTGACATCTTGGAGCTTTTATTAACCTAGACAACTTCCTGCTGTTACACATGGATTTATACTTTTTTCTGGCTGGTCTCAGAATTATGGAATTCTGAATTTGTCAATCTTGGAATCTGTAGTTAGCCTCTTCTCAGAACTGGTGGAATCAAGCTGTTGACCAAGATACCAGAAGGCCTGCATAATACATGTACTGGTACCAGCTTGATCAGATGCCGAGAGAGCAGTATCTGTTTTTTCCATGGCCTATGAGTTATGTGTACTTTATTATTTTTTCCCTCACTTTCAGTTTGATAAAGAACTTTTCGAGTCATCTTTAATGCATTTTTTAATATTCTTGAGCAGGCGAGCTGGCATTTTGAAAATAGGATTTCCTTTCAATTAATTTTATCATTATAATTTTTATCATTGTTTTTTCTTCTAGTTTCATTAGAACACTTATAAAATAGATCAGTTTTTATACTTTTTTCTAATTTACCTTTTCACTAGAATTTTCATTTGATTTGATCCCAGGCTTTCTGCCCACATCTTGTCATTTAATTTTTGGTCTGCTCATAAAATTAGTGTAGATCCATATAAATTGTGTAAAATTAATCAGAAACCTGTAAGTTTTTGGAATTAAATGCTAGTAGAAACTATGGTATTATTCTTGGACATGGAATCATGATTTTTTTTTTTTACAGTTAAGACAGACCATAGGTATTATCTTACTGAACCTCATTTTACACATGGTTTAAAGTAGACAAATTTGTAATACTAGAACAATTCTTTACTTTGTATCTTTTTGAGATAGGATGTGAGCTGCAATGAAATTCAAACAATACCTTCCCAAATTGGTAATTTGGAGGCCTTGAGAGACCTTAATGTAAGAAGAAACCACTTAGTACGTTTGCCTGAAGGTAAGAAACTGAAATAATTGTTTCATTATTACTTGTTTCTTTATTTTGAAGATCTCTCAGACTGATAGGTACAAGACAAAAATGTATGAGAGTTACAGGCAATGTTTTGAGATACAGTGGTTCAGCTACTATATGTTGTTATCTGTTTCCTTGTGGATTTTAAAGTTAGATTCTTCAGTGAAAAACTCCAATAACGTATTAACCAGTGATTGTATTTTTAGATCTTGTCAGAATTAATTAATAACTCAAGGTAGGGTCTCTGGAAGTTTCAGTAAGTGTGAGTACTTGGGAGAAATAGATCATGTTTTGTTTTTTTTTTTTTTTAAATAGATCATGTTTTTGATGAGGAAATAGTTTAGTGTAATGAAAAAACATTCCTACAATTTGCATTGACTTAAATGGACTTGACTTGAACTTACTTTATCTTTCCCTGGAAATGTTCAGATAGAGGCTAATTAATGGTTAGAGGTGATGTGTAGAATGAATAATGAATGGAGTGAGAGACTGCACTGGGAGGCTTGTTATCTTAGGCTCACTATAGGCTCTGGTATATGTATCTAAATCATAAAAATGATTAAGCAAATTAAGTATAATTTATCAACCCTTCAAAATATGAATTCATGAAAGAAGCTGTAAAAGAAATGAAAATGAGAACTTAGATCAGAATATATCTTTAATGTTATTATGGAAAATTTCATATATAAATGAGAGCAATGAATATCCAGCTATAGTAGTTATCAGTTCCTGGCAACTCCTGTGTCATCTGTACTCCCATCCACTTTCCCTTACCTCTGTCCTTTAGAAGGTATTTTCATGACCGTGATGCTCTAGGTTCTTCTATAAAACATGACTTATAATATATAGTAAATATTAAATTAACTAATGAAGCTTTTGCTTCACTGTGGAATCAAATGTTAACACCAGTATGATTTTTAATTCTAACACATACAAGTGTGACTTTGACATTTTGTATGTCAAAATGTCTCAATAAGTGACCTTTGAGTCCACTTTTATACACTTAGTGCAGTCAGACTAGCCAAAATCCTGCATAACTTTCCTTTCAGTCGTTTACCCAGTAACCTTTACACCTTTTACTTTTAGAGCCCTTCCTCATTTCCTCCTGGGTCTGCTTTCTACCCCCTCAGGAATGTGAATGAAGGCCCCCAGCAGAACTGACCAAAATCATGGCACAGGCCCTATAACCCAAAAATTCTATCCAAGATTACCCTTCTACTCAGGACCTACCTACTGAGATTGATCTTTAAAGGCTTATTAATGTAGTAATATGGACTTAATATAAAATCAGTTAATGAAAACATTGGGATTTTAGTGAAAATGAAAATTCAGGGTTTTAGATGACAATTACAGTCTAATAATTTTATCATCTAATTGATTTCTCTATCAAATTTTAAAGTTGTGTTACCAAGAAAATGGTGAGTCACCCAAATAGTTTTAAATGGTTTTCTTTTTTTTTTTTAAAGATTTTATTTATTTGAGAGAGAGAGAATGAGAGAGAGAGAAAGCACATGAGAGGGGGGGAGGGTCAGAGGGAGAAGCAGACTCCCCGCCGAGCAGGGAGCCCGATGCGGGACTCAATCCAGGGACTCCAGGATCATGACCTGAGCCGAAGGCAGTCGCTTAACCAGCTGAGCCACCCAGGCGCCCTTAAATGGTTTTCTGTCAGCTTATCTTGTAATCTCAGCATATACAGCTAAACTGAGAGCTAAGCTGGAGGAAAGCTTTATTCTGATAGCTACATAAGTTAGTGTGGAAGTTCATATGGTCTCTAACATATTCCAATTTGGTAGATAAGTTAGTATGTCTCTTATTGCCATTTTGATTTTAAATTTTAATTGTTATAAAGTAATATATTGCTCAGAAAGTCGAGTAATATAAAAATATATATAGTATGAAGTAGTTTAAAAATATATCGTTCAGAAAGTCAAGTAGAAAAAGCTCAAAATCAATAATAGCATTCACCTGCCTCAACCATCTCCCCCCCCAGTTATTTTTTTTTAAGATTTATTTATTCATTAGAGAGAGAGTGTGTGCGCACACATGCGCATGGGGGAAGGGAAGAGAGAGAGGGAATCTCAAGCAGACTCCCTCCCCCCCTGAGTGCGGAGGTGGCATGGGACTCAATCTCATGACCGTGAGATCATGACCTGAGCTGAAATCAAGGTTGGACCCTTAACCAACTAAGCCACCCAGGCACCCCTCCGCCTCCCCAGTTTTAATGTCTAGAAGCATCTGCCTTCTCCATCTTTAATTCTATTCACTGGCATTTGCTGACATACTTCTAAATGACATGCTTTAACAGCTTTGCTGGATTTACCAGTCTTGACACTTATGTCAACTTCCTGTTATGGTAGATGACTATTTATATATTAAATATTTTTAATTTTTAAGGTTTTATTTATTAGAGAGATTGAGCGCTCACAAAAGTAGGCAGGGTGGCAGGCAGAGGGAGAGGGAGAAGCAGGCTCCTTGCTGAGCAGAGAGCCCGATGCAGGGCTCAATCCCAGGACCCTGGGATCATGACCTGAGCCAAAGGCAGATAGATGCTTAACTTACTGAGCCACCCAGGTGACCTGGCAGATGACGATTTAACTTTCTTACACACTATCACGATCATACCTTTACTTCCCTCCTGCTATCTTCCTAGTGTAATTTTTTTTTTTAAAGATTTTATTTATTTGATAGAGAGAGACACAGAGAGAGAGGGAACACAAGCAGGAGGAGTGGGAGAGGGAGAAGCAGGCTTCCAACCGATCAGGGAGCCTGATGTGGGGCTCGAACCCAGGACCCTGGGATCATGACCTGAGCCAAAGGCAGACGCTTAACAACTGAGCCACCCAGGCACCCCTTTCCAGTGTAGTTTTATCACAACTTTTGATCCAAGTGTTATTGTTTATGTTAATACAACTATATGAATATTGTTCCCTGCCAATTCAGTTGATGTACTCTGATTTTATTTTTTTATACATCTTATTTTTGTTGTTGTTTTTGTCTTTTTTATTTGCTTAGTTTTTTATGTACATATGGCTAATTCCTCCCTCTTTTTCTAGCAGAGAGAGAAACCACATTCACATAATTTTTATTACACTATTATATTTGTTCTATTTTATTATTAGTTTTTGTTAATTTAATTTTATTTTATTAGTTGTTAATTTCTTACTGTGCCTAATTTATAAATTAAACTTTATCATATATATCCAGGTATGTACGTATAGGAAAAATCACAGTATATGTATATGGGTATGTATGTATAGGAAAAATCACAGAATATATAGGGTTTGGTACTCTCTGCAGTTTCTGCATCCCCTGGGGGTTTTGAAACATATCCCCCATGAATAAGAGGGAACTGACTACTCTACTGGCATTCAAGAGCTGGGGATGGGGTGGGGTTGGGTAGGAACATGCTGAGGTCTCATCACTGTGTAGACTTCCTTTTAAATCCTCCATTTTCAACTGGCAACTCATCCTGACTTTCCATTGTGCCTAAGATTCCTGAATTCAAAGCCTTTGATTCGGTTTCACGAGAGAATAACTTATTGACCCCGGTGGTGATTGATTGGAGAGGGGTAGGACTGCATGGGGTTGGGGACTTAGGCATTTAACTTGTTCTTTTTACAGACTATCATCTAATCCTTTGGTTATGCCTGCGTTTCTGTGGTATCAGGCCTCCGGTTTCTGTAGTTCTGTGAGGGGTCAGACTGCTTGCTTTTCACTAGTATTCCCATCTGTAAGCAACTAGATTTCATTTTATAGTATCAGTTCATCTTTAAGAAAGGAGATAAATACATTAAATTCGCTATATTTAACTAGAAGCTCCTGTAAAAATGGTCTAGTTTTGAAATATCATTAATTGTGCATTTCCATTTTATCACCCTGCAGAGCTGGCAGAGCTGCCTTTGATACGGTTAGACTTCTCCTGCAATAAAATTACAACAATCCCTGTTTGTTATCGGAACCTCAGGCACCTACAGATGATCACCCTAGATAACAATCCACTACAGTCTCCTCCTGCACAGGTAAACTCCAGTGGATTTGAAGTATATTGGGAACTTTTTTGACAGAGCGTGAATATAAAAATTGAAGTTCTATAGATTTATCTTTTTGTTGGAAATGAAGTTCTTTTACAGTAAATTCACACACATATGCATTCTTTAGAAGCCCTGAATAAATGGGATGAAGGGCAGATAATATTTCCAGAAGTGCTTTTCCTTTCACTAAATTCTTACTTTTTGAGTTGAGGGGTTCTTCTCAAGGTTTTTCTAATACAATTTGAGTTAATTTCTTTCTAGTAAAACTTGAAAGTAGGCAATGTAAACACGAGAGACAAAAATACTTGGCTTTCAGCATTAAAGATTATCAGTGCATTTCTTCTGACCATCATTTTTGTACCTTTTTATTTAATAAAATCTTAAGTTCCTCATTTCGTCAGTTTGATCATTGGTTTATCAGTGACTGATATGAAACTATTTAATAATAAAGTAATTTTAAGGTAACTTTACATATAGATTCTAGCCATCCCATAATCTGAAAAATTCTACCAGCCTATATTTTTCTTTTTTTTAATTTCACTTAATTTAATTTTTTTTATTATGTCAGTTAGCCAACATATAGTACATCATTAGTTTTTGATGCAGTGTTCAACGATTCATTAGTTGCATATAATACCTAGTGCTCATCACAACACATGCCAGCCCATATTTTTCACTGTAGCATTTGAACTCTACAGTTGATGATGGTCTTATTCAAGCCTCTTGATGGCAACTATAAAGCTTTATGAGTAAACTTCATAACTATAGAAGGATCTCATTATCTTAAAGAATTTATATTTTGACTTCTGTCAACAAAAATGTAACTTTAATGTATAATCATTTCTTGCTTTTCTCTCTTACAGAAAGTAGGATTCAAAACATAATTGTGCATGATTGTTGGATTTCTAAAAGCAAAGTTGCCAGTGAAATCTGTGGGGAACAATGCTTTAAATCCCTGACTATGCCTAACTAATCAGTTTGATAAGTTTATTTGGTATTCTGTCAGTGTTTATAATCATAAATTATTTATTTTATATGTTACTGAAATTTATTCTTGACTAGAAAACAAAAATCTGTATTTATATCACTTAAACACATAAAATAACATGTTGTAATGAGTATTTGATTTTTAATATCACTGTATGTAGTTAATAGAAATGCCTTGCTTCTAATATATATATAATAAGTAAAAAGCTGATTGTGATTGCTAACAAGGGACACATATATTTCAAATGAGTAATAATTTGATTGCATTTATATGTTACTTTTTTAGATATGTATAAAAGGCAAAATCCACATATTTAAGTACCTGAACATACAGGCTTGTAAGATTGCTCCAGATCTGCCAGATTACGATAGGAGACCCTTGGGTTTTGGCTCCTGGTGAGTATATTTTATTTTTTTATTTAATATATTCCATCTCATAGGGTATCAAACTGGACCCTTAAATCTGTCTGAATGTTTAACTAAAGGGAATTAACCTATTTTGACACTGTTTTTCTCAGAATGTTTGTATTAAGTAAACAGTCGATTACAGAGATCTGACAAAGTGTAGTCCTAAATTAAGGTTTCTCCACCTCAGCACTGTTGATATTTTGGGCAAGATAACTCTTTGTTGTGGGAAGCTGTCTTATACATCAGAAGCTGTTTATCAGTATTTCTGGCTTCTGTAGCACCTTCCCAGTGTGACGAACAAAAACAGCTCCAGACATTGCTAAATAGCCCCTGAGGGGTGCCTACTTGAAAACCACTGGGTCTCAGTGACTTGAATGCTAACCTTGGCTCTGCTGTTAATTCTGTGACTTAAAGCAAGTCATTCAAACATTTGGGGGTTGATTTTTTCTTTAGGGAGTGAAGAGGATGGATTTGATGACCATTAATGTCACTTCAGGATCTTTTAGTTTATGAATCCTTCAACTACATAACACCTGAATGACAAGGTTACCTCCTTGGCATTCCCAACCATCTGGAACAATCTTAAGCAGCAGTAATTAAATTCAAAAGGCCTCTTAACTGGCAAAATAGATGTCTCAGTGAAGGTGCTATAATGCATATAGGCCTTATTCAAAAGAGAACCCCTCTGGCCTTCTCTTAGAACTTGTCACATTTTACATTAAAGCACAGTCCTAATGAGCTTGCTTCTCAGTATCCTAGTCTAAAACAGATTAACAAATTTCTATTTTGGTAGAGTTTCTAAAAGCAGACATTAAAAATACAAAAAGTTATTTGAAAGAAAAAATAGAACTATAAAAAGCAGACACATATTAAAAAAATCAGTTAGTGGTTAACTCTGAGAGGAAGGAAGATTCAATGTGAAAGACGCATAGGGGACTTTAGTTATTAATGTCTCGGGGCACCAGGGTGGTTCAGTTGTTAAGCGTCTGTGACTGAGCCCTGCATCAGGCTCCCTGCTCCGCGGGAAGTCTGCTTCTCCCTCTCCCACTCCCCCTGCTTGTGTTCCCTCTCTCGCTGTCTCTCTCTGTCAAATAAATAAATAAAATATTTAAAAATAATAACGAACAAAGGTATTAATGTCTCATCATGTTTTAAAAGCTATGTCTTTTATATTCATTTTTTATCTGTATGACATATTTCATAATTTCACAAGATATTGAAAAGCAGTAACACTCTAAAAACATAGTGCCTTGATGCCATTAGGCATATATGCAAAGAACCCTCCATATTTCAGTAATTAAATTATTGCCATGTTAGAGCACAGTACAATAATTGATGCTTATCAAGAAAATGCTAAGGTATATTAGAGATATCATTTCTAGTAAAGGGAAATGTGCATCAAGTTTAAATTTTAAATACAGTTTAAATTTTTTTCATCAGAAATTACTAGAATTAAATATTTAAGTGTTTATGGTATAAAGGAGTAATCTCAAGCTATCTGAAAATACAGAACCTGATTTTTTTTTTTTTTAAGATTTTATTTATTAAAGTGAGGGAGAGAGCGAGCACAAGCTGGGAGCGGGACAGAGGAAAAAGCAGATTCCCCACTGAGCAGGGAGCCCAATGCGGGGCTCCATCCCAGGACTCCAGGATCATGATCTGAGCCAAAGGCAGTTGCTTAACTGACTGAGCCACCCAAGTGCCCCCAGAACCTGATTTCTTAAGTAAATTAAGTATTACCCCAAAGGGACTTGACTTCTGCCCTTTGCCACAGACCATGTCTTTCTTCTTCACCACTGTATCCCTAGTTCAGCTGGGTGTTTGGCACACACAGTAGATACTCAACAAGTATTTATTAAAGTAATGAACAGTTTGGTCACACAACTGTTATTTCCCTCCTAACTTTTCTGTGCTTAAAGTTATCAGAACAACTTTATAATGACATTCTGGGGTTTTTTTGGTCTAGCTATTAGATTGAAGAGTTTCATAGACACTATGAAGGGTATTTAAAGTACTAGCTCTAATCTGGTGGTTTCAGCATACAATAATACAAGTTTTAGTATATTTATACAAATACACAAGGAGAAATTAACCAATGTCCTACATACCCATAACAGATTCCTACAAGAACATCTTGGTCCTAACACTTTTAACTCTGAGAAGACTGAAAGCAGACATGTGATGTTAAGGTTAAGACATAAAAGGTTTTGACAGATGGTAGGGATTAGGTCTGGCATACTCTGTGCTAGATTTAGGCCTCTTTCTGAGAAAGGACTTTGACAGTGGGGAGAATATGAAGGGACCCAGACCATTATTGCCAAGAATGTTTAAATTTCCTCTATTCATTATATCCTTTTCTTTCTTCAAGTCTTTTTCCTCTTACCTTGGTAAATTGCTTATAATAGAGAACTCTTGTCTTATTTATTGAAAAAAGTTTTGTTTTTCCTATTCAAAATTTTCATTAAGTATGTTCTAGTCCTGTACTCTTGAAAGATGTACTACAACAAAAAATGTAGGGGCGCCTGGGCGGTTTGGTCGGTTAAGTGTCTGCCTTCAGATCAGGTCATGATCCCAGGGTCCTGGGATTGAGCCCCACATCGGGCTCCCTGCTCAGTGGAGAGCCTGCTTCTCCCTCTCTCACTCCCCCTGCTTGTACTGTCTCTCCTCTCTCTTTCTCTCTCTGTCAAATAAATAATATCTTAAAAAGTAAATAAAAAAATGTAGCTTTTATTTTACATTGCTGCCTTTGGGGTTTGAGTGTCAGGCAGTTAATGATGACTACTGGGGACGTGTATGTGAGGGTAGGTCCAAAGACGAAGGAGGAATCACCAGCCCCTATAGGAATAACGAGCTTTGATTAAAGCCTGTGGTGCTGATTGCAGAACCTGTTTCTTTCTGTCATTCTGTCCTTAGTCTTGAGGACTAATTAGTCTTGGCCTAATTTTTTTTAATATAGAAATCCTCATCATAATACTTTAAAAACATAAAACTTCTCAAAAAAGCCCGGCAAGAGACGTGTGTATTTGCTAAGGCAAAAAGAAGGCTTGAATCCATGGAGAAATATACCTTAAATGGAAAGTCTAAATAGCATAAACATGTTGTGTCTCTCCAAAGGAATTAGTAATTATAGATCTGATGTCTTCCAGTCCCTATAATAATCCCTCACCATGCTCACTAGATTAATCTGTATTCTGTATTTTCCTTTTTTTCTGGAGTTATATTACATTATTTGTAATTATTTCAGAATGTCCTAGATAATATTTTTATATATAATATAAATAAAATACTTCCTTCAACTCCTCATGCAGTGGTGAATGGGGTATTGTATCTTCATGTCTTTTTTTACTGAGGTATGGATTAGTGAAATTGCACTGTTGTTGGCAGTACCTTTATTCAAAATGCCACCATGGAGTGAGAATGTCTGTACTATCGGGCAGTTCACTTAACCTCTCTGGACTTCAGTTTCTTCAACATGATCTTTATTTACCCCAGGTTTGCCCTAACAGTAGTTCTAAGGATTGAATGACCTGGTTCTGAAAGTGCTTGGCTGACCATAAAGTCCTATGTAAATATTAGACATTATAGTTACTAGCTATCTACGGTGATCTAGGACCAGTTTAGACCAAAGAGTCCTGTCTTGCTAAAGAGAATTTTTATTAATCCTGTAGCTCTTCAGGTATCCACTACAGATTAGGTACTGTGGTACTTTCCTTCAATCCTTACATGTAACTTTCTAACTATTTTTGCATAATATATAAACTACAACCAATCTTCCTTAAGTCATTTTATAAAGATCACAAATGTTTTATTTATTTCTAGATGTAAATGTTTCCAATTCCTTTAGCAAGTTGCACTGTTGTGATAACTTTTAAGTTTTGTACAATGGCACGTGTATTTTTCAGTAGTGATCTATAATGACCTATGCTTCTTTGCTGACCAGCTATATATTACAGACTAAATATGATTATGTATGGTAATGTGGCAGTGAACCAAAACCGAGGAAAGACTAAGCCACTGGTAAGAAAAGTCCTGCTTCTGCAACCCGAGTAACGGAATTAATTCTCTCCAACAAGCCTGAGCTTGTGAAAGCAATGATCATCCTTTATTGATATTTGTATTCTTAGTATCTAGAACACTGTGTGACATTCAATAAATGTTTGGTGAACTAAACCCAAATGAAGTAGATGTAGTGACTTGTGATAACAGCAGATGCTCTCTTAAGAGTACATTCTTCATAGAAATAATAATAATAATAACTTTTATTTAGTCCTTTGTAATAATATTTGTGCAAATCCTTAGCTTATATTTTTCGATCTTTATAGCAAATCTGTGAGGTAGGTCTTGTTAATCTTTTTTTTTCTTGAGGAAGCAAGTTGAGAGAAGTTAAGCAAGTTCATTGAAGTCACACAGCTGCTAGTAAATGATGGTGCCACGTTGTCAGTCCACATCTGTTAAACTATAAAAATAGCCATGTTTTATGCTCCTCACTGCACTCTACTGACTCACAGTTCAAGTTCCTGCTACAGAAAAGGCACTTAAACATCTGAGTCCATGTTATGCTAGGTAGTTTAAGGAGATTGGACTTTCTGACAGGGCATAACTGGAGCCTGGCTGGCAGAACTCTGCCAGGCCTCCTGAGGGCCATATTTATTCATTGGGTAACCATCTGTCCTGGTTTGCTTGTGACTAAGGGTTTTCCTGGGACACAGGACTTTACGTTCTAAAACCAAAAAAAAATCCTGAGCGAACCCAGAAGTTGGTAAACCTGTATGCCTCAGTTTAATGTTACCAGTTTAAACTCTGAACGAGAGTGAGTATGTGGAGAAGCTAAAGGTAACAAATAAAGGAGATAAATAGCTTAATGCAGAGATTCTATTAATTCTGTTTATGTTACCCACTTGAAAAATATCACAGTAAATTTAGGCTTATCTCAATTGGCCACTTGATAGAATAAATGTTATATAGAACAATATCCTCTAGAAATCGGAAAATCTTTACTTGAAAAAGATACATAATATTTTAAAATACTTTTCAGTAAATCTTGAAATATACATACTTCTTTTGGCAGCTGCAGAATTTTGTAAGTGTGGCTTAATGTATAATTTTATTAGAAAGCTTTTAAAATTGGGTACCTCAGCCTGACTTTGCGGTGATAAAACATATATAGTACCTATCTGTAAGTTCTGGACCCTAAAACAAGCATAAAAGCAGACCTATCACATAGACGATTAAATAAGACATTCTACTTAAATAACTAACAGTTTGGAGATATAGATGAAGGGCAAATGGATATTCATTGTATTACTCTCCTAACTCTTGTATAGATAGGAATTTTTCCAAAGTAAAAAGTTGGTAGAGATTAACTACTTTTCCCTTAGAAAAGTAAATTTTTTTTAGTTTATGTATTTGCTTATTTATTTATTTATTTTTAAGTAATCTCAACATCCAGCATGGGGCTTGAACTCACGGCCCCAAGATCAGGAGTCACATGCTCTTCCAACTGAGCCAGCCAGGCACTGCTAGAAAAGTAATTTTAGAATTCTGCTGGGAGACTTTTTTTTGCTAAATGATCTTGATGGGGGAAGGTGGGGAAAGCGAGGAAGCTAGCCAGAAGGCACTTGTATTTTTGGATCTTCATAATCAGACCATATTTAGTACATTGGACGAACAGATCTATGTATTAATTACTACATTCAAAGTAAAATCTTTATCGATAAAATAAATGATGTTACAAAGACTTTCTTTTATTCACGTAGGGTTTTTTGTTTGTTTTGTTTTTAAAGATTTTATTTATTTATTTGACGGAGAGATAGAGAGAGCCAGAGCACACAAGCAGGGGGAGTGGCCGAGGGAGAGGGAGAAGCAGGCTCCCCGCCGAGCAGGGAGCCCGAAGTGGGGCTCGATCCTAGGACCCTGGGATCATGACCTGAGCCGAAGGCAAGTGGCTTAACCAACTGAGCCACCCAGGCGCCCTGATTTGTTTTGTTTTTAACTGACATAAATCTTTCACTTTATATAAAGGCATATGAGTAGGAATGGTTAACCTCATTTTATGGAAATTAAAGTTATGTGCATTAACTATGTAAGAATATATGGAATACAAAATTCAGTACTAGAAAAGCACTATTTTAAATTTGTATCATTGAAAGTTGCTTTTCAACCCCATGCTTATTAAATAAAATACTAATAGACCATTTTTTAAAAATAAGCCTTGTCATGTTTTAGGTGTCTAATTAAGCCAACTTTTATTTTTTTTATTTTTTTTAAAGATTTTTATTTATTTATTTGACAGAGACATAGTGAGAGAGGGAACACAAGCAGGGGGAATGGGAGAGGGAGAAGCAGGCTTCCCGCGGAGCAGGGAGCCTGATGTGGGGCTCGATTCCAGGACCCTGGGATCATGACCTGAGCCGAAGGCAGACGCTTCATGACTGAGCCACCCAGGCGCCCCTAAGCTAACTTTTAAAAAGTATGTTGAAGAACAAGCAAAAACTATAGCTGTAAAACTTTTCGAAGAAAGTGGAAGAATATCTTTGTGACGTAGAATAGGCAATGATTTCTGAGGATACAGAAAGCAATAACCATAAAAAAAAAGACATGATAAATTAGATTTCAGCAAAATGAAAAGCATCTCCTCATGAAAAGAAAATACTAAGAAAATGAATATGCAAACCACAGACTGGGAGAAAATATTTGCAATGTGTATATATATGACACATATATATATGACAGAGGACTTATATCCAAACTATAAAGGGTATCTGCCACTTAATGTTAGAAAGACAAACAACCCAATTAAAAGTTGGACAAAAGACTTGATTAGATACTTGACAAAGAGAGATATACAAATGACCCATAAGCACTCCAAAAAGTGCTCAACATCATCAGTCATCATGGAAATGTAAAGTAAGGCACAAGACATTATTACACACCTACTAGAATGACTAAAATTAAAACTGACAACACCAGATGTCGAGGGGGGTGTGCGGCAACCAGTGCTCTCCTACATTGCTTACAGAGCTGTAAAATGGAACATCCACTTTGGCGAAATATTTGGCAGGTTTTTAAACAGCTTTATTGAGATACAATGTACAAATCATAACATTTATCTATTTTAAGTGTGCAACTCAGTGAATTTTGGTAAATGGATGCAGTCATGAGACTACCAACACAAGACAGATAGCAGTTCCATCACCATGTGCCCCTTTACACTAGATAAGTCCTTTCCCCTTCACTCAGCCCCGGGCAGCTACTGATCTGCTCTTAGTCAGTATAGTTTTGCCTTCTCTAAAGTTTCATATAGATGAAATCAAGCATTGTATAGTGTTTTGTGTCTGGCTTCTTCACAAACTATTTTTGAGATTACTGGTATATTTAGAAACGGGCAAAAGAATGGACCTTTCACAAAAAGAAGATAAATGGGGCACCTGGGTGGCTCAGTCGGTGAAGTGACTGCCTTCGGCTCACGTCATGATCCCAGGATCCTGGGATTGAGCCCTGCATCGGGCTCCCTGCTCAGCAGAAAGCCTGCTTCTCCCTTTCCCTCTGCCTGCCCCTCTGCCTACCTGTGCTCTCTGTCTCTCTGTCAAATAAATAAATAAAACATATCTTTAAAAAAAAAACAAAAAGAAGATAAATGAATGGCCAATACCCACACAAAATGGTACTCAATATCATTAGTCATCAGAAAAATACTGAAAGGTGTATCTCACTGATACACCTTTCACTCACCACGATAGCTGAAATGAAAGACTGCCAACACAAGTGTTGGCGGCTGGAACTCAGATACATTGCTGGTGTGAATGCAAAATGGGATAGCTACTTTCAAAAACAGATTGGCAAGTCTGTTTGTTTGTTTTTTAAGTTAAGCCTACACTTAACAAATAATTTATCCATTCTACTTGAAGATATTAAAACCATCAAGAATTTCACTGACATGGTGCTGAGCAAAAAAAGCCAGATTAAAAAAAATACATAATCCATTTTTTGAGTTCCAGAGTAAGCAAAACTAATTGTATTACTTTTTTTTTTTTAAAGATTTTATTTATTTATTTGACAGAGGCACAGTGAAAGAGGGAACACAAGCAGGGGGAGTGGGAGAGGGAGAAACAGGCTTCCTGCCGAGCAGGGAGCCCAATGTGGGGCTTGATCCCAGGACCATGGGATCATAACCTGAGCTGAAGGCAGACACTTAATGACTGAGCCACCCAGGCATCCTAATTGTATTAGTTTTTTATTGCTGCCATAACAAATTACCACAGACTTAGATTTTTAAACACAAATTTGTTATCTTATGGTTTTGTAGGTCAGAAGTCCAAGTCTTGGTCTCATTGGGCTAAAATCAAGATGCTGGCAGAGCTTTGTTCTTTTCTGTAGGCTCTGAGTAGGATACATTTCCTTGCCTTTTCCAACTTCTAGAGAGAAACTGTCCACATTCCTTGACTCTTAACCAAAAGTCGTCTTCAGGCAGCGTTGCATCACACTGACCTCTTCTGCCTCCCTCTTCCACTGTTAAGGGCCCTTTTGATTACATTGTGTCCATTCAGATAATTTACATTAATTTTGGATCAGCTGACTAGCAACCTTATTTTTACTTCCAACCTTAATTCCCCTTTGCCATGTAAAGAAACATTTATAGGTTCCAGGGATTAGATCTTAAACATCTTTGGGGACTGTTATTCTGCCTTTCATACTAATTTAAGGAGAAAAAATCAGAATAGTGGTTATCTCTTAAGAGCACACTGTAACATGGTGAGGGGAATTGCCTGGGAAAGGGTTGTGTGGGAATTTTCAGGCAAAGTAGAAATGTCCTACATCATGAGAGAGGTGTATATTACAAAGATGGATTCATTTGTCAAGTATATAGCTAAGGTGTATGCATTTCACTGTATATGAATTTTACCTTTAAAAGTACTATTGGGGGGGCACCTGGGTGTCTCAGTCATCAAGTGTCTGCCTTCTGCGTTCGGCTCAGGTCATGATCCTGGGGTCCTGGGATTGAGCCCCGCATCGGGCTCCCTGCTCTGTGGGAAGCCTGCTTCTCCCTCTCCCACTCCCCTTGCTTGTGTTCCTTCTCTCGCTGTCTCTCTCTGTGTCAAATAAATAAATAAAATCTCTAAAAAAAAATTACTATTGGGGGTGCCTGGGTGGTTCAGTCAGTTAAGCATCTGACTCTTGATTTCAGCTCAGGTCATGATCTCAGGGTCATGAGATTGAGCCCTGTGTCGGGTTCCATACTGGGTGTGGAGCCTGCTTAAGATTCTCTCTCTCCCTCCCCTCTCCCCCTCCCCACTCACTCTCTCTTAAAAAAAAAAAAAAAGAATTGAGGGGGGGCACCTGGGTGGTCAGTCAGTTAAGGGTCAAACTCTTGATTTCAGCTCAGGTCTCTATCTCAAAGCAGTGAGTTCAAGCCCTGTGCTGGAGGGCATGGGAAATGGGTTAGAAGCATAGATGAAACAAGAATGGCAGTGTTGACATTTTTGAAACTGGGTGAGTGCTATTATATTAGTATACTAGTATACATTATACTGTTTATTTTAGTTCGGAATTTTTCATATTAAAAAGTCAAAAGAATGCCCATTTAATTCTAAATAAGTTAAATCACTAAATGCCATGATAATGTTTATTAGTAAAATTGCATTTAACTTATTTTAAATGTTAATTTTTAAAACCTCAAACTACCCAGTAACAACTAGAGTCTCTCTTTGGCAGCCATGAAGAACTGTACTCAGGTCGCCCTTATGGAGCTCTTGATTCAGGTTTCAATAGTGTGGACAGTGGTGATAAGAGATGGTCAGGGAATGAAGTAAGTGTTTTCTTTTATTCTGCATGTTGTAACACCTGATTAAGAGACAATAAAATGATGAAAACAAAGTATCTTAATTGGATTCAGTTTCTCATTACATAAAATATGGAAAAGCCAAGGAAGAGGTAAAAATCCCACAGAGTACTGCCATCCAGAAATGATATTCTGTTTCTTTGCCATCTTTTTATCGTGTGTTTTACATGTTTGTTACCTTATTGTCTTGTATAAATAGTTTAATATCCTAGAAAGCCAAATGGGAACTGAGCCAATTACAACTGAAGCCTAAAGTTTGCAGGGTGACCTTAAGCAGAGGTTGCGGAAGGGGTGCTACGAGGTGAGAAAATAGGACTATAGGTTGGTGGGTAATAAGACAGGAACCTTAGTGAAGACTATTAACATGCTCAAGATAAATAATTTTCTTAACTAATTACATATTTTCCTCTTGTATTTATTATTATGCTTTCTTTTTTTATGTTAGAAGGTAGAATATTTTAGCTCTCAATGGGTTAATTGATGAAATAAGCTGTTATTAGCAAGACTGATAACCTCCTATTTGTAGCATTACTTCATTCATTCCAAAGCAAATTAACTTTAGACCACCGTCCCTTTGAAATTTGGAAAGCTTGTGTATGTATCAAGGGGTATGTAATACCATAATCACATCTGTATCCATGCAGATACATATATGTAGATACTTTAAATTCCTGTTTATTTGTGGAGTGATGTATAACCTTCCATTGCTTTTTTTATTATAGTAAAATAAATATACATAACATAAAATGTACCATTTTAACCATTCTTAAGTGTACATTTCAGTGACATTAAGTACATTCAAATTGTTGAGAAACTGTCACTACTGTTCATGTCCAGAACTTTTTTGCTATTTCTTCTTAAATGTAAATTTTAGTGAGTTTATATTATATCCTTGCTTTCAATACTATGTTGTCTAAAGTTTGAAATTATATTTTTAAATGTTACTGCTTTTTTTTTTTAAGCCTACAGATGAATTTTCAGATCTGCCTCTTCGAGTAGCAGAAATCACTAAGGAACAAAGACTGCGAAGAGAAAGCCAGTACCAGGAGACTCGCAGCAGTTTAGTAGTAACAAATGGTGGAGGTGAGTCCAGAGTCTTTACAGTCACTCTGGTGTGGGTTTTTTTTTTGTTTTTTGGGGTTTTTTTTAAAGATTTTATTTATTTATTTGAGAGCGAGAGAATGAGAGATAGAGAGCACGGAAGGGAAGAGGGTCAGAGGGAGAAGCAGACTCCCTGCTGAGCAGGGAGCCCAACATGGGACTCGATCCCGGGTCTCCAGGATCATGACCTGAGCCGAAGGCAGTCACTTAACCAACTGAGCCACCCAGGCGCCCCACTCTGGTGTTTTTAAGTGGTTGTTTTCACATTCGCCTCTTTTGTTTGTGTATCTGTAGCTTCTCCAGCTTTTCTTTTCTTTTTTCTCTTCTTTTCTTTTTTCTTCTAAAGATTTTATTTATTTATTTTGAGAGAGAGAGAGATACAGCGAGAGAGGGAACACAAGCAGGGGAAGTGGGAGAGGGAGAAGCAGGCCTCCCGTGGAGCCGGGAGCCCAACGTGGGGCTGGGATCATGACCTGAGCCGAAGGCAGACGCTTAACGACTGAGCCACCCAGGCGGCCCTCTTTTCTTTTCTTTATTTGAGAGAGATCACGAGCAATGGGGAGAGGGAGAGGGAGAAGCAGACTCCCCGCTGAGCAGGGAGCCTGATGCGGGGCTCGATCCCAGGACCCCGAGATCATGACCTGAGCCAAAGGCAGATGCTTAACAACTGAGCCACCCAGGCACCCCTCCAGCTCTTTTTTTAAAGACTTCCTCTTCTCATATGATTGGAAAAAAGTCGTTCTCCATTGGGATTAAATTTTAATTTCTCTAAGTTTTCAGGCTTGAAGTTAAAATACAGTGTTTTTTTTTTTTTTTTTTTTAAGATTTTATTACTTACTTGAGAGAGAATGAGAGAGATAGAGAGAGCATGAAAGGGGGGAGAGTCAGAGGGAGAAGCAGACTCCCCGCTGAGCAGGGAGCCCGACGTGGGACTCGATCCCGGGACTCCAGGATCATGACCTGAGCCGAAGGCAGTCGCTTAACCAACTGAGCCACCCAGGCGCCCAAAATACAGTGTTTTTTTATTTCTCTCATTTTTATTTTGGAAAGAAACTTCATTAAAGACTTTACCTGGTATAGATCTTTGGTAATCTTGATTTCATCATGATTCTCTTTTGAAGTACTGTTCTCCTTTTTTAAGATTCTCCCTGTGGTCATTATTTGACCACTTCCTGGAATTCAGTGCATTTCTTGACATTCACTTTTTCATTCATCTTGGATTGTATTCTTCAAGGGCATCTGAATCTAAGTTTTCTTTATTTTGGTATTTAAAAATACGTAATTTAAATTTAAAAATTCTTTTAATTTGTAATTTTTTTAGGTTTCATTAACAGACAGAGCTATTTCTGCTGCTTTGGGCTTCTGGGCAGACTTCTGATTGTAACATTCTATTCAGTCTTGCTTTAGTTTGAATTCCCAAATCCTAATGTTTATTTATTTATTTTATTTATTAAATTATTTATTTTATTTATTTTTTAATGTTGAGTGTGGAGCCCAACATGGGGCTTGAGCTCACAACCCTGAGATCAAGACCTGAGCTGAGATCAAGAGTTGGATGCCTAACCAACTGAGCCACCCAGGCGCCCCCCCCAAATCCTAACATTTAAATATTGAAGGCCAACTGTAACAGAAATATTACTTTGATCTAGAAATCTGTCTGACAAGAGCTTTCATATTTTTTTAAAGTTTTTACTTTAATTCCAGTTAGTTAACATACAATATTAGTTTCAAATGTACAATATTAGTAATTCAACACTTCTATACATCACCCCGTGCTCATCACAAGTGCACTCTTTCATCCCCCATCACCTAAATAACCCACCCCCCCCATCCAACCTCCCCTCTGGTAACCATCAGTTTGTTCTCTGTAGTTAACAGTCTTTTTCTTGGGGCACTTGGGTGGCTCAGTTGGTTAAGTGTCTGCTTTCAGCTCCGGTCATGATCTCAGGGTCCTGGGATAAAGCCGCACATTGGGCTCTCTGCTCTTCGGGAAATCTGTATCTCCCTCTCACTCTTCCTCTGTGCTCTCCCTTTCTCTCTCTCAAATAAATAAAAATAGAATCTTTTTTAAAAAAGAGTCTTTTTCTTGATTTGTTTCTCTTTTTCCCTTTGCTTGTTTTATTTCTTAAATTCCACATGTGAGTGAAATCATATGGTTTTGTCTTTCTCTGACTTGTTTCGCTTAACATTATACTCTGTAGCTTCATCCATGTTGTTGCAAATGGCAAGATTTCATTCTTTTTAATGGCTGAATAATATTCCTGTGTGTGTGTGTGTTTATGTGTGCACATATATACACCACATCTTTATCCATTCGTCCATTGATGGACACTTGGCTGCTTCCATAATTTGGCCATTCTAAATAATGCTGCTATAAACATAGGGGTGCATCTGTCCCTTTGACTTAGTGTTTTTGTATTCTTTAGTTAAATACCTAGTAATGCAATTGCGGGATCATAAGGTAGTTCTATTTTAAACTTTTGAGGAACCACCATACTGTTTTCCACAGTGACTGCACCAGTTTGCATTCCCACCAGTTGTGCATGAGTGTTCCTTTTCTCCACATCCTCGTCAACACCTGTTGTTTCTTGTGTTGTTGATTTTAGCCATTCTGACAGGTGTGAGGTGATATCTCATTGTAGTTTTGATATGCATTTCCCTGATGATGAGTGATGATGAACATCTTTTCATGTGTCTCTTGGCCATCTGATGTCTTCTTAAGAGCTTTCATCCTTGAATGATGATTTCAATTAAGTGGCTTGCTCTCTTTTTTTCTTACCATTTTATATTCTTTTGTACTCCTGTTACCATTTCATTCACATTTTAGTGGTTTTCTTTTTAATTTTGCTTTCATATGAGATATCTTTTCCCTTAGTTCATTTCAGACTTAAAATATTTTTGTCTTGATCTGTGCTGTCCAGTATGGTAGCCACTAGCCACGTGTGGTTATTGAGCATTTGAAATGAGGCCCTTCTGATGTTTTTTTTTTAAGTTTTCTTAATTTAAGTAATCTTTACACCTGACTTGGGGCTTGAACTCACAACCCTGAGATCAAGAGTTGCATGCTCTTCCTACTGAGCCAGCCAGGTGCCCCTGAAATGGAGGCCTTTCTAAATTGAGATGTACTATAACTGTAAAATACACATTGGGTTTTGAAGCCTTTCCAGGGGGGAAAAGAAAGAATGTAAAATATCAGTGATACTTTATATTAATTATATGCTATAATGACACTATTTTAGATATATTAGACAAAGTAAAATATATTATTAGAACTAATGTCACCTTTTCTTTTGACTTTTTTTTAATGTGCTACTAGATAATTTTTTATTACTTATATGGTTCACTTTTATGGCTTGCATTCTATTTCTCTTGGACTGTACTTATCTAGGTAGTATGAAAAGGTGATACTGCTTTCTTGAGAAGTAGTCATAAAATAAACCATTTATTTAGTCACACAAATTGTAGCTCATTGAAAAAAATGCATTTATATACCTGGTTTCTAATGTGGGTATAGACCTTTCCATCCTTTTGCCTGTTATTATAACTCTAGTAACTCAAAATTTGTTTTTATTTATTAATGGCCATTATGGAATTATTTAGAAATAAATGAATCAGAGGGGCCTCAATACCTCTGTCGGTTAGGTGTCCAACTCTTGATTTTGGCTTAGGTCATGATCTCAAATCTCAACACAGAATCTGCTTGAGACTCCCTCTGCTCCTCCCCCTGCTCTTTCTCTCTCTCTCAAATAAATAATTGAATCTGAAAACAGAGAAACAGACTTCTCTGAGTTCATTATTCCCAGCAACTGCAACTTTTAGGTAGTCTGTAGAACATCATACAATAATGATTGGGGTTTAGTCTCTGGAGAAACCTTAGAAAGCTTAGTAGCAAGGTTTTTCTTTCCCTAGTATGCCATTTTAACCAGCTTTTTTTTTTTTTTTTAAAGATTTTATTTATTTATTTGACAGAGACACAGTGAGAGAGGGAACACAAGCAGGGGGAGTAGGAGAGGGAGAAACAAACAGGCTTCCCGAGGAGCAGGGAGCCCAGTGCGAGACTCGATCCCAGGACCCTGGGATCATGACCTGAGCCGAAGGCAGGCGCTTAACGACTGAGCCACCCAGGCGCCCCCTTTTTAACCAGCTTTTAAATATAGTTACTTTTGGGGACATGTGGCTGGCTCAGTTAATGGAGCTTGCAACTCTTGATCTCGGGGTTGTGGGTTCAAGCCCCAAGTCAAGTGTAGAGATTGCTTAAAACTAAAACCTTAAAAAAAAAAAGTTACTTTTTAAACTTAAAATAATGGGGCACTCCCAAACTTATTAGAATAAATAATGATGGGGCTATATCTTACTCATATGCCTCTCACCCCAAAGCATTTTGAGAAGCAAAAATTCTCAAATGATTCCGTTCCATCCCCAAACTGCTACAAAATATCTACACTGCTGACCTCTAGAAAATAAATTTCAAAATAAGAAAATCATTGTTCTAATTATGAACAACAGTTACGGGAAGAGAAACAGTGGTCAGCAGCTGTTTCTTTATCTCTGAGTCCACTTTCCTCCTATCCTTTCTCTTTCATTTTGACTTGACTGTGTTAGGTTTTCTTCCTCCCATTTCCTTGAAGAGATAGGATTAAGCCCTCAAGCTAAAACAGGGGGAAAAATGTGAAAGAAGATATACCGCCCAGTGTTTAAAAATTACTCTTCCTCTCTTTGTGTCACAGACTCATACTGTCTTGTTTAAAGCAGTAAAGAGCTATCCAAAAAAAGAGCAATATTAGAGGTCTGTAATCCCATAATTACTATCAATTACTGCATTCTTTAGTCAATTAGGACTAGGATTTTTCTGGAACCTATTTTTGTGAGTGGCCATGGACTTAAAAAGAAAGGCTTACCTAATTTACACTTCTTCTCATTCCTCCCACTTTCAGAATAGAAAATGATAGGGAGAAGGAAAGAATGCGACTGAATGTGTTTATTGGCTGTTGAATTTGACTCTTCTTTCCTGGTGTGTGTGTGTGTGTGTGTGTGTGTGTGTGTGTGTGTGTGTGTGTGTGTGGTGTGGACAGTGGAACATGATCTGGACCAGATCGACTACATCGACAGCTGTACTGCGGAGGACGAAGAGGATGAGATGAGACAGCCCAAGGGGCTGGAGCCAGACAGCCTCAGTTCCCAGTTTATGGCGTATATTGAACAGCGGCGAATCTCTCATGAGGTAGTACACACTCTTAAGCCTAAATATGTTGCTGTCCCCTAGTAAAAACAGTTCATGATGGTATAAATTTCTGTCATATTAGTGATTTATGGGTTTAGGCCTAATTATTTGTTTTATAATGTTTAGCCCCAATTTTATGATTGAATTTTTCAGATTTATTGTAAAAAATTAGACAGTAGTCTCAAATAGGGTTTAGCTTTATTTTTCAAATAAAAAGATTTGAAAGAATCTTGAAGATTTCAGAATCTTGAAGAAGGAATAGGAAGAGTCCCTAAATGTAATGCTTTTCATTCGTTATTGTTCTTACCGTTTTTTTATTGTTACTAACTGGTACATCATAGCTTCATTAGTCATTATAAGAGTCGAACCAAACTGCAGACTTTGGAGCAACGTACAAACTTAACCATAGATTTTTTATATTGCATTTAATTATATTGGAGCTTTTATGCTAAGTCACACAGAATATAAATTGTTTGCCATTATAGTTCTTGGGTGTCTCTTATAGTGGAGCATTGAGTTGCCTTAGAAAACAAATGAGCATTCAGCCCACTGTAGAATCGCTGCCAATCCCCCAAGGGGCTCCAGTGGAAATTGCATTCTTCAGCATATCTAGTCAGCATAATGAAACGGCTTCACTTCAGTGTGTGTGATGTTAATGTCTGGAGTTGGTCCCAGGCTCTGAGCAGGGGTTATTTGAGAAACACTTGGGGCCTTTTTGGAGAGTGATGTATTTAGCCTTTTAGAAATAGAGGATAATCACTCAAGTGGGATGTGTTGTGGAGTGATATTACCATTCTTAAAAAAAAAAAAAAAATCCTCAGTTTTCCTGTCTGAAGGCTTTTGACCACAGTATTTTTTGTTGGTGTTCAGAAGACACTCTTGTATTTAAAGTTGGATAAAGATATTTAAATCAAAGTCCTGCAGCCCAGAAATAGCAGTGTACCAGGAGATTAATGAAACTACGTATGACTCAGGATATGAACATTCTTACTAGAACAAAGGGCGACTACTTTGCAAAAAAAGTGCAGTTGTACATTGTAATGCACATTGTAATCTTAAAGGGAGTCTTTTTCCTTGTGGTCTTTCTCTTTGATCATTTTATGTATAAATGAGGTATTTCTACTAAAAGTAAAAATGCCTCTTATACTACTACTGGAAATTGTATCATTTTTTAATCCTTCAGGCATCCCTTACCTTTGATTTTTTTTTTTTAGATACCCTTTTTGGATAAGTTGTTTTCTATCCCTTAAAGAATACCCATTTTAATGATTATTTTTGTTGTTGAAATCAGATTGTATTGCTTCTATAGATTCTCATTTAACAAAATAAATGCTGTAACAAGCTATAAGCCTCTACCTTTGATTTATAATTTTATTTCTCAGTATGTGGTCCATATCACTGAGGCCAATTGAATTTTCCTCAGTAATGTCTTTTTGAAATGACCCTTACCCTTTAGTTTATAAAGAAATTAAATTGTCAATATTCTTCTTTTGGTTAACGCCATATTTTTACCATAAATAGAAATTAATTTTTGCTTTATCTTAATATTCCACCAATATCCCCAGGACTGTTTGTATCACTAACATAAGTAACAATTTATGATGAAGAATGTAATCTGCCAGGGGGCATCTGGGTCGCTCATTCGGTTAAGCGTCTGCCTTCAGCTCAGATCATAATCTCAGGGTCCTGAGATCGAGCCCCATGTTGGGCTCCCTGCTCAGCGTGTAGTCTGCTCCTCCCTCTCCCTCTGCTGCTCCCCCCCACCCCCACTTGTGCTCTCTCGCATGGTCTCTCTCTCTCAAATAAATAAATAAAATCTTTTTTAAAAAATGTAATCTCTCCAATGATCTCCGTATTACTAGAAATACACAAAAGAGACTGAGCACAAGTCAGGGTAGGACAGGTGGGAATTCCTGTTCTGGATGGAAATTTGTACTAGATGGCCCCTAAGATCCTCTCAAGCTCTAACATCTTATCATTTAGTTAATATTACTGTATGGTCAGTGTAATTTATATAATACAGTGAGAAGGAAATCTACTTTTTTTAAGAGTGACTTGGTATATAGTGTTTGGAATAGTGTTTTGTTTATCAAAGCAGTAATATAGCCTATAATGAATACTTTTATTTTATTTCTTCCTTTTTTAAAAGATTTTATTTATTCATTTGAGGGAAAGAGAATGAGAGAGAGAGCATGAGAGGGGGGAGGGTCAGAGGGAGAAGCAGACTCCCCGCTGAGCAGGGAGCCCGACACGCAACTGATCCCAGCACTCCAGGATCAGGACCCGAGCAGAAGGCAGTCGCTCAACCAACGGAGCCACCCAGGTGCCCTAATGAATACTTTTAAACATAAAAATTCACATTTGAAAAATAAATTCACATTTGAAGATTTTGTTAAAATATTTTTTAGTGTAATCTATAGATCCTTAAATGCCAAGTCGAATGTGGACTGTGCAGTCACAGTGTTGTGGATACATCTGTTAAATTGATTTATTTCTGCTTTTTTGGCCTAGGGTTCACCCATAAAGCCAGTACCTCTGAGGGAGTTTCAAAAAACAGAGGACATGAGAAGATATTCACATCAAAACAGGTTTGAAAAAACCAATTCTCCTCATTTGTTTCTGTCTTTAAAAGTCATTAATAAGAGCATGAAATGGTTTTGGTTTTGTGCAGACCTGTGTATGATGAAGATGTTTAGACACTGTATTTAGAGCTGAGTGACAGTGTGCTCCGTGCTCATGTAATAGAAAAAGAAGTAAAATTGATTTATTGATTCTAAATTCAGATTGCCTAAACCATTATAATTATTTGATTTGAAGATACTTAATGGCAGTGAGATTTTATGGTGATATGTCTGTAGTTATGCATAACGAAGGCTAAATGAATTTCAGGAGTCCTGAATTTTTTTTTTTTTTTTTTGCTTAAACTTTTGACTAGAAACAGGGAGTTAGAGACAGCAATATGCATCCTCCTTCCTATCCCAACTGATGTGATCTTTTCACTACACTTGGTACCTCACAGAAGATTTCTAAAATTAACTTGACTACTTAGAGTACTACTGCTTATTCTTAAATTCCAAAAGTTTCTTGCCACACACAATATCATAATAGTTGAAAAATTCACAGCCTTTGGGTCCTTGCTTCCTCTCTGTTTTTATGAAGTCTTAAAGCAGTAGACTTGATAAACTTGTTCTTAAGCAACAGTAAATTTCCTTTGTAGAAAGTGTTGTACATAGATCTTCACTTATACTTGACGGGATAGTAAAATTGTTTAGGAAACTGAGATACAGATGGGTAAAGAAAATGTGGGGAGAATAGTGCAAGAAAAAAATCTCATAATTGGCCTTTTATAGTCTCATCAGTTAGTTCTTGGGGATTTAGTTAAATTTCATATCTTTGAAATTTATCTCAGAATGGCTTTTTAGTTGCCATGAGTCCTTATATTGAGGGTGTGGTCTTTTGAGATTCCTGTTTTGCACAGGGGTTTGCTAGTGTGTGTTCCCATTTTGGGTGTTTCCATGCTTTATCTCCTGTCCCTCTTACCTGCTGCATCCATCCAAGATCTCTAGAATTTAATAGAAACTCTCAAGATGAAAGCCAGCTTTTTTTTGTTTTTCTCAGTTACTTTATATATTAGTTTTCTAATACTCATGTAACAAATTACCACAAAGTTAGTGGCTTAAAACATAATATCTAAGTTTATAATATCTCAGTTCTGTAGGATAGAAATGTGGGCAAGCCTTCATTCTTGCCTTCAGTTTCCCCTTAGGGTCTCGTAAGCCAAAGTCACGGCACTGGCTGGCCTAGATTCTTACCTGCAGACCCTGGGGGAGAACCCACTTCCAGGCCCATGCGGGTTGTTGGCAGAATTCAGTTGCATATAGTTATAGCACTGAGGTCCCTGTCACTTTGCTGGTTGTCAGCTGGGACTCGTTTTTAGCTTCTGGAGTCTGCCCACATTCCTTGGTTCATAGCTCCCTCCATCTTCAAGTCAGCAGTGGTGAGCCATTTTGAATCTCTACTCCCATTTTCACTCTCTCTGATTTCCCTTTCTGTCACATCCCACAAACTCTCTTGCTTTCCTCTTCTGTTTTTTCCTCCAGTTTTACTGAGAAATAATTGACATAAGTCACTGCATAAGTTTAAGGCATACAGCGTGATGGTTTGATTTACATATATTATGAAATGATCACAATAGATTTAGTTAATAGCCATCATCTCATATAAATACAATAAAAAATTTTTTTCTCCTTGTGATAAGAACTTTTAGGGTTTACTCTCTTAACACCTTGCCTGTGTATCACACAGCAATGCTAACTATAGTCATCATGTTATATACATTACATCCCTAGTACTCATTTATCTTATAGCTGAAGTTTGTAGCTTTGATCACTTCCCTCCAATTGCCCCCCCCACCGCCGCCCTCTTCTGCTTTTAAGGGTTCCCATGATTACATTAGATCCACTTGGATAATTTTCCCATTTCAGGGTCAACCAGTTAGTAACCTTAATTTCATCTGCAAAGTCCTTTTTGACATGTAACATATTTACTGGAGTAACACCAGGGGGTGGAAGTCATAGGGGCCAAAAATCTGTCTACCTAACCTTAACCCAGCATTGCTGTTTTTACCACTTTTTTAGAAATTCTTGCTCTGCCAGCACTGAGGGAATCTTCCCTTATTGGAGCCTGTGCTTTTAGACCTAGTAGTTTTGCATTTATATTCATAGTCACCCCACTATTAAGTGAAAGACTGGTGGCGCCCGGGTGTCTCAGTTGGTTAAGTGTCTGCCTTTGGCTCAGGTCATGATCCCACGGTCCAGGAACTGAGCCCCACATCGAGCTCCCTTCTCAGCGAGGAGTCTGCTTCTCCCTCTGTCTCTGCTCCTCTCCCCGCTTGTGCTCTCTCTCTCTCTCAAATAAATAAAATCATTAAAAAATAAAAAAAAGGACAGACCTTGGATTCAAACTCCGTTACAACTAATTCTAAAGTCCATGACTTTAACCACTACCCCATGTTGCTTCTCCCAGACTAATCACAGCACTGGACTCATTTGTGTCTCATTCTTTATTGGTTATATCTCAGCCAGAAATCTTACCCTACCAATCCACTCTTCTTTTTTCTTGAAAAATTTTGACTAAGAATGTACTGCCTAGGAGTGCTAATAAGATAAAGGTTGGGAAGGATTAGTAAAAAATTTAAGGAAGTTTTTTTTCCAGCTTCAGTGTTATTTTAAACCTTGTCTAAGGGAGTTATTAAGTAATTTGTTCTATACCTTTAAAATAAATATAATTTATCTGTCAAAACTTCTTTAGGGGGTGGTATTTTAATTATTTTAGTAAAGGTAAGATATATGGCTATAGGTCATATAAAACAGGTTTTTTTTTTAAACTTTTTTTGATGCTTGGAAATTAAAAAAAAAGAGAATTTTGTGAATACTTCAAAGATGTGGAACCAATAGAAAAGAAAAGATATAAGAAGAGAAAGACAACAAGAGTGTGGCTTAAGTTTTGCTTTTTTTACATATTACCTTTTTTTCAGTTTAGGGAAGTATAAGGTAGGCCAGTGTTTCTCAATAGTAGAGGTCTAGCACCACTCTTCAGTGGATATTTGAAACATGTTTATTTGATTTGGGAATTGGTTGCCAAAATGATTATAGGTGTTACTGGCAGGCACCTATAATGTGCAGGACAATCTTGTACAACAAAAAAATTATCTGAAATGTTGTGACACTCCTATTGAGAACCATATTCATAGATGAAAAGGCCATATGGCATGAAGTAGCATGGTGGCACCACGGAGCAACCAAGCTGTGTTGGGCCAACATTAGCACCTGATGATTGGCTTGAGGGAGCTGTCTGTTCTCGCTGCCACTGTTATTCTTCCATATGCCATGCTTCACTCTTTACTTCCATCTTTAACTTTTCACAGCTTAGTTTTTTCCATTGCAGGTAATTGTTTTCTTTATGTGTGCCCATATGCTTTTAAGTGTCCCTGCTCTTTGCTTTCTCCTTCCTACACTTTGCCTCTGTAGAGTGGGGAAGTGTGGTATAGTAGAAGCCACTAATCTCCAAGTCAGGGGGCTTGAATTCTAATCCAGGCTCTGGCCCAAGTAGCTATCATTGAACTTCTGAGGGCCTTAGTTTTCTCTCTTGTAAAGTTAGTGGCATGGACTCTATGATTTCTGAGGTACCTCCAGTTGTTGTAGGCTGCATACCTAGATGAGAAAGCAGACTACTACTGAGTCAGATAAAAGAATTACTGGCTGCATCACTTGGGAAAGTTACTTAACTTCCATGCCTCAGCTTCTCAACTGTAGAATGAGGATTATAATAGTTCTACTCCTAAGATTACATGAAGAATAATTGAGAAACACTGGGTATAAAATACTTCACAGGGCATATGTAGTACATGGTAGGAGCTCAAAGATTGTTAGTTTCTATGTGCCTCTGAAAAACATTGCCCCCAAAAATGATACGGATTGTAGTTGATAAATGCAGAAGAGGTATTGATTACACATGTACATCAAGAGGAAAAGTCCCAATTTTAAAGAACAAGAAGATTCTTAAAAAGACCTTTTCTAAGAAGATCTCCGTAGGTTGGAATCTATAGAAAAGGCTTGAAGTAAGGAATTAGTATATGATATTGCTAGAGAAGAGATTCCATAGTGGCTATGTTTCTGAAATTGGGTAAGAGTCCTGAAAGCCAGGTTGAAGAATTTGTATTATTATTATTAGTTGGTAATAAGAAACAACTGGAGCTTTGGGGGATTTGTTTTTATTTCCCTAGTAACATACTGATTTAATGCATTTAAATCAGCCTGACAGGCTAGTAATCATAGTTTAAAATTTCAGGTCCTAAATGTCACAATGTCACTGCTCCCAACATTGTTAGGTGAGACACAAATGAGTAACAGACTCTTGAAACACTAAATCCAACTCAGGAAAAAGATAAATACCGAAATGTAAGATTTAGCACTAATAAAACTAAGAAGCAACTTTTACTGTTTTTTTTTAAGCATCAAATCAGGTTTCATCTCTTTCTTAAAAATAAAAATCAACAGAATATGTACTTTTATTATTAAAATTGCTCTATCAGTTGAAAATGGGAGTTAGGAATGCTTTATAAGAACAGTTATCAAGTTCTGTCATCTTCCAGAATTCTGTAGATAAAATGACTTTGTATATAAAATGATCTCCTTTACACGAATCTTGTTTCAATCATGGTAATAAAGAAGATAATTATGTATGCTATAAAGAAATGATACCGTTTGAAAAGTGATCTCAAATATCTGTCTGGTCAGCACTGGCTGACATAGACCATTGTTAGCTATCTGTAGCTTGATCAGTGATATCGTCACGTGAAATGTGAGTTGAAGACATCAGGTATTCCTGTAGCTTAATTTAATGACTTGGGCTCAGGTTTACAAAATGCAGTCAGTCTTTCATTGCTGACCAGACAATTTGCCTATTGATTAATAGCAGGCTACATTAACAATAAAATTTTACTTAGTTTTTATATATCTGTCTATTTTATCAAAGAATTTTTCTGTCTTTTTTTTTCTTTTTGGGTCAGGGTTCCAGTTGAGCCATCTTCTGTCACGTCACTATCACCAAGTCACAATCAGGTAAAAAAAAAATTTTCTGTTTTAGTTTTGATTTTTTTTAAAAACTAAGATGATTTTCTATTTTCCTAACACTTAAATTACCATTAATTGCCAGATACGTGTAAATTTCACTACCTGTCTCCTTCAAAATACAGTTGATATAACATGTGCACCTCATACTTGCTAACAGTGTTTTTAGACACCGGACAGACAGTAAATCTTTACCGACATGATGGCTCTATAATACATGCAAGAACAAGAACACAGTGCAAAGATGGGAAAAGATGAGTAGTAAACACATTGAAAGAAATGCTAGGTGACTGCAAAGTAGAAATTGCTTGGGTCAGCAATAGTTTCCTGAATTGATTCGGAATATTGGCAAGTTGACCTTTAGCCCCACTTGCATGTGCAAAATACTGTTGTTCCAGTTATCACATGCAGACTTGGAACTTCATCGGAGAAGAGAACAGTTAGTAGAGCGAACTCGGAGAGAGGCCCAGCTTGCTGCCCTACAGTATGAGGAGGAGAAAATAAGGACCAAGCAGATGCAGAGAGATGCTGTCCTGGACTTTGTCAAGGTGAGATTTTTGCCATATTTCATTGAAATTCCTAATGTATTTTAGAAGTAAGTGCTTATTTGTTTTGCTGAGGCTATCAGTGTTCATTTTAAAGTGTCAGCTTTCTTATGTCACCATAAGGAATCTTGAGCAAGTAGTGTAATGGTCTCCTACTTGTGATTAGATGAATTGTCCTCCTGTAGGTAGACTGAGAAGTGATCATCTTGTTCTTAGGACAATAGTCTCTTCCTCTTCATTAGCAGTCTGTCTTTAGACATCTCACTTTACTGTCCAGCTGCCATTTCCTCAGTCTCTAGTACCTTAATAAAGATCAGTAAGACTGTGAAAGTGCCACGTAAACCTTAAAGTGCCATGCACATGTAAACTCTTGTTACCCAAGCCCGTCTCTAACTTCCTCACTCTGCTGAGCACCAAATTTTTGCAAGGTTAACAGGCTTAATACTTCAGAGTCAACTTTGAGTCTTCCCTTTCTTTTCTCTCCACACCTACTCAGGTAACAACCCCTCTTAATACTTCTTTCTTTTTTTTAAATTTACAGTCTCTACAGTAGCATCTAAACCTGTTTCTTTTCTTTGTTATTTTTCTTTTCTTGCCTATATCACTTAAAGTCTTTTTGTTCGGAAATCACATTGGATTTTTCCCTTCATGATTAAATAACTCTTTATATTTTTGTCTAATATCTGTCTCTCCCATTTATCTGGAAGCCCCATGAAGACAGGGAATATGTTTGTCTTGTTTATTTACTGCTACATCCCTAGATATTAGCAGGTCTTAGCCCATAGTAAGGCTCAGTAAATATTTGTTAAAGGAATGATTGAATGAATGAGTCACTCTTGTCTTCTAAAGCTTTCTCTCTTGTGTTTCATAACTCTAGCCAAAGTCCATCTTTAAGTACCAGACACGTGATAAAATTCTTTTTTTTTTTTTTCCAAATGTATCACACCCAGAATGATGCTCTCTGATGCTCAGACAGGATGACAGTTTCCCTAGGCTAAATACTCAGCTAGTTAGTGGCAGAGCACAGGTTCTGATCAAGACAGGCTGAACAGAAAATGGAAATAAGGTTGGCAGAAAATGAAAAGTTTCTTTAAAAAAAAAAAGGGTGGCTCCAAACCCTAATCTGTGACCACAATGCTATATTGACTGTCAGTAAATAATGAAAGCTAACACATACTGTATCCTAAGCACTGTTCTGTGCTTTCTACATTAATTCGTTCATTTAGCTTGCCTTCTGTAGAAGCCACATAGCAAGTAAGAGACAATCACATTGTAGATGGTCTTGATTAATTGCTAAATTAGAGTTTGATCTTGATCTATTAGGTAGAAGAGAACAGTTAGAAGTTCTAAAACAGGAGCAAAACAGAGGAGAGATACTTCCGAAAAGCTAATCTACTCGTTTTAGAATATGTTAGAAAGAAAGAGATGAGGTAAATGAAATCGAGAGTAATTGCAATAATTAGACTAGGGTGCAAAATGAAGGCATAGAACCAGGTGATTTCTGAGGTTCCCAAAGAGAGGCAGTGTTACACAGTGGTAAAAGCTTAGCCTCAGAAATAATCTAAATTTGAATCTAGCTTAGCTCCTCATTATGTGCTCGACTTTGGGAAAGTTACTGAGTCATTCTGTGCCTTTAATTTCCCTATAGGTGTGATATTTAGTTGTTAAATATTAACTCAGAATTATTATGGGTGCACCTAGTACTTTTACTAGTGTGGTGAGTGCCGCACCCCCTACCACCACAATGGATTTTATAAATTAGAAATTTGAAGAGAAGCATCTTTATGTTTTATACATAAATGTACTGAATGTTGAATAAATCGTTGAAGATGAGTGAAAAAAGATCCCAAAGCAGGATTTTGAGGCTAACAGAATAGTTTGAAAAAGGAGGCTAGCTTTGTGGAAAGAATATAGGATTCAGAGTCAGAAGATATCAGTACAAATCTCAGTTATGCCACTTGCCAACTTTGTGAACTTGCACATATCATTTAACCTCTCTTGTCCTTAATTCATCTTTAAATAAATATGATTATGATGTTTGTTTATCTCCGAGAGTAAGAAGAATCACTTAAGATAATATATATAAATGGTGATTAGCATAACAATAAAAAATTTAAAAAAAGATAATATGTATAAGAATACAGTGTAAAACAGTGACTATAGAGATGGTATAACATTATTATTTGACATAATAATAGAAATTAGCAAATTGGGGAAAAGAGCCAGTTAGCATGGGAATTTGTGGGTGTGTTTTTGAGCATGTTGAACATAAGGTGACAGTGAGTTTCCAAATAGAGTTTCCACAGGCAGTTGAAAATGCAAACCTGAAAACTGGCTGAGAGGAAAGAGGTAAAGGTGTTAACGCTAGACAGAGAGAGAATGATTTCATTGAGAGAATATAGTGAGAGATCACCATTCTGGTTGTGAATGTGTGAGTGCATGTACATATAAGAAACATACATTTTATATTTCTATTTATAGATGCTTATAGACCTATGAAATACTGTCTGTCAGTGTATCGCCTTCCTCGTTTAAATTGTAAGCTGTTTAAGGGAAAGAGCATCATCTTCTAACCAGTAAATCTAGAAAAGTGCTGTACATGAGAGATAACAGAAATTAATGTGGGTGATTATCTTGGTAAATAGAATTTATCATTTCCGGTGTTCAGATTCTAACCAACTTCCCTTTCTTGGGGGCTTTGGGGGGTGTATAGCACAAAGCGTCACAGAGTCCACAAAAACAGCAACCCCCCTTAGATGATGAGGTAAGTCTATATAATCACCTTTTCTTTGGAATTTTTTATGATTGCAATGGAAATGAAATGTTTTGTATGTGATGTGTTTGTAGTGATCAAAATACTGCCATTTTCCTTTTCCCCTACTTACTTGGGAGAAGATGACACGGGCCAGGGAGTTTATCCAAGTCTATAGATCAGGGTTTTTTTGACCTATACTAATGCATCTGGAGATTATTTATTCCCTTCCTCTGTCCCCACCAGAAGTATCATCTCCCTCATCCATTTCAAAGCAGAGTGTGTAGTGAGAGGAAGTCTTGAGAGCTGTATGTGACAGGGGTAAAGGATATTGGTACTGAACTAACAGATGCTACATATATTTCAGCTCCAGGGCTCACTTCCTGAGTGTGTATGTTATTAATTATATGGCATACACAGTAGTTTTATAATATGAAGTAGTACATTTTAATCACAAGTAAACATGTAAAATTAATTGCTAAACTTTTTAAAATGCACCTGTTTTGATCTGTTAAAATGAAACTTACTAAATATTTTTATTGTAGTTGGCTTTTTTATTAAAAGCCATTTTTCTTTATCTTTGCCTTATCATTTTTTCAATTTATGATCACTGCTTCCTTAAAAAATGCATAAAGGCATTGTTTCATGTGAATTTTGAATCTGCTTTCTGTAAAGTAAATTACTTGAAAACCTAACACGGGGCTTTACATGCCTCAAGTTTCAGCACAGAGATTTTAAAGCACAGGTGTTACTGGAATGGTGGAATGCATTGTTTGAAATGTTTTAAATTATCCATTATAAAGGTTTTTTTCTTTATCTCAGTGGACATATAATCAGTACTTCTGGTTTATCTCAGAACTTACACACTGGTATAATACCTGAAAGAGTAATTCAGCTTTTTCAGTTGTCTTTTCTTCACAAGGTAATAATAAAGGTACAAACCTTTCACAAAGTTAATACCATCTTTTTTCACCCCAGATTTCCTTCATAATGGTCATTCTGGAGGAAATTCATTATTTAAAAATTTAAACTTCTCAGAAAATAAGGTGTACAGTTTTTAAGTTTCTAGTTGTACTCTTGTTTTTTTCTGAGAAAGGTAATGAAGAGATGCATAGACTAGAACTCATGACCCTTGGTTTATTTTTAATTTGTCACTGACTCATTAAATGACCACAAATTCTTTGTTACTGCTACATCTGTATTTCAGCTTTCTCTTCTATAAATAGAGAATAATCCCTGTTTCCTCCTTGCTTTACTCAGTTTTCAAGCAATAAGATCATATTTGAAATTGTTTAAGTTCTTTAGAAGAAAGTGATGACTCCGAATCAGTCTGTTAGCTATTACAATACATGAATTCAAGATGATTGTGAATGTGATCCCGTATGTTAGCATCTTCAGTATGTCTTCATATATCTCTTTGCTTGTGTATTTGTGAAATATGTCATGTGTGTGCATAGTTTGTTTTTGACATTGCTCCATTTCTCTCCACCTCTCCAGTGTCCCTTCCCATCCAGAAGGTCTCAGCACACTGATGATAGTGCCTTGTTAGTGGTAAGAGCCTTGCACGAAATGGAGTTATATATTGCTGTCTAGGTATTGGAGAACAGTTATTATACTTCTCATTCAGAAGGTATCTAAATATCATAAAACATGATGAGCATCATTACTAAACACTTTACAAATAGCTAGAATGGCTTCCTATATTATTGTTCGTGATTTACCCAGTGTTCCAGCGGTCTGCCGCTATGATTCAAATACCTTTGTTAGTGTTTCCAAAATAAAACGTTCACATTGTGATCCATATTGGCTTTGTATGTGGGTTAGGAGGAGGGGGCATAATTTGTTTTTTAAATGTCATTTCTAATTCCAGGTGCATTTACTTTATTAATCATTAATTTGGCTGGTGAATCACCTGTGTGTTCAATGAATTCTCTTACTCCATGACTAATTATACAACTGTATATTTGCCATCCTATTTTATTATCTGTTTTAAGCTACTGAAAATCCCAAACTTTTAAAAAATACTTAACATCTCAAGATTATCCCTCCATGTCCCTTTTTTTAAACTCTGGGAAACATTAACTTGGAATGTTACCTACTGATCATTTTTAACACTGGTTTACTTTTAGTGCCTTTCATCAGCTGAGAATGAGTATACATGACAATCTTAGTAAGTTTTGTCAGCCTTGCAGGAGAATTCTAACATTTACAAAATTGCTTTTGCCATCATGTTTTATGATATTTTTTACAGTATGTTGAAAACAAGCCATTCAAAAGTCCAGTGTGTGTAGCAATTGCTGTCTTCCGTGCCGGTACCTGCTGCCATTGTGCACTCTGCTGCACGGACTGCAGACTCAGTGTGCGCATCTTCTCATGTAGACTTCCGTTGTCCACGCTTCTGTGTGTTCTGCAGTGATCACTTCCGTTGAGATGGATAAAGCACGTTTTAATTGGGCAGTCTTATAGATAAATAAAACCACCACCCTCTGGGGGCTTAGTGGAAATTAATTGGCATGAGAAGCGAATAACTTAAATTAATGCAGAAAAATACTGAGAGACACTACCGGAATTATCTCATTTACTCCTCACAGCAATCTTAACAGTTAAGGTTAAACCTATCACCCTTTTACCAACGGTTACTGAGGCACAGAATGTTTTGTCCAGAATGCGATTTGTCCAAGGTCACATAGCATAAGTAAGTGCAAGATTGGGTTCAAATCTAGATCTTGCTGACTTGAGAACCTGCATTAAACACCATGGTGTATTGCCTCTCATGCTGTAATTGAAAACAACTTTTGAGACTGAGATTTAATAACACATATAGGAGTGATAGGAGCCAGAGTGCCCACACTTCTTTGTCGAGGAAAAAGTGGAATTTGGAAAAACAGAATTCCCTCATTGTGAGATTTGAAATGACTTTTAGCCATTTTCAAAACACATGCACTTGTTTTTTTCTCATCAGTATTCATGTTTGACCTAAATGAGATGGCCTTGAAAAGCAAGGACCACATCTCACATATTTTTGTATGTCAAATAACGTCCAACACTGTACAAAAAAGTATTTTAAAGCATACCTCTGATTTTCTCGAGACTACTCTTTGATGGCTTCATATGATAGAATAAAGTCCTAACTTTTTTTTTTTTTTTAGAGAGGGAGTGGGGGAGGGACAGAGGGTGAGCGAGAGAGAGAATCTTAAGCTGACTCCACTAGCACGGAGACCAAGGTGGGCCTCGATGCAGGGCTCGATCTCGTGACCCTGAGATCATGACATGAGTCGGACACTTAACCGACTGAGCCACCCAGGCACCCCAAGTCCTAACTTAACATGGCCTAAAAGCTCCTGCTTGTGCCCGTTTCTACCTCACAACCTTTTGCAGATGCGGTTTCCCTCAGCATGGACTGCATCTCCCTCCCTGCATATACCCCTTGGTTAATTCCTTCTCGTCTTTCAGGTGTCAGCTTAAATGTCACACCTTTAAAATGGCTTTTCTGCAACCCACAACCCCCAAATCAAATTTGTCTCCACTGTCATTTTTCTCGTCCTAGTACTTTTAGGTGGGCGTTTATTGTTTTATATCTCTTCCCTACTAGACTGCAGGCTGTAAGCTTCCTGGGCACAGGGATATTCTCTGTTGCAATTACCTGTGTATACTCAGTCCCTATCATTGTCCCTGGGATATATTAAGTGCTCAATAAGTATTTCCTGAATGAACACATAAATGCTATGTATGTAATAATTGCTCATTAAATTATTTCATGATGAAAAGGTCTGATGATATAGCAAGGCATAAATGTTGGATTTGATTTAAAGACCTTAAAGTATAGGATTTGAAATAACTGTTAGTGGTGCTTAATATCCGTGACATAAACATTCTCTTAGGGCTGCCCTTCAGGCGTCTGCTGCTTTCATCTATATCCCACTGCATCTGTGTATCATCTCAGAATCTAGAGACGGTCAAGACTCATTTCATTCCCTCTTCCCTCCACTCCTTTTGTCCTCCTTTGACAATGTAGTGGCTTTTAGCCTTTTCATGTTTGGGATTTACAGTAATTCCAGTGCATTTGGTTATAAAGAGGCCCAGGAAAACTGAAGAGGTGAAGCATACACGGTGTATAACTGTTTTCACAGTCCTGTTCTTTGGTATATTTCCTTCATTTTTTTCTGCTTTAAGATAGATTAGGTTGCAATGTTACTTTTTTTTTTTTTGCCAACCACCCACAAAAGAAACATTGCTATCTATCAACTGTCTTATAAAAATAACTATCTATTTTATAGATCATCTACACACCTTTTTCTAAACACCCACATGTGTTTAAGTTGATTTATTCCATGATTCACATATTTGTGATCTAGTTTACACTTTTCAAAGCTATTTAACTTATAAAGGCTTTAATATATTTAAGCCTTTGGCATACGTCTTATCCAGTGCCCTTTGTAAAAGTCCTGTCTTCTTTGATTTCTACTCTTTACCAAATTAAAAAACTGTCACGTTTTGCACAGTTTTATCTGTAATCAAAATTCTGTACAGTAGATTCTAAAACATTGTCTCTAGTTATACCTCTAATTTACCTAATAGATACAGCTAATATTTCTAGTTGTGTGTAGGTTGGTGAAAAGATCAAGGATTCAAAGAAAAGGAAAATTCCACTCACCCTCTTAGGTCATTTGGACACAGAGGCAGAAATAAAATTCATCCTTAAGTTGTGATGCAGAATCCTCCTATCCTGTTTTCTCACATCAGAGCTATTACACTGAATATATATATATATATTCATGTATATATGTATATATGTGTGTGTGTGTATATATATGTATACATATATATGTATAATGCCAAGGCAATATATATATATATATATATATATATGTATATCTAATTTGGATTAACATTGAAGAAGCACTGTTCTTACTCATGCCAGTTCTGCTCATTTGACATGAGCGCCTCGACTGTGTTTCTTTCCCCATCATAGGCAGAACACAGAACTTACTAGTTTCGTTTCTAAGGTGATTATGCTCAAAAATTTTGATGTTCTCAGTTTTAGTTCTGCATAAGATCCTTTTAATAAATCATGCCTGCTTTTTTTTTTTTTGGTTGTCACATGATCATTTATGAAAATATTTTCCTTTGTAGTTCTTAACTAGCTGGGCATTTCGCTACACCACTGTTGATGTCATTTATGATGTCATGAGGGCACCTGCGGCCATCAACATTGCAGCCCAGAGACTGGGCAGTCCCCAGGATCTCATTAATGGTTCCAGAGAGTTCTGTAGCTAAAAATCGGTGCCACGTTGGTCAGGCCATATTGACAATCTCATCAAAAGTGATACCCACTCTGCTTTTTATTGTTCTGCTTATTTCTTTCTCTTGATTCCTTGAGGGCTTTAATAATCAGGGCAGAGGCAAAAGGTACCACTTCCATCTGAGCCCGTCTGTCCTGAACGGTCAGTTGGTCAGTTGCGCTATAATCCTCAGACCTTTCCAATCACTGGTTGCCTTGGCATTGTCATCACCAACCTTTGTTGGAGACAGACCCAGAGGGCTACCCTTGGGGGCCAGGGCAGACGGGGCACTGACTTCCCCACCTGTATACCTCAGGTATACAACCTGATGTCCTTGGGGTTGAGTTTAGGCGGCATGGTGGAGGCAGCTGGTGTTGGATGAACCCAGATTCAAGATGACTGAAAAGAGTTGCACCTTGGCCTCCTGCGAGCCGACAGCCAAAAGCCCTTTCATTTCTTGATTAATGTGGTATGAGGTATTGAAATAGTTTAAATTATACAAGTGGGAAAACTGTTTTAGAAGTTACGAGTTTTTTCCCCCCAAGTATTCTTTCTGCCCTATCAGTATCTTAGTAAACCATTTGAAAGTTTGTCCATGACCTTTCCTTTTCTAATTTCATTGACCAGATCTGCCCTGCCTTCCCTACATTTTGCTAACATAAATGGTGCCTTCTGTTTCTTCTCTTTCTCTTTTAAAATTTAGTCGCTGTCAGGGTTGAATCAAGTGGGCTGTGCTGCTACCCTGCCTCATTCTTCTGCCTTCATGCCTATTAAGGTATCTCTTGTTACTGTAATGCACCAGGAGCTTTGGGGAGGGGTTGTGCATGGGAGCTCTTAAATTTTCCAATAGATTGGTCCAATGGCAATGTAAAATCTAGGAGTGTGTGAAATATCTGTAAGCTTATAAAACTATTTGTGAGTTTAACATTAATTTTGCTTGAAATTTTTGAAAGATTTACTGTGCTCGAAACACAGAGCCTGCATTAATTCTTTATATTGAGATTCTGTTTGAAATATCGTTCTGATTTTCCTATCAAAGGTTATTTTTTTGTCATAAGTTATTTTACTTTGGCTGATAAGTAATGTCAAATTAATTCTGTTGTCTGATGTGCATGCAAAAAAATAAGTCCCAGTCTCCAAAAGTGTCACTGCTAAAACCCTCTTATAGTAGAGGTCGACAAGCTGTGGGCCCCTAAGCCCCCTGTTTTTGTAAATACTTTTATTGGCACAGCCACTCCCATTTGTTCCTGTCTGGTCTATGGCTGCTTTCGAGCTTACCAGCAGAGTTGGAATATGGCCTGCAAGCCTGAATAAAGAGCTTGGGTATTTTATTTTTTGAAGGCCTGTAGGAATGGTAATTCCTTATATATCATATGATATATAAGAAATTATTAATAATCTTCACTGTTAGAAGGTTTTCCCCTTGTCTAACTTAGATCTGCCCCCCTGTGGTGTACACTTATTCCATCTTTTCTTTCCAGTGTGGAGATTTTCTAGTTATTTAGCAGTCTTTATATTTGAAAACTATTATGATGCTGCCCTTGTCTTCTCACTGTAGAAATTCTGGTCATTTTATGTGCCTTTCTCAGTCTCTTAATCCTTTTGAGCTTTCGCAAGTTCTCTGCCTTCCATTTTGGCTCCACAGTCCCCAACCAGAAACATATCCTTCACTCGAGCCCACCTGGCACTGAGCATGAAACAAGGCTTTTCACGTCTTCCTCTGAGCATTAGGTTGGCTTTTCTCATTTTGCTCAGTATCCATTGTAATTCTCAGATGTTTCTGTTATACTCCTAAATGATCATTAATTCCTACATCTTGTATCCTGTTTTTCTAAATACTTAATTTTGCTTTTTGAACATTTTTACTTCTCTGATTTACCAGAATACTTTCAAATTGTTGCATCATGTCCTTCTAAATGCTAGCCCCAACTTTGTAACATCTGTAAACCTGATAAACCTTCTCTGAAGATGCTACACGTAGCTGGATGACTTCTGAAGAAACTTTATAATTCTCTTCTATGTTGACCCTTTGCTAGCCTTTCTCAGCTAGGTTCCTTATTTGAATGACAACACAGAAAATTGAGGGATCGTTCTCAAAATCTCTCAAGGAAGGTGTTTAGTATAGGAGATGTATAGGAGAGAAGCTAATTCATTACACTCAATGGATACCTTAGGGCATTGGAGCTTATTCTCTCTCCCAGAATCATAGTTGAAAAAGGCCAAATCTGAATGTGCCAGCCATTGTGTTGGTAAGTCTAACTTGCTGTTTGTCCAGACCCGCTACAGTGTAAATGATTAGTTTGAAAAGACTGTATTTTTCGGTATCCCAGTTACTTTACAGCAGGTATATATTTATATATATTTAGGCAAGGGTTTATTTCTTTTATTGCTTAACCAGACAAGTAAAAGTTGAGTTCCTATCAATTTCTGTTTTTTGCTCCAGTTCTCCAAGAGTTCTCAAATATAGTTCATGGCCTCTAAATGATTTGAACTAATTATCTTCATATCCTAGAATGCAAGTCACCTTAGATTTCTAGTTTCAATCAAAGTACATTTTAAAAATCATCATTCTAGGGCACCTGGGTGGCTCAGTTGTTAAGTGTTTGCCTTCGGCTCAGATCATGATCCCAGGGTCCTGGGATTGAGCCCCACATCAGGCTCCCTCCTTGGCGGGAAGCCTGCTTCTCCCTCTGCCCGCCACTCCCCCTGCTTGTGCTCTTTCTCTCTCTCTCTCAAATAAATAAATAAAATCTTAAAAAAATCATTCTGTTAGTTAAAAAATGTATCTTTATATCATAAAGTTATATTTAATTTATTAAGTCGAGACGTCAAGGCCTGGGAAATTGTTACTCTAGCTTTTCTTGAGTCTACTCTCCTGCCAAGTCTTCAGTATTGTTAGCCCATCCAACCAACACTTCTTTTTAAATTAGGTAATTACATTTCTCTTTTTTATTAAACTCTATACATGTTGAGCTAGCTCTTCCTCCTTTTTGTAGTTCCCTTTGGTCAATGAAGTAAAAACATCTTGGACTCAAATGCTAGACTGAAAATACAGCTATCCATCATCTTTAAACACCTTATTTCCTAATTGAAGTGAAGAGACCTTCATCATTTTTTTCTTAATACATTAAATTTTACTCTAGGGGGAGAAAAATAATTCAGAATCTATACCAGAAAATGAAATTATAAAATGAAATTACTCTCCCCTATACATTTTCCAGTAAAATTTTCTGCCCTAGGATGATCATTTTTCATAGTCCTAGGAAAGACCTATTAGACTATCTTTAGAGAATGCATTTTACATAAACCTCGTATCCTGTAGAAGTAAATGAAAAGTTTGGCCTTAAAACAATGTACAAAATTAATCATTACACCAAATTCTCATTTCTAGACTTAATTTTGAAGGAGAGTTGCATGATTTTTTTCTTTTATTCCAGGTAATCATAAGTGTGGAAGGTACCCTTTCTTGAATAATAATTATTGACATATCTCTGTTTCTCCACAGAATGATGACAGATCTAATGCCATCGCAAGTTCACCTACAACAGAAACAGGTAATAGACACAAAGGTATAATTAACCACATCAAGAATAATTTTAACCAGGACTTTCTTGACAATTACCTCAGAGCTAGCCGTGGCTTCCTTTTCTGAGAGGAGAAACCAGACCCCAAATTGAGAACTTCCTGCACATTTTCCATTTTTTAATTCAACTGGTTGTTCAACTACTCAGCCATTTGATATGAGCCTATGAGCATGAGCTAGCAGGGCTATAGGTTCCCAACAAGAGAATCTATTCAGTATAGTAACATTCGTTCTGCCTCTATTGATACAGCAAAAATAACATAACAGTTAAAAATACATACAAGCAGCCTTCCTGATTTCAAGGTTAATTTTCTGTACCCAATTTTGTATTAATAAACAAAATTATCATCTTATTTCATTACCAGGTTTAATTTGATCTTTGTTCCATTTATTGAACTTTTGTGACGTGTGTCTGTTGTTACATTTAATTTTTTTTCCATCTCCTTTAATCTTATTTTGCTTTTCCATGCTGATGTAGTTCATCATTGCCCTGCATATTCTTTTCCTGCTGCTATGCAGAGAAACCAGGCCCAGCGCCCTGAAAGCTTCCTTTTCCGAGCAGCTGTCGGGGCAGAAGCAAATAAAGGTAGGTCACAGTGACTAAAAAGTGGGGGGGTACTCTATATAACAACATTATTATATGCTTTTTAACTTCTGCCCTCAGATGTCACTTTGGCAAAAGCTTTAAACTCTGCATTTGTCTATGATCTCACTAACATTAAAGCAGGAGAATCTTGTTGGAATTTCTTAGTACCACCCAAAGGAGGTTATAGGTTTGAACAAATAAAATACTCTTTCAGGGCTTTAGGGAATGTTTCTCTTCTCTGTATTGAGCTCTTTTTCAGATTTTTCTGTTGATAAAAGCTGTTTTATGTGTTCTTAAATGAATCAGTATTTTTTTTTTTTTAAGATTTTTATTTTTTGAGAGAGAGAGAGAGATCACAAGCAGGGGGAGGCGCTGAGAGACAGAGGGAGAGGGACGAGCAGACTCGGAGCCTAACACGGGACTTGATCCCAGGACCCTGAGATCATGACCTGAGCCGAAGGCAGATGCTTAACTGACTGAGCCACCAAGTTGCCCAAGTAATTATTTTTTTAAAAAATCTACTCAGTGTAATGTTTCTTAGTTAATATGACATACATCTGCCTGGCCTCCAAAGAAGTTACCTGGAAGTAGAAACAGACATTTCAAGTCAAAAATAACTACTTTTAGTGTAACTGATAGATGCTCTCACAGTGAGATTTAAAATCAAACCAGAGTTACACTGCATGTGGGATTATAAATTAGTATGGAAAACTGTTTACATTATCTAATAATGTTGACATTTGTATCCTATGACCAGTTTTGCTTTCTGAAATATGTAAACACATATACCAGAAGATATGTACAAAAATATTTATAGCAATTTTATTCATAATAGCCCCAAACAGAGTGTCCATTAATGATGCAGTGGATAAATAATTGTGGCGTATCTGTATAATGGGATACCATATAAGCAGTAAAAGTGAACAAATAAATATATATAACAATATGGATAAATCTCATAAACAGTGTCAATCAGACAAAACCAAGCACAGAAACATACAGTACAGCTTCATTTATAGAAAGTGCAAAACTAGACAAAACTGATCTATGGTATTACAAGTCAAGTACATAGTTAAAGACCTGTGTCGTTAGGGGCACCTGGGTGGCTCAGTCGTTAAGCGTCTGCCTTCGGCGCAGGTCATGATCCCAGGGTCCCGGGATTGAGCCCCACATCGAGCTCCCTGCTTGGCGGGAAGCCTGCTTCTCCCTCTCTCACTCCCCCTGCTTGTGTTCCTGCTCTCTCTTTCTCTCTCTGTCAAATAAATAAATAAAATCTTAAAAAAAAAAAAAAACCTGTGTCGATAGAAGTAACCTTTAGGTACTGATGGGCAGGGAGCATGAGAGGGACTTGCGGGTGTTGGTAATGTTGCATTTATTGAACTGATTGTGTCCACTTTGTGCTAATTTATTGAGCTGCTTGCTTATGATTTGCATAATTTCTGTATGTCTGTTATTTTTCAGTAAAAACATTTTTAATCAAAACTAGTTGAACTAAATGGGTAATGGACATTTGGTCATTTTAAACACAATTCTCCCTATTAGTGTATATATTTGAAACTTTTCATAATAAAAACTGTTTTTTAAGAGTCAGTCCAGAAGTGGGAAGTGCTGTACTTGTGAGGAACCTGTGACCAGGTGCCTCTTAAGTATTTTTCCAGCGCTAGCAATTGCCTGTCAGTCTTACATATTCATATTTTTTTTAGGTCATGCTTCACCACTTCTTTCATCTTCTGCACCTACCACTGATTCTGCAGATCCCATAATGAGACCAAATTCAAGACCGAGAGAAGAAGAGCTGGAATTAATAGATCAATTACGGAAAGTGTGTACATTACCTTTGAATTACACTTTTGCAGTCTTATTGCTAGAGCCCATAACCCTGCAGTCACTTGTTCATTTGGCTTACAGTTTTTAATAGAATCAACAAGTGCCCATTGTGTGATAAACATAAAAGAGATTTTGCTATTAAGGAGATTCTTTTCACCTTTTACTAGGAAAACAAAATGGGTTATTCTATAAAGCTCAATTCCTAGCCCTTCTCATTTAAAAATTTTTCTGCCTCATGTAAGGAAATCTTGTAAGAGTAATAATCATTTATATGTGTGGACACAAGTGCATAGACCTATAACATCATGTATAACATGATGTATGTATACATCATGTATGTGTAACCTATAACAAATGTAGTGTTTATTTTATTTTGGAATTGAGAGAGAATCTAGTTCTTTTGTATTTTTAGTCAGAAAACTGTAAATGAATTTCTCACGTATTTTGCACATGGGCCCGGCTGCCTATGTATCTATTAGATCTCCTTACGTTACTGATTTGAGATAGAAGGATAAAATAGGGATTATGGTACTTAAGTTATTTGCTTTTTATCTGACTCCTAATTAAATATATTTCATTGTAACTCCATTATGTCCTTCATGTCAGCTACTCTTCAAGTTAACATGTTACACATTTTCCTGTTTTTTTTTTAGCATATCGAGTACCGGCTGAAAGTATCACTGCCTTGTGATCTTGGAGCAGCTCTAACTGATGGTGTTGTTCTTTGCCATTTGGCCAATCACGTGCGGCCTCGATCTGTCCCCAGCATCCATGTCCCTTCACCAGCTGTAGTAAGTATATCATGCTAAAAAAAAAAAAAAACAACTGGCTTTTCATCAGACATTTATTATGTACAATGGCAGGCATTATGCAGAATGCTCGGGATACAAATATGAATAGTCCAGTCCCTGTCTTCCCGACCTCACTTCTACTAGAGAAAAAGTCAGCATGGAAACGATAATTAATAACAGCTGTTATAAGAGAGCTATGTAAGAGGTTGCTGTAGGAATACAAAAAAGGGAGCACTTAACTCTGCCTGGAGAGTTCAGGCAAGCCTGCCCAGAGGCGGTAGAATTTGAACTAGTTCTTACAGTATGAGTAGGAATTTGCCAGCATAGGGGCGCCTGGCTGGCTCAGTCAGTAGAGCGTGCAACTCTTGATCTCGGGGTCGGGAGTTTGAGCCCCATGTTGGGCATAGTGGTATTGAGAAAATTGCACAGCAACATGCAGAAGAATGAAACTGGACCACTTTCTTACAGCATACATAAAAATAAAATCAAAATGCTTGAAAGATCTAAACGTGAGACGGGAATCCATCAAAATCCTAGAGGAGAACACAGGCAGCAACCTCTTCGACCTCAGCTGCAGCAACTTCTTGCTAGACACGTCTCCAGAGGCACGGGAAACAAAAGCAAAAATGAACTATTGGTACTTCATCAAGATAGAGATTACTTTTTTTTTTTAAGATTTAATTTATTTATTTCACAGAGACAGTGAGAGAGGGAACACAAGCAGGGGGAGTAGGAGAGGGAGAAGCAGGCTTCCCGCTGAGCAGGGAGCCCGATGCGGAGCTCGATCCCAGGACCCTGGGATCATGACCTGAGCCAAAGGCAGACACTTAACGACTGAGCCACCCAGGTGCCCTGAGATTACTTTTAAAAAAACAAATAAAATGACTCAGAAGATTATTAAAAAAAAAAAAAAAAAATTTGCCAGCATAAAAGAAAGGGGGTAAAGGCATCCTGGGCATAATATGCCTAGGTTCAAAAGATAGCAACAATCGTGGCATATTCAAGGAATTCTTAAGTTGTTCAGAATAGATGATGCACAATGTGTGGTTACAGATGGTGGGAGATATAGCTAAAGAGGGAAGCCAAGGGCCATGTGATAAGGGCGTTATGTGCCATGTCAGGGAGTTAGAAGTTTATCTTAATGTAGACAAAAGAATTTGAGGAAGAAAATGTGATTATAATTGCAGTTTAGAATGATGAATCTATTTTGGGAGTGGAATTGACATGATCTAGTGACCAACTTTGGGTGGAAAATGAGGGAGAATATGCATTCAGGATGACTGGCAGGTTTTCTTTAGACTGCTGGTTAGATCTAGAAGTCAGTATCAAGATGGTAACCCACCAAAGAAGGAGCAAAGTTTGGGGTTGACACACTCTCCTTTTTTTTCCCCCCTTCAAATTTTCATTACCAGAATTTCAAACCTTCAGAAAAGTTGAAAGAATAATATGAGGAACACTCTTAAAGCATCTACCTAGGGGGCGCCTGGGTGGCTCAGTTGGTTAAGCGACTGCCTTCGGCTCAGGTCATGATCCTGGAGTCCCGGGATCGAGTCCCGCATCGGGCTCCCTGCTCAGCAGGGAGTCTGCTTCTCCCTCTGACCGCCCCCCTCTCGTGTGCTATCTCTCTCTCTCATTCTCGCTCTCTCAAATAAATAAATAAAATCTTAAAAAAAAAAAAAAAAAAAAGCATCTACCTAGATCTGACACTTATTTCATTTTGCAGTCTTGCTGTGTGTGTGTGTGTGTGTGTGTGTGTGTGTGTGTGTGTGTGTGTGTTTCAATTGCACTATTTAAAAGTTACAGATAGGGACACCTGGGTGGCTCAGTTGGTTAAGCATCTGCCTTTGGCTCAGGTCATGATCCCAGGGTCCTGGGATCGAGTCCCACATTGGGCTCCTTGCTCGGCAGGGAGCCTGCTTCTCCCTCTGTCTGCTGCTCCCCCTGCTTGTGCTCTCTCTCTCTCTCTGACAGATAAATAAATAAAATCTTTAAAAAAAAAAAGTAAGAGTTGCAGATAATATAAAACTTTATCCCCTGCATATTTCAGAGAACTGTTGTAAGCCACCTTGCTCTTTTCTGTAGCCTATAGCCAGTGACTGACTGACATGGGAGCTGAGCCCTCCTGCCTTGAGGTGGGAGTGAGGTGTTGATTAACACTACGATGCTTCCTGTGGGATCAGGCTGAAAGAGAAGGGAATCTAGTGAGCCACTCGTAGCCAGTGGGAATGGGGGTAGAAGGTAAGGATGGATTCCCAGACTAGATAAAGTGTTACTGGGTGAAGCACCCAACAGCATCCCTCGGCTACATTCAGATTCCCCAGTTGTTCTAAGAATATCTTTCATAGTTGTGCCCCCCTTCCCCCCACACACAACCAGAATATAATCAAGGTTCCCAAGGGTGCTGTTCATCTGTAACATGCTTAAAACATTGTCTAAACTTACAAAAGGTTTCACCTCATCTCATTTTCTGGTCATTTGTTATTATTTAGCAGGCACTTCCTGTTGCGAATTCTTTACTCAAATTGCAGTTGTATCTTGGCCTATAGATGGCCTCTTCTGGACATTCAACTTGCTGCCTGTCTAGATACGAATCATTTATCCCTCCCAAGGACCTTGTATTCTTCTAATTATCAAAGCTGCTTTGTGACCAAAGTCCCAACGGTGATGATGTGGCCGTATCCCCTCTGGCACATCCACAAGTAGGGGGTTGCATTTGCTTCTAAGGAAAATTGGTAGCCACTTTTTATTTAGTGACCTCTGAAAACAGGCCTTCAGTTTTGTGTAGGAGAGGCAGAGAGGAACAGTAGCCCTACCAAAGTCAGCTGGGCTCCCAGAGACTGGAAAGACTTGGTCCTGGTCCTAAAGGTGGTGATTAAGAGAATAGGAATTGACGTACTATTTGGCAACACCAGTAAGGAAAGGGTTTATTCATACTTTGCATTCTTCCCCGTTTCTGTCAGCTGAGTTCAGGGGGAAAAATTGTTTTAATGATTTGAAAAACGGACAGATCTGTCATTTTTCGTTTCCAGGGGGAATACATGGGAAGTAGCAAACAGCTAATATACACAGTGGAATTTGAGAATGAGGGTGACTGGGGTTCTTTACGTTGATTACCAGAAAACAGTGCCTTCCATGTAAGAACATGAAATACATATAGGAAAAATAAAACTATTTTACAAATACTTAACTGCCTAAAGAAATGAAACACGTGGATCTTCCTGTTAGTCAAAGAAATATGGGTATAACATGAGATGAGAGAATTGAAAACTTGCTAGTAAAGTCAACGACAAAACTTAACTCATCCAGTGCCAGGCATTCGGCCAGGACAAAAGGTATAAGATGAGTTACAAGTCGTACAATCTCTCAAGAACATTAATTTCTCTTTTAAAAAACAAAAAACAAAAGAAGTCTTTCTTTTTTTTTCAAGATTTTATTTATTTGACAGAGAGAGACAGCGAGAGAGGGAACACAAGCAGGGGGAGAGGGAAAGGGAGAAGCAGGCTTCTGCTGAGCAGGGAGCCCGGTGCGGGGCTCGATCCCGGGATCCTGGGATCATGACCTGCGCCGAAGGCAGACGCTTAACGACTGAGCCACCCTGGTACCCCAAAAGAAGTCTTCCATGAAATATCTTTGACATTTAAAAGCAAGTAGGCCTATTAAGGGGCGCCTGGCTGGCTCAGTCAGTAGAGCGTGCAACTCTTGATCTCAGGGTAATGAGTTCATGCCCCACACTGGGTACTGAGATTACTTTAAAAACAACAACAACACTCAAGTAGGCCTATGAAATAAAACTGTTTAAGAGAGGATCTTTTTTATTAAAAAATGACCTATAAAGTTAAGAGGAACACAAATACTAACACTTCCCAAATTATAACATTTGGGGGTAGAAAACAAGTGGACTTTGAGTCAGCCAGTTGAAAATTGTTCAGCATTTTTTAAAAGCAAACAAACAAAAAAAACAGACCAAAAAACCCTACTTTGAAATTGTGATCGTGATTTTATAAATAAGTCAATATTGTGTTAAGGAGGTTTCTGTTCTAGTACTCGATTTCAGTATAAATATTTACATCTACTTTTCCTTCCTATGGATTGCCTTCCTTTGTATTAGGCTATATTGCTTCCTTTATTTTGTTCTTCTGACCACAGAGAGAGCTTTGTAACTTACTTTCTTAGTACAAGTTTTTTGTACGGAGAATATAAAATTAAAGCCACATACAAATGAAAAACCAAGCAGTTTCTTTATGGCTGCATTAAAGCATGATTTATTGTAATTCTTTGAAAAGTGGCTAATTACAACTCTGAGTATATAACTTAAAAAAGCACTTTCTTGATATTGTAAGAACCAGGATTTCTTTCCCCCAATTCAAAAAAAATGACCCCTCATTATAAGGGGATAAGGGGAGGTCTTATGTCCAAGTATTTCGAAAGAAACGCAGAAAGTCATGTGTGTTTGCAAATAATAGGTTATAATTCATCTTTCTTTGTTATTTTGGGAGGGTCAATGATGTTTGATAAACTGCTGTTTGGTTTAATAGGCATAGGTGTTGTGTAGTACAGTTCACATTCTTAGAAATGTACCAGTGAATCATATCAAAAATCACTACAAATATGGTAATATGACAACCCACTGAGTAAACCATATCACCAAGGTACATGACCTGAAAAACTTCTGAAGCATTTCAAGTTTCAGAATAGTGGGAAATTGTTTATTTCTTTTGGTATAGATTATGCTCTTGTTGAAATTACTTTGTTCTCCAAAACCTGCATAAGATTTCTTATTCAGATCAGGCTGTACATTAAAGAGTTAGAACAGGCTATACACAGCTCTCCAAAACCATATGTTATGTCATCCAAACTTCTGGAAAAGCTTTTGGGGATAGCAGGTTCTGTGAGACTTGACTTAAGGCAAAATTGTGAGTTCTTCTGCACTCCAGAGTGCTTAGGTATCTATAGCGTGGGTCCTTTGGACTAGCCATTCTGTTGGACACATTTGTAGCCTGGGATCAAGCATTCCTGGGCCTCTTCGGGCTCCATGAATTCCCTCATTTGCCCGTGCGTGTGTGTTCTTCTACAGAGTAGATTCACAGACTTTCACCAGACTGTAAGGCGGTTGATCCCATTTAGGAAATACTGTTCTGCATCCCTGGAATTTGGATAAATGCTAAAGGAAGAAATGACTGGGGAGAGAGCTGGTTGTTCCTCCTTCCTCTTTACCTTCACCAGTCAGAACCCTGCTGTGTACAGGGTGAATCTCAAAGGGCATTTTCTCTTTGGCCCCCCCACGGCCCACCCCCAGCAAACACAGAGACATCTCTTATGTCTTGGGGTGCTAGTAGCCTTCATGGAGGTAATGTTGAGTTGATTTCCGTGATCACTATTCTGAGCCTTTTCTTTTTTTTCTGAGATGGGGGTGATTCCTGGACCAGTTTTAACTTAGCAACATGAATTCCATCCTTTTAGCCTCTCTTTTGCATAGAAACCCAGTTGTTCTTCTTCCTATGTAGTCAGACCTATTTCACTCTCCCCTCCCATGGATGTTGGCATCTGAATGGTGGAGTTTTCGAAATTCAGGGGTTTTTCTTTTGTAGAATGAAATTCCCAGTCCCTTTCTTTTGCTGAAGTCCATGGTGCCCTTTTCACACACCCCCAGCCTTCTCTCCCAAACTCAGATCAACATACTAGTTTGCTTAGCTAAGGTCCCTTGGTAGTAAGAGAAGCTAGTTACAGGGTTTCTATGTCCATTTTTACAGGCAGAAAGGGAAACTGGTATAGGGAGAGGGAATTTCTAGCCAATGAAAAATTCTCCTAAGTACAAAGCAGTTGTCTTATGTTTATTTGCCCAACTTCCCTTAAAGTTAAGCCCTTGTCCTAATAGCTTTACCACAGTGACTTTTCCTTTGTGCCTCAGTTTACCTTATGTCTCCCTCTTTAGCCAGGAGTTGAGAAGACCACAGCATCACTTGTCCAATGAACACCCTGCTCTTTCACATGTAAAAAGTTGGAAGAGAAGGAACCTAGCTCCAGTGTGAATTAGCCAGTGTGAACCCCCATGGTGGTTTTTCTTCTGTTAAGTAGATCATGAGTCTACCATTTATGTTTCACTCTCTTTTAAAAAAACAGAAAACAAAAAAACTTTCTTACCTCAATGATGAACAACTTGGCAGAGGCAAGAATGGGTGCTCTCCTAGAAACCTAATTCCTGTCCTCTTTCTGGACGTTTTTGAAAGTTTTTCAATTTGAAATTTAAAAATTATTATTGGAGTGCCTGGCTGGCTCAGTCGGTGGAGCAACGCAACTCTTGATCTCACTGTTGTGAGTTCAAGCCCCATGCTGTAGATATTACCTAAAAATAAAATCTTTAAATTTTTTTTTAAAATTTATTTTCAGTTAAACTCTTTTTTAAAGATTTATTTTAGAGAGAGAGGGCATGTGAAAGCAGGGCAGGGAGGAGGGGCAAAGGGAGAGGGGGAGAGAATCTCAAGCAGACTGCCTTCTGGGTGCAGAGCAGATGCAGGGCTTGATCTCATGATCCTGAGATCATAACCTGAGCCAAAATCAAGAGTCGGACACTTAACCGACTGAGCCACCCAGATGCCCCTTAAAAATTTTTTTTATTATTACTATTTTCCTTTCATCCCACCTTTTTATTTTATGTTTTTTAAGATTTTTATTTATTTATTATTTGACAGAGAGAGAGTGAGAGAGGGAACACAAGCAGGAGGAGTGGGAGAGGGAGAAGCAGGCTTCCCGCGGAGCAGGGAGCCCGATGCGGGGCTCGATCCCAGGACCCTGGGATCATGACCTGAGCCGAAGGCAGCTGCTTAACGACTGAGCCACCCAGGTGCCCCCCACCTTTTTATTTTTTATAATAAACGCAATCCTAGCCCCTGCTACCTTTCTCAGGCCGAGATTATAGTTCCTCAAACACTATTATATATTTATTTATCTCATTTCCCCTCTTCTCATGATGGAGTATCATATTCCATCTTTGAAGAAAACACCGGTAAAACCTTTGTTTTCTAGAGGTGGTACAGGTTTCCATCTGCTTACCTGTGTAAAATCTCTAAGGTGGCGTTCGTGCAGACATTCTGCTTCCATGCCTGATGCTTAAACATATTGGAAACCAGCCATGAATTTGAACACTTGAATTTGTTAATCCTTCTGGGAAATGGAATTCATATTTCTTCCTTACATTATAACCCATACATAACCCACTAGGTGAAAAACTTTTTCACACCTTTAGGTCATGTGATACAACTCTGTTGTTAGTAAAAGACCTTTTCAGAAAAACAAGCTAGTTTACTAATTAGAAGTTAGGGAAATTTCCTGCAGGAAATTTGCACCCTTTGGAAAACAGGTTTTTTAATCCAGTCTTTTAAAATTCAAATGTTTAAAAACATTTCAGTATTACCACTGAGTAGAGAGACATGATGTATCGGTAGTATATTTATGAGCAAAAGCTGTTGATTTTTTTTTTTTAATTATCTTTAGTAAAGATTGCAAGGAAATGAACTAAAGTGTTGACTGTGATTATATTTGAATGATAGGACTGTGGGTAATTTCTTTCTTACCATTACAAATTTTCTTCAGTGTATATTGTTTTAAATGGATAAAAAAATTTAAACAACTATCTCTATAAAATTTCTCTGTATTTTGCAGTTGCCTTACAAAAATCAAAGTAAATTGTCTAAAAGTAAATCGTAAATAAAGTTTTACTGGAATACCTATTTGCTTATATATTGTCTGTGGTTGCTTGGAAGCTCTTAGCAGATCACATGTGGCCCTAAAGACTAACATATTTATTATCTGATCCTCTAGGAAAAAGTTTGTTGACCCTGTGGTCTAGAATGGTGAATTTGCAAAGCACTTGGCAAAAGTATTTTTAAACTTTGGTAGTAACACCACATTTTCCTTCCTTTGTAGCCTAAATTAACAATGGCAAAATGCAGGCGGAATGTGGAGAATTTCCTAGAAGCTTGCAGAAAAATTGGTGTACCTCAGGTAATAAATTTATCATTTCTTGTATTGCCTAAATAGACTTGGGTATTATTTTTCTAAAATTTTTCAGATATGTGAGTATCTAAAATCTTACAGGACTTGCTTTAAACGAAGTTGGTAATTACTAACATGATGTTGTGTTACTAGAGTCAGTCAGTATACTTCTGAGCAGTTTTCCTTAATTATTTCCAAGGACCAAGCAAAGAAGTAATACACATATAAATTTAAATATATTATAATACTTAAAGCTAAGTAATCAGTAGTTATTTTGACATTTTCCTAAACATTCCTACTTGCTGTTTGACTCGTATATATCTTCATACGTAAGAGTCTGGGCTTCAAAATGAGCGCATCTCAGACTGGAATGCTTCCTTTGGTTTCAGGTTTTTTAACATTTACTTTAATACTTTTTAAAAATGTTTATTTTGAAATAATTTAGGCTTAGAAAAATGTTGTAGGAGTAGCACAAATCTGTAACAGTAACTGTCTGTGCTACTATCTGCACTTGACCCTGGTTCCGGAACCGTTAACGTCATCTACGTAAACATAGTGCATCGTCCAGACTGACAAGCACTGGGACAGTGCTGTTAACTAGATCACAGACTGCGCTCAGATTTCACTAGTTTTTCTACTGAGCTCTAATACTTTGGAATTTAGCACACACGAGGCCGTTTCTAGGCATTTGTCCTGCCCTTGAGATTTATTGTCTCCAGTGCCTCAGATACAGCTTTCTTGCCCTTTAATAGCACAAGTAGTTAAACCTGATGGATGTGATTAAGAGACATGAACTTACACACGTTTTACTCAGTTATCCCTTTTAAAAACAATTATGTTAAACCAACTAAGCATGGTACTCTTAAAATTTAAAATACTATACTATATTTAATGACATGAGACACAGATCCACTTAAAGAAATAACCACTTGGTGCTATTTGATACTTTGTTTCATTAACCATGACCCTTACAGTTCCTGTCATCCTATTTGGTGTCCACCCTTCACGAGGAAGAACATGACTCTTTCCTATCACCTTCTTAATTCTCTTATCACCTTCCCATCAGAACCCCAGGAGTGGCCCCTGGACTCAACCCCAGTGTTGCTCTTGAACTTAAGCCCTTGTCCTAACAGCTTTCACGACAGTGACTCTCCCTTTACGTGGCTCCCTGGTCCTCTGTCTTAGCTAACCTTGTGTTGAGGAGGTCACAGCACCGCTCATCCCGTGGGCAGCCTTCCCTTTGCAGCCCTTGTACGTGCCGCAAGGTGGAGGAGAACGCGCCCGGCTCCGTAGAGCATCTGCAGGAGTCGCAGTGAAGTCCCACGATGGTTTTTTTCCCTTTTATTAAGGAGATTGTAATTTTCTTTATTTTTCGCTGTTTTCTTTTGTGGGTTTGGTTTTTTTTTAACCCGAGTTATAGAAAGAACTGAAATTTACATCTGTGGTAGTTAGCAAGGATCTTTTTTTGTTCCTGTGGACAAATTCAAAGCAGATTTTTCATTATTATAGCCTGTTGTTTTCTAAAGGCTCATCATTTCTTTTAGAACAAACCATTTTAAACATAGCCTTAGTAGTTTCCAATCAAATAGCATGCATTTTCTCCGTATCAATAAGCAGGTTCTGATATGCAGAGGCACACACTAACAGTCAGTCAGTGCTTCCTTCTGTCTGTTGGGAAGATGGTCCTCCCTGATCATCACGTCACACGAGCATGCCCACGCCCTGCCCCAGTGCGTACCACCATGTCTTGAATCAAAAGAACGTGGCACAGGTTAGTGCAGGGAATAGGGACCAGAGAAGAGAGAAGAGTCAAAAGAGGCACCGCGTAGCTCAGGAGAAGAGTGCTGCGGACACCCCTAGACGGCACAACCTGTGAGCACACGCGGCCAGTGGCAAACCTGTTCAAAGTACTGTTCACCAGCTTTACAGTACTTGCACTCCGGGCTTCAGAGAGCCATCGTCTGTCTCAGATGTAGAGTCCCCCATACACTGAAGTTCTTTCCAAATGTACCTGCCAACAGTCAGCAAAATACAGTCTGCCTTAAAATGCGTTATTTGATTTAGCATTTGCCGAGCAATGGTCAACAGGATTGATTGTGGGCCAGCCTGTCCCTGTTCCTACCAGAGCTGTGCTATGTGAAGGCAGGAAACAGAAAAAAATACAGATTTAAAGGACTGGGTATTTTTCCAGGGTGGTTAGACTGGGGTTCTTAACACATCCTTCCTCCCTCAGTCTCCGCAGTCCGACAGAGGAAGCGGGCAGTCCCGGAGGCCCCCTCTTCCTGTCCCCTTCTGCCTTCCACCCAAGTCTCTGCCACCGTCACCGCCGCCACCACCACTTTTAGACAGGTTCCTCGTACACTGCCCCACTTCTGCTAAAAAAGTAGTTATCGGCTTAGAACAAAGTGAGGGAAAATGAATAAATACATCAACTCCTAGGTTCACAGTGGACCTCTCAGGTCCCTCTGCCCCAGGAGAAAAGCAGAAACCTAGAGCTCCTCCTCTTCCTTGGTGCTCCCCTACTTCTGGGTGTTCCGACCTGTAGCTCAACACCCCCCCTTCTCTTTGACTTGTCAAGAAAATCAGGGATATAATAATGGTCACTTTTGAAAATGTGTAACATAAAACTTATTGTAAGTATTTGTCAGAATTCTGTCCAGACACTGTAAAGGTGAACAGTGTCCCTTCTCAGTACAAGTTTTAAAGTGTTGGTAAGTTCTGAATGAAACACTCAAGAAAAAGATGACTCTTGAAAACCTCTGAGAAGGCTGGGCATGTGGGTATTCTCTTTATTATCATGCTTTTATTAAGTATGTTACATTCAGAAAACTGTAATGGGTGATAAAAATGTCTGTTTGAGCCCAACATCTTATGTCCTAGAGTTATTATATGTTACGTGTTGAAGAATATTTTCCTGTTCTCCAGTCCCATTGTGTTTTTATTTACTTACTTAATTTCTTCGTCTGTGAGCTGGAGGGTCTGGGTGATCTGTAAGGCCCCTTACCACTCCAGATTCATTTCGTACATACTAATAACCTGGACTCGAAGATGGGCTTGCCCTGATTTTGAGAGGAAGATCAAATTGGTCAGTACACCTGGCCTGTAAGCTTCCTTGATCCATAGGCTCTCCTCATTCTGTGACCCTCCCTGACTCCCCTGGCTTTCTCCGAGCACTTCCCTCTCCTCAGCCCGCCCCCAGGTTTGGTCCTGCTTTCTGGCCCATTCTTTTTTTGTTAATAGGGAGGAATGAGCCGGGGAAGAGGTTGTTGCCTGGCCCAGACCTCACCACTTGTAGGCGTCCCACAACCCTGGGCCAGCAGCCGGTTCTGTTCACCGCACCCTGAGTGTCTGTACTGGTCACCACCGAGCCAGCTTTATTCTGTTTAGTAGTAAAATCAAGCTCAGCACGTGGAGGAGTCCTAGTAATTCTGTTTTTCAGTATTTTATTTTCATTCCCCATAGTAAAAAATGCTATGAGGTTGTGTTTCTCTGAGTGTGATTGAGATGATCATGTTGAATTCTATACTCAAATCTGTATTTCTGATCCACTAACTTTGTTTTTCTGTTTTCCTTTCCTGCTCACACTTTGGACAGGACAATCTTTGTTCCCCTTCTGACATCCTTCAGCTAAACCTCCGCGTTAAAAGAACTGTTGAAACACTACTTTCTCTTGGGGCACGTTCAGAAGAATCCAGTTTTGTCTCTCTGTCTATCCAGCTTTTGGGTTTTGTGGCGTTTTATTGTACTTTAATGTTAACTCTCTGTCTGCTTTATTACTGGATCTTTCCCCTCTAGCTGAAAGATCATACTCCAGCGATTTTCCACCTCATTCCTGTGCTTGGTGAAGGAGGTTTGTCTCCCGTTACGAAGTATTTACATATGTGCTTTTTCTTTTTTTTTTTTTCTGGCCATCAGAGAGCTGACCAGTAAAGTAGATAAATCCTGCCCTCCCTATGTCCAGATGAACAGCCCATCACATTAGTAAGCATTGATGATTGCTCACAAAGAGTAAAAGACCAGCATTTTTTCTCCTGGTCCTTTGTCCATTCTCCTGGCCTGTGGCCTTGTTTCTCTTATCATAAGTGCTGAGGTGTCTCTGATACAATCCTGACCTGTTCTTAGAATCTGACTTAGACCTTTATTTCCAAATGTCATAATAAAAGTCCCATATGGCCATTTTCCAACCTTTTCAACAGCTGCTCATAAGGAAAATAGTTGTACCCTTTCCGGTTGGGGAGGCACCTGGCCACTTAGATCTCTGCATTGAGCTATGCCCTAAAATCCTGAAATCTGCCTGTATTGGTAGGTACAGGTCCACCTAAGCATTTACTGTCTGCACATCTGGAAGCACTGACCATTTAATCTTAATAATTTTAATTTGATCAGAATGTTCAGTCCAAAGATCAGGTAGGTTCCTTAGATTGCTATTCTGAGTCCACTGTGTACATTTAAAATCGTCCACAACAAGCAGATGATCTGGAGCTGACCTTTCAGGAGTAGGTACCTGTCCAGATTTACTATGCTTGTTATCATTAGCTGAGCTTCACCTCTAGAATCCTGTTTAGAATTTAAAATTGAAATTTATGTAATTTCCAATATACTTGAACCATCTTAGTAGGTGAGCTGGTATTGAATTAGGCTGTTGAGAAGGTTATATCTGAACAGTAGTAGCAGGTAAAGTAGCAGGCAGCAGTCTCTGTTCTGTACCCAAGGCAGTGAGTGGGTATTGTCTTCTTCAGAATGTTTAATATTTAAGCTGCTAGCCTTAATACTTGGAACTACTTTATGATTGCATTCAGATTCTAGTTCTCATAAATAGGATCTCTGAACATTCAGGAATCTACTGAATTCAAATATGAAGGGAAATTGCAGGGAACATAACACCCTGTTATAGAAGGCAGCCTGAGGGTCTGGTTGCTTTAGTTTTCTTCCATATCAAATGGGACAATTATTTAACACATTAAAAATGTATTTCCTATTGTGCCGAAACATTGAACACTGTTGAAAGGCAGTTTTATACAGTAGGAGTACCTTCCAGAGTTTGGGAGGTTTCCTTTGTTTTGATTTTAAGATGTCTTGAGTCGAAGATCATTCAGTTTTGTGGAGTTTTGTCCCTTTAGGAAATAAAAAACATGTGGTCTTGCGTGTGGTTTGGGGGGAGTAGTTGTACATTCTCTTCAGAGCACACGGCGTTCCCTGTAAGCTGCCTGGAAGGTAAATGTGCATCTGGAAAGCATGAGCCTTGGGGAGAACGGCTAAACCACACGCAGCGCAAGGCACTCTGGAGAAGAGATCAGGGAACTGGCGTCAGAGAAAATATGTCTCTCCCAAGAGCAAAACACCCTGCAGGTTCATTTTACACTAGTTCATCTGTACTGACAGTGGTACTCAAAAGTATTTATACAAAGTTGCTAGTTTTATAAGGTCAAAGGATCGCGGTTACCTTGTTTTATCAAGATAAGTATTAAAATTTTGAGTAAGAAGCACAAGGACCCATAACTGTTCAAAATAAATGTTATATTTTTTATTGCAACTAATTTTGTAAAACTTCCTAATAATACAGTAAAGTGCCAATGAAAAGTCCAGCTCTCTTCTTTAATAAACGTGTGTAGTCTCCTTTTTAGTGGAACCAGAACTCTACTTTCTGTCCTTTGTGAGCAGTGTCTATTTTTCTGAATATTTAGTCTTAAAAGAAAAACCAATGATAGGTGCTATTCTTAAGCTCTGCCTTTTTCTCTTTCGAGAAAGGATTAACCAAACATTAATGAGGCAAACACGATAGAAGTATTTTAACTTCCTTTAGGAAACATATAAACACCTTTCAAATATATGGTAATTAAGACGTTCCTGACTAAACTCACATCACCGTTCTCTAGCATGATTTAATCCATTCGATACCAGGATATGAAATAGTGGTTTCTTCCTGTGTTCCCTGCCTGGTACAAGAGCCCTGATTTTCACAATCAGGATTATAATGTAGCTGGTGGGCATCCCTCCCTCCCTCGTGCATCTGGTTTATGGCATGAACCCAGTTACATCCCATGGTTATGTAATTTCAGGAGCACTTTCTCCTGCAGTGTTAGATTTTTCAGGCTTGAGCCATCTGGTAACTTGGAACTGCATTTCTGTTTTCCCTGCCTCCGTTTGCTGATCTGCATTGCTCTTTTATTTATCAGGGATGAAGGGTGTTGCTTTGACTCCATAGTATTCTGTTATCCTCTGTTGTATGTATTAAGTGTCTGTAACTTGTCCTTATTCCAGTTTTCAAAGTGACCTGTATGTACATTCAGTTGTTTTAATAAAGTGAGTGTCACATGCCATCTCTGCATAACTCATATGAACAGAGGTCAGTTCCCCAGGTGCTGACCTGTCCCATCTCAGGTGACTGTTAGGAGGGAGAGAAGAGGTGCTTATTTTTTCTCTTCAGTTCGTTGATGTTCATCCTGTTTTCTCTTTTGTTTGTTTTTATGTTACGTTGTCCCATTTCAGGAGCAATTATGTTTGCCTCTGCACATTTTAGAAGAGAAAGGTTTGAGCCAGGTCGCAGTGACGGTGCAGGCTCTCCTGGAGCTTGCCCCCCCCAAGCAGCAGCACCACTTGTCTGCTGCGTGAGGACCCCCAGCACCTGGGCGCTGGCCCGGCCAACCCGGAGCAGGACGGGATGCTGCTGCCAGCCGGCTGCTTGCGCAAAGCTCTTGCGTGCTCTTACGAGGGACTGTTTCCATGATTCCTAACAGGAATATGTTGCTTCATTTCTCCATTTTAGGGGAGGTTATATCCGTTTCCATGGGACTGTTTTAGGAAGACACAGTTGGTTTTCACAAATGAAACTTAATTCTGCCATTACTGAGAACCCGACACCGAAGCCTAAACTGGCTGTGCTTTCCTAGAGAGCAGGCCTGTCTCCCATTCCAGGAAGAAAGCTTCTCAGAAGGATAGTTAGCTTTCCTGAAAGCAGAGACATGTTACTATCTTTACCTGTTTCCTGTTTCTGGAACCCACTGGTTTCCAAAACTGGCTGTTCATTAGAATCTCCTGGAGCATTTGTTAAAATGTAGACTCTCATTCCAGTAGGTCTAGAGCAGGGCCTGGGTATCTGCATTTTCAACTGACATAGTGAGACCACTTTCCCAAGCTGGGTATTTTTTTGTATGATGTCGAGAGTAATGACTCCACTATATTTGTCAGCCTCATTTAAAATCCAAAGCTATGTTATGATTACCTGGGACTGTCTGTCCAAGGCAAAACAAATATAATGTAGAAGGCCTAGACTTTTGCATAGTAAAGCAACGAGAGAGGTAAGTTATATTTAAGGCCAGTGTCTTAGGCCTTCCTCAGACTTCTGTCCGCCACCACCTAAAACTTGGTTCTCGTATGTGACATCCGAACATTATAAACAAGCACTCTACACACAGGTTCCAAACCCTTAGGATGGTAACAGGCACTACTCAGCATCATTTTCACTGAGCTCCCCCCACGCTGCTCCCAGGATACCGGACCTGCAAATACCTTCCCCTCACGGCAGATACACTTCCAGCTCCCTAACCAATGGAAGATTATGAAAACAGAGCAGAAGGAGTAAAAGAGAAGCCAAGTTTCTTAATTTCTTTCAAATAACTGCCAGTTTCCATGGCTGACTTAAAGCACCTGTGGCATCTTCAAAAACCACGTGCTGTCTCTGTAGCTAGCTCGTCCAACTCTCCTGCTGGTGCCTTCTTCACTCAATTGTGGGCCAAGCAAGAGGGCCCAAGGGCTCATGGAGCACAAAGCCAGGAACCTTTGTTCAAGTGTAAGCCACTAAGGTCTTTCTTACCCTAACATTTTGAACCCCTTTTAGTTGTCAGCATATCTTTTGGTATTCACTGCCTTTATAAACCACGTAAATAAGAGTAAGTGAAGATGCTAGTTATCTGAGATTTTTTGGGCTGTGAACTGTTCTGGACTTTCTTTACCAATGCATGCATTTGAGCAAAATGTTCTCTCTTTATCATGTAAATGCAGCATCTAAAAGTAACTGGATAAAATCATGTTGAGTATCTGGTCAAAAGAATGTTTTCTCCCTGTTCTCACAGGGAAACAGATTCAGCAGAACATTCCACTTTGTCAAAGTTTAAAATTAACATAAAACATCTGATATCAAAGCCCCACTGACCTTACAGAACAAAAGTAAAATTTTTTTAACTGCTTAGAGCCAGACCCCGTTATATTTACAGTTCTAAACAGACCCACCAATCAAAGCGACTTGTTTAGAATTTAGCTGTGTGCATTTTTAAACTATAGGTATTTCTCCTTCTAGTCAACATTAAACCTCAGTACAATTTCCGAATAATAGAAGCCATTTGAAATGAAACTCAGCAAAGAACAGGACTGTTTGTCACCTATTATGCAAGGAGTAATCCCAGAAGACATACATAATGCAACATTTGGAAGATTTGCAACTATTTATCCCATAGGAATAAGTGGAAATTTCCACTTATTTCACATCTTATACATAACGTGCAACCTTATTAATGCATTTTTATCAAACTAATGCAAATTTATATTTGAATTACTAGAAAAAAATTGTGTACAGTTTTGGTTGATAGTGAAAGAAAAATATCAAATGTGTTGAATTTCTTTTCTAAGTCAAGATGCAAAAACATTTCGTGAATGCTTTTGCTAGAAAATTTTTGTATTCAGTGTTCTGTATGTACCTTTTTTTTTTTTTAATAAACTGGAAAGAAAATTTAACATTGAGCCCTGCTAGACTCCAGTGTAAGATAAAGGTGCTGTAGTGGATCTGGCTGACCACTTATGAGCTTCCTACTGAAGCAGTGGCCGGCCCAGTGCGGAAGTATGAACAAAGAGGCGGCTAAGTGCCCACCCAGCAGGGGCCCCTGGCAGCTGTGGAGACCATAAGTCAGCAGGTTCTCTGGAAACAGCTTCTGGCTGGAGGGGCTGTTGTTTGGCTAGAACAGAATAGGGGGCTTATTAGGAGGTCACTCTCTTTAATAGCTTTTTAAAATACAGCCTCATAGCTAACTAAGGAGTCTGTGATTTCTCTTACTTGCTACAGCTCAGCAGTGACTAATGACATGTGACTATGCTGATGAGTAGGACAAAGTTTTAACAACTAAGTGCTTAAAATGGTTATAGAAATGAAGGAAAACATGGATATTTAGAAACTTTTTTATATACTTATTGCAGTGAGATGGTTTACAGCAGATTTCATTTTATTTCTGAAAATGTTGTAAACGTGTAATTAGTAAAAGATTTTGTAAAACATTGTCCTATATTTGTATGTCTGTAAATATAATGCATAAGTTCTAAGTATAAATATGTCAATATCATGTATGTTATTTTAAATTGCCTGTATGCCACCTTACTTGTTGACATGAAAATAAAAGCCAACACTTCAATCGCATGAAATAAAGGCTGACTTGAAAATGTTCATACCTAAAGCATGGTTTCCTTGGCAAAAATGAAAGGTTACTTACTCAGTTCCCTGAGGGAACATCAGTAGAAACTGGTTCCTCATAACAGGCCCTTGAGATCAATTTTATTTATTTATTTATTTATTTATTTTACTTTTTTTTTTTAAGATTTTATTTATTTATTTGACAGATAGAGAGCACAAGTAGGCAGAGTGGCAGGCAGAGGGAGAGGGAGAAGCAGGCTCTCCACTGAGCAGGGAGCCAGACGTGGGGCTTGATCCCAGGACCCCAGGATGATGACCTGAGCCGAAGGCAGCCGCTTAACCGACTGAGCCACCAGGTGCCCCTATTTTTTTTTTACTTTTGTAAAGAAGTATAGATAACAGTATTGCCCTGTATTTGGAATTACATATAAGGCTTAATTTGTGAAATACATATTGGACACTTTTCTCTCAGAAATTACCAACTGTGCAGGGCGCCCGGGTGGCTCAGTCGGTTGAGCGACTGCCTTCGGCTCAAGTCATGATCCTGGAGTCCCGGGATCGAGTCCCGCATTGGGCTCCCTGCTCGGCAGGGAGTCTGCTTCTCCCTCTGACCCTGCCCCCTCTCATGTGTTCTCTCTCTCTCTCATTCTGTCTCTCTCAAAGAAATAAATAAAATCTTTTAAAAAAAGTTTTAGAGATTACCAACTGTGCAATAGGGAAAGCTTTAGCATCCCGAGACACTCTGCTTGGATTATCTTTACTCTTTCAGTCATAATATCCTGCAAGGGGAGAATTGTTGAGGAAGCAAAGTAGGCATAGACCCCGGTGTCTCACTGATCAGAAATCTCTGCAGCTAGTCTTCCAGCAGGCCTGTGTCCCCACCTTACTGGGTTGTACATCCTAACAGTTCTGTTTATTCTAATTCATTATTTATTTGTTTGTTTATTTATTTATTTAAAGCTTTTATTTATTTGAGAGAGAGGATGAGATAGAGCATGAGAGGGGGGAGGAGGGTCAGAGGGAGAAGCAGACTCCCTGCTGAGCAGGGAGCCCGATGCGGGACTCAATCCCGGGACTCATTATTTATTTTTTAAATTTATAATTTATATCCCTACCTATTTCCCAGAAAAGGAGCTGAAGCAACTTATAATAAGATACGTATTCCATGCCCCCACCACCCCAGCAAAAACACCAAAGTGATAATAAACCTAAAAGACAGGAAGGAACCAACCTTTGGACCTTATACTGTGTCTATATTATGCTAGACACTTTATAAACATTATTTTCTAATTCCGAATGAACACTTGACTTTTGCTCAAGAGTTTTTTCACTGTAGACAAATGACAGAATCCGAGACATTACAGAAATTACTGAAGTTTTAATACATCACAATAACTAATAAGCCCATGAACTTCTTTCTGGTCAGAAAAAGCAAGAGAAATCTTTACAAGGCTCCTAGCAATACTTCTTCCCAGCAAAAGTTTTTCAAAATACGAAGCAGCCCTAAGTCGATGGTATACTCCTAATTCAGGGTTTGAAAACTAATACAACAGGCAAAGGGAAAGAACCAGGCAGCACCTGGGAATGTCCAAATAAGAAACAACCTGTAGATACAAGTTACCTGGGCTGCTAAAATGTTCTTCCTGCCTTCAAGTCCTCCTCGCCATCTCCAGAAGACCAGGGCAAAAGACGAGAACTCCGTCACTTGTTCTTGCCTTTCCGCTTGTCCTTGTCTTTGCCTTTACCTTTAGAATCCTGGCCATCATCTTTGTCCTTCCTCGGCAGTCTGAACCCACCGATTTCCCTCCGTACCCTAATGCCTCGCCACCAGGCCTGGAGCTGGAAGAGAAAGGCGGGGTGAGTACAATTCAGGGTAGGCCTGCCAAGCTGCATCCTTTTCGCATAAGGGAGTTGTCTCGTCATAAAGTAACTTCTGTCTGAAGAATGGTGTGTGTCTGAAACACGGAAGCAGCCATGCCCGCTCTCCCTCCAGCAACGCTCCCCTGTTTGCGGGATCCAGAACTGAAGCCACGGACTCCAGAGTAAAGTTCTCAAGGAGTAGACGTAAAGAAAAGGAATCTGATTAGGCCATTCTTTCCTTTACACCTAGAAACCTGGCTCCCATGTACTGCTTCTCTTTAGGAACATCCAAGTTCCCCACATCCAAACCATTTGATCCAAAAGGGATGTTAGTTAGCTAGGCCAGCATTTGGTCAAAAATGTGCAGATAATTTCAGTGACTTCAGTAGGCTTCCTGGTGCATTTCATGGCTTTAATGATTGATAAAAGGATCAGTACTCCTCTTTCAGAAAGGATTTCGATAGCTGCTTAAATATCTTAGTTATTAAACACAACTGTTCTGAATACAGTCTGGGCTACTTTAAAATCAGACTAAGCCCTAAAGACTGGGAGCAAATCCATTAGTGAAAACAAGTTTTCAGCTAGTCCTTAACATTTTTGCTCTAAATCAAGGAATCCTGCCAAATAAAAAACACCAAAGAGGCTCGATAAAAATTCTTGCTAACTATACATCTGCCTCTCTCCTAATAGAAAGCTCATGTTTAGGTTTGGATACCTGGTTCTAAATGTACTTTAAAGCTCTCTTAATCTACCCCATGACATATATATCAACAACTTCTGTTTGCACACTAGGATCTCAGCAGACACTCCTCTTTCAGAGAGAAAGGCAATCCTCTAAACAACAGTCCTGGTCCAGCTGATGTTATTTTTGCTTGAAAATATTTCCCAGAATCTGACCTGCCAGTTTCAACATGACTAATATACATGAGTTCATATAAAATTTAAAAAAAATTTTTTTAGACTACTTATTCCCTCCACCTTTTTGTGAAAACAGCTCTTATCAGAACCTAGCAGATAGCCTGGGCTAACATATAAATAGGATTTTGAGAAGCTTCTCCAGGGGCGCCTGGCTGGCTCAGTCGGTAGAACATGTGACCTTGAACTTGGGGTCATGAGTTCAAGCCCCACGTTGGGGGCAGAGTTACTTAAAAAAAAAAAAAAGCTCCTCCAAGAGCTGTTCTGATTATAAATAATATTCTTAAATTTGACCTTTGGGAGCAAGTTCTAGGTCCTGCTTCCCCTGCTAACCACCACTTTCCCCTGGATTGAGAGGTGGGGACATGTCCCTTGCTATGTGAACTATTTCCCTGCACCAAGGACTGCAGGCAAATTCCAGTAATAACAAAAGGCCATCCTTCCTTAGAGATCTCCTGTTCAATGCTTCGTAATAAATGAGAGAGACTTGGCGTTCGTCAGTGTTAGGCCAGCTACTGAATTGAAGGTGCCCCTAAGATGCCAACTCTGGGGCGCCCGGGTGGCTCATTCAGTTGAGTGACTGTCTTTGGCCCAGGTCATGATCCTGGACTCCCAGGATCGGGTCCCACATCGGGCTCCCTGCTCAGTGGGGAGTCCGCTTCTCCCTTTGACCCTCCCCCTTCTCGTGCTCTCGCTCTCTCACTCTCGCTCTCTCAAATAAAAATAAAATCTTAAAAAAAGAAAAACAAAAGATGCCAACTCTGGCTTTCTACCTTTAGGATGCTCTTTAATTCCAAGTCATCCTGTTCTATCTTCTTCCTGGTCTTCTCCCTTTCTAAACGATCTTCAATGATGACCTGTTCATACTCCCTTATCTATAAAAGTAAACATGAATCCTAGGTTATAAGACAGGCTTGGCAAGGTGTGGCCCAGCCAGCCCTGCACATTTAATATAAAATTTGAAAATAAAGTATGCCAAACCTAAAGATAAATCAAAGAAAAGAAAACCACTAAGTGGATTCCTATGTTGTAAATATTCATATATTAACTGTATAAAAAATTTTTCAGTTTAGATCATTCAAATTTCCTATAAAATCTCGCATAAAAATGAACTAGTAACTTGATGTGTGTTTAATGACCTCAAAGTAATGTAATTTTTTTTAAACTCATAGAAAGTACATATACAAATAGGAGCCATCTTTTAAAAGAGAAATTTGGGAAATTTTACAGTTATTCAATGATGAAACCATAATCAGAAGCTTTTTAAAAATCATAATTTACAGATTATCTTCAGAGACCATAAAGTAGAAATAATAACAGTATCTATCTCAAGAGGTTGTTGTGAGGGTGAAGTAAGTTCCTTGTGTGGAACACTAGCAAAGCGCCTGGAACAGAGCGAGCACCATGGCGGTGTGTCAGCTGCGGCTATTACTGTCCCCGTCATGGAGGTCATCGTCATCATCATCATCATCATCATTATCACGAAGAAGGCGCTCAGGGGTTTACAGGCACACCTCCGCTTTGTCACCAGAAATGGCGTTACCCAGCTGCCATAGCTCAGCTACCATCCATTCCTCAGGCGCTCAGCCTTCCACTATCAAGACTGCTTCCTTACCGTCTTCGCGAGTTCTTGAAGGTGTGCTAAGTCACTGGCCTTAGCAGCTTTGAGAGCATTTAGTTCATTCTGTTTCATTTCTGTGTCCTTATCAAATTTCTCCATCCAGAACTCTAGCTTTTCCTCAAGTTTCTGCTCGGAAAGAACATTAAAACATGGGTTCCACCAGACACAAAGCTTTATATACTGTATGAATCATTTATACAAGGTTCGAGAAAAAGCAAAACTTCTCTAGAGTGATAAAAGTCAGACTCGTGGCTACCTCTAGGGGATGGGTTGCTTTATTTGATCAGGAAGGGACAGGAGGGAGACTTCTGGGATGTTGCAAATGTGTTCTATATCTCTGTGTGGGTGGTGGTTACAGGAGTGTATATATGCAAACGTTCAAACTATATGCTTAATATGTGTATACTTAATATTATTACTCAATTTAAAAACAGAGGGAAGAGGGCCTTCCAGGTGTCTGGATAAGGGAAATCGGAAAGGAATAAAGGGTAGGTAGAAAATTTTGAAGGATAAGGAATGGCACAGATAAATCTGTGATTAATAAGAGTAAATACCAGGGGCACCTGAGTGGCTCAGTCGGCCAGGCATCTGCCTTCAGCTCAGGTCATGATCCCAGGGTCCTGGGATCGAGCCCCGCGTCAGGCTCCGCACTCAGCAGGGAATCAGCTTCTCCCTCTGCCTCTGCCTTCTGCTCCCCTTGCTCATGCTCTCTCTCTCAAATAAATTTAAAAATAGACAATAAAATCTTTTTTAAAAAATAACAGTAAATAGCAGTTGAGAAGGGTACAATGTCTTCAAAATCCTAAAAAATAATAAATGTGAGTCTAAGATTCTCTACTTCGCTAACCTAGGATTCAAATGTGAGAGAAAGAAAGACTATACCTGGTCTTTAGAGAAGAGTTAAGAGGGTATTTTAGCAATGAAATCTAAAATTTCATTTTAGGAAGAGATAGTACATGTGAGAAACAAATTATATTTAAGCTACAAAATATACTTTTTCAAAATAAATCATAATCTGGAACTAAAATCCCAAATTAGGCAGTATAGTCTCCTGGAAAGAGCCCAGATAGGCTCTGAAGGCAGAATGCCGAGGTTTCGCTCCCAACTCTGGGACTCAAATAAGTTAACTTAAATTCTTTAAGCCTCAGTTCCCTCACTTATTAAACAGAAATATGTAACGAATGATTTCAGCATGGGATGTAGGACAGGAAGAGTTAAAACTCTGCCTTAATAAAGACAAGAAGATAAAAGTATTGACTAACTCTAGACTTAGGAGGAAGAACAAAGTATAAATACATATGTTAAAATGTCAAGGGTTACCACTCCAAGAACATAATGCCGTAACTTCCAAACTCCTAGATCATGTACCTCAAGAATGAGATATCAAGAGGAGTTTTTAGCCTCTAACTCTGAAACTAGTAATACATTATATGTTAATTAATTGAATTTAAATTTTAAAAAATAAAACAAGTGGAATATAAGAAAAAAAAGCAGCATAACGCAATGAAAACAACACAAGCTTTAGAGCCTATCAGAGCCCGGTTCAAATCTTAAATCTCCCATTTTCTAGCTGTATATATTGGACATGTTAATTAATACCTCTGAGGCTTTGTTTCTTCTTTTGTAAAATGGGATTAATATTACCTACATCCTAGGATTATTATGAGGAATAAATATAATGTATATGGTGCCTAGCACTAAAAGGCTTTCAATAAATGGTGCTTATTTTCATTATAACTAACTAATTAAATAAATAAATAAATGAAATTTTAAAAAAAGAGGAGTCTTTAGGTGGTACATTGACATGGAATTTTTTAAAAACATGATTCAATTAATCATTCTGATCAAGTTAAATAGATCAGTTTGGTGCAATCATGTCTTTAACATCTTTCTAACTCTTGTTAACATTTTTCTTCTTTTTTTTTTAACAAAAAGAGATAGTCTCCAGGCAGGCAAGAAGAACTGGCTGAAATGCAATAACATCATTTGGTATTTATTGAACTTCTATTTATATTAATCTCTACTTATGGCAAATGATACTGGTTTTTCTTTTATAGTAATAATATAAAAATCTTAATTTTGTTGTTTAGGTGAGTAATTATGTACAAAATAGTAATAACACAGGCGGTATGCTGATATTACAAAACTATGAAAGTGGTATGCAAATAATGACTTTGCACTAGAGAGCAAGAAATCGAACAATATGGGACGCCTGGGTGGCTCAATCGGCTAAGCATCTGCCTTTGATCTCAGGGTCCTGGAATCCAGCCCCACATCAGGCTGCCTGCTCAGTGGGGAGCCTGCTTCTCCTTCACCCTCTGCCTGCCACTCTGCCTACTTGTGCTCTCTGCTCTCTCTCGTGTTCTCTCTCTCAAATAAATAAAATCTTAAAAAAATACACAAATAACTTGTAGATTAAGGAAATAATAAATTATAAACTACAAATTATAATGCCTATAATTTATTTAAAGGCGTGAAAAAGGTAAGATGGATTAATGGAGGAAGGATGTATAGAAATGTGATGAAGCAAGAATAAAAAAATCTTAGTGGTAGAATCTACCAGTAGATGATATAGGTGTTCACTCTAGAATTCTTCCAACTCTGTGTATGTTTGGAAACACTCAAAATAAAATGTTGGGAGAAATAAATAAATTAGAAATTATTTGAAAGGAATGACAACAGGGGTGCCTGGGTGGCTCAGTCGTTAAGCAGCTGCCTTTGGCTCAGGTCATGATCCCAGGGTCCTGGGATTGAGCCCCATGTCAGGCTCCCTGCTCAGCCAGGGAGTCTGCTTCCTCTCCCACTCCCCCTGCTTGTGTTCCCTCTCTCACTGTCTCTCTCTCATAAATAAAATATTTTTTAAAAAAAAAAAGAAAAGAAAGGAGTGACAACATAGGGGCACGTGGGTGGCTCAGCGGGTTAAGCATCTGCCTTCGGCTCAGGTCATGAGCCCGGTGTCCTGGGATCAAGCCCCACAACGGGCTCCCTGCTCAACGGGGAGTCTGCTTCTCCCTCATCCACTGCCCTTGTCCCCACTTGTGCTCACTTGTGCTTTCTCTCATGCTCTCTCTCCCAACAAACAAATAAAAATCTTAAAAAAAAAAAGAATGACAACATAAACATTATGTATCAAAACCTATATACTGCAGCCAAATAGTACTCAAAAAATATGTTGGGTTACATGCATATAATAGAAAATAATAAAATTTTAAAATAAGTGAATAAAACATTTAAAAAACTAGACAAAAGATTATCAACTAATTACTCAAAACTAAAGCAAAAACCAATGAAAAGGAAAAAATAAAACAAACATTTGCTCAATAAAGCCAAAAGATGGTATCTGCGAAGACCAATAAAATGGCCAAAACTTTGACAAATCTTAGCAAGATAAAGGGAGAGAAGACACAAATTTTTTAAAAATAAAAGATGAAAAAGATAACTACAGAAATAAAGGAAAGTTTTAAATTGTGAGACTATGGAGCACACCTTTATACTAATAAATTTGAAATGAATGTTTTAGATGAAATGGGTTCTTTCTAGGAAGAAATTACCAAAAATGACTCAAAAAGAGATTCTTTGGATGAAGACATCAATAATCATTTAAAAAATTGAAAAGGTAGCTGACCATCTCCCCTTGAAAATGGTACCCAGACAAGATTGTCTATGACTAAATTTTAGCAAAGTTTCAAGGAACAGATAATAATCTATTTGTTCTATTGGTATTTTTAGGTTTCAGAGCATAAAAAGGTGGAAAGCTTCCCAAGTCAAGCTGCTAAGCTAGCATACCTGATAGCAACACAGAGAACACCAAAAAATAAATCTATAGGTTAATCTTGTTTATGGAATATATAAATGCAAAATAAAAATCTACGAATCAATCTAGCAGTCTGGTAAAAGAATAATATATTATGAACAAGTAGGGTTTATCCCAAGAATTTAAAGATGATTCAACAGCAATAAATCTATTAATATATTTTACTTTATTAGCATATTAAGAAAGAAAAAGCCCATATCATCTCGATGGAAAAAATCCATCTCATAAAACATGAATACTCATTCCAGATTAAAAAGGAAAAAAAAAAAAACCTCAGCAAGACCAAAAGGAAACTTACTTAACCTGATAAAAGTTTATCTCCCATAAACCTACAGAGTAAACCTCATACAATCCCCATTTGTGCCTGTATCAACTGATCGCCTCTCAACCCTACATGCCTCCTATGCCGGCAGCTTGGTCAACCTGGATGCTTGCTCTAATTAGTTCTCTTTTGCCCTTGTGGCACAATGATAAGCTTTGTCAGTCGAGGGTGCTGGGAGGGACGTGAGAGGAGAGCTTCCCTCCTTGGTTCCAGTGTCCTTCCTCTTTTGTTCCTGGGGCACACGGCTGACAGTGGCATGTGTGTGGGACACTGATGCCACTTATTCACCAACAAGTTTTGTTGACACAACAGGATTCTTGCTTACCAAAGAGCCCACCGTTCCCAGTTTGCCCACTTTATCCCACTATCTATGAACCTACTCTGACGCAGAACAACAAAGCGAACATCTCTCTCTGTTTATCCCTTCCTTGGATACAATCCTTCGAACCTAGGATGGTCTTTAGAGTTCTCTTTTACCCTTTCTTTGTAGCCAATCCCTTATTATCAGTTAATGATTCTTTTGCTAAATGTTCCCTGCTGAAACTACTGGTGTGTTTTCTGTCACCTAACTGAACCGTGATTCAAAACTGGTACCAAAAATACCTTCTGTCCCGCCTTCTCATTCATATGTCTTATTAAGGCATCCAAAGTCCTTGCTACGTCCTGTTCATCAGATAGAATCAACATAATGCTGTAGACTACCCCAACGTCTTGCAGAAAGCCAGAGCAAGCAGTACCTCTGTGGACGGCATTATGGCCCTGATGTGAGCCTGTGAGGGTATACTGTTGGCCCTGCCAGGTAAAAGCAAACTGCTTCTGGAGGTTCTTCCAAACTGGGTTGGAGACACAAGCTTTGGTCAGGTGAAGGTTAATAGCTGCCTACCAAGTGCCAGTGGCCTTTGAAGAATTTTTCCAGTCAAGATACTACACCCGGAACTATAGAGCTGCAGTTGGAGTCATCACCTGACCGCACTTACAATAGCCCCAGTCATTGTCCAAGATCATTCAACTTAACAGGCCACACAGCTGAGTTAAATGGGGATGTGGTAAGTACCACTACCTCTGCTTCTTTCTTTTTTGTTGGCACTAATTTCTGCAGTTGCAGCAGGCGTGCAGCATTTGCTCATGATTTACCAGGTTGGTAGGAAGGGGAAGTTCCAGAGACTTCTACTTAGCCTTTACTACTATGATAGCCCTCACTCCATAGGTCAGAGAGCCAGTGTGGCAATTCTGTCTGTTGCTGAGAATGTCTATTCCAATTATATGTTCCATCATGGGAAATAACTACAGGGTGGATCCACAGAACAAGTGGGCCCGGAGTAAATCAGACTTCGGCTCAGGTCGTGATCCCAGGGTCCTGGGGCCAAGCCCCCCATCAGGCTCCCTGCTCAGTGGGGAGCCTGCTTCTCCCTCTCCCACCCCCCTGCTTGTGTTCCCTCTCTCGCTGTGTCTCTGTCAAATAAATAAATAAAATCTTAAAAAAAAAAAGTATTTATGTATTGCTTGTGTTACTGGGTTGTCGATCTAGGAAACGCTGACTTTACCCACCCATCATCCATTTATCCACCGACTCATCCGACTGTTATTAAGCACATGCTAACTATGTGTCTAACACTCGAGCAAGTAACATGGTACATCATCCCTAAACTTCCTGGGTGTAAGACCCTCTTCCTAATAGCCTACCAGATTTTTGTTTTCAGTAAGGCCCTCTGAGATAGCATCTGTAAAGTATTTTCTTTAACCACAAATTTGGAATTGTTTACTGAAAATTTATTAGCTTTCTCAAAGAAGCTAGACTGAATTGTAAGCTAGACATTTTTTCCTTATTCATCCAACAGGGTTATCTTTTTAAAACTCCACTCAGCTTAGTTTGTTATTAGTTTTAGAAATACTAAGTAAAACCATTTCAGTCACATAATTCACACAAGAAGAAATAAGATGAATAAAGAAATATACGAAAAATGGTCAATTTTTCAATTCTATTAGCAAAAAAAAAAGCAAAATAAACAACTCATTAAATTAACACCTTAAAAATATCTAAAATGCCTGGTGTGGTTGATGATACCTTGAAATTAGTGTCAGCAATTTACATTGTTGATGGTAGTGTAGAATAGAAAGTATTAGCAATATTTATCAAGAGTCCAGTCTCTCTGACATAACACTGTCATGTTTCAGATTTACTTTTGGTAAATAACTGCAATGAAGGAGAACAGTTTTTTGGGCAAAGCTTTCATTACTGCATTATTTATAATAATGAAACCTTGGAAATAATCTAAATATCCAAAATAAAGGGTAACAAGCAAACTATGGCATAATCATTCAATAGAACATAAAACTATTTTAAACTATTTTATGAAGACACTGTAATAACATGAAAAAAGATGGGTGAAAAAGCAATTGACAATTAAAAAAAGTCTTCCCTCAACTAAGAGTATGTTATTTTAATAATTTTAAAAATCAGTAAATTTTATTTTAAAATTATGACTATGAGGAATATAGGAGCAAGAAAACAGTTTCTTGTATAATGCTAAATGATAAAGGCAGAAGACAAAATTTTACCTGTACTCAAATTACAGCTTTACAAAATATTCATTCAGATAGATAACTGTGAGACAAGACATGGGCTACAGCTCATTCATTAGGCCGGTAGAATTATGGTTGATTTTTTTATCCCTCAACAAATTTTTCCTTAAAAAAAATTTTTTTTTGCCATCCTTGGTATTTTGTAAGTGGAACACAAACCCATTAGAGGGTAGAAAAGTTTTGGTGACCCACCTGCTGCTCCTTTCTAAGGAACATTTCAATCTCCATGTGAATCCTGTTCTCTTCTTCGGTTTTCAACCTCAGCTTCTGTGACAACAATAAACCAGTATCAGGGATTCTTGCCATGAGGAGTTCTCAAGATTAGAGGTGTAGCTGTGACCATATCTCAGTTTTCTTTACCAGCTGGGATCCCAAGAATCCTGCCGTATTGCTCTAGGGAGGCAAATCATTCCCTTCAACCCAATTCGTGTTCACGAACATCACTGAGCCACGTGTCGGGCACTGTGTGGGACACAACACGTGCCAGTGCCCAGGACAAAAGGACCGGGGTCCGCTTGCCTGGATAAAGTGATGTCAATTTAAGGAGAGAAACAATGCTTCAAGGGCACAAGTTTCCTAGGCCTAGAAAAGGAAATTCCAGAGTGCAAGGAAAGTTTGTAGTCAGAGTCGTATGACAAACCCGGGGGAGTAAGCTTTCAAATAAGCGGGGGCCCAGAGAAAGCAGTCCTCCTCCCCACAGATGAGCCTACTCAGCTCTGCTCCTTCCCACCTACCCACTGTCCGTTTAGCCATTGTAGCCTTGCTTTTCTAATGAGGGTCCACTCTTTGTTTCTTTCTCCTGATAATTTTCCACCATGACTTCCCAGCTTTATAAATTTAGGTTTGAATGAAGTTCAGCTCTCTTGATTTTGTATTTCTTAATGGAGGGATAAAAGGTACCAGTTGGGCAGCAGCAAAAAAACACACTTAGTAAGTATCTTGAAACGGCAACTGGTTTTATAAAATAAGGATAAAGTGACCAAGGGAGGAAAGTACAACTGATTTTCAAAGTCATCACCAAAAACAGTGGATGCAGGCTACAGCCCATCAGAATCTCTGCCTGCAAATACACAAGACCTCATTCTGTTTTTATTTCTAGTCTCAAATGTGAGAGCTGCAGGAGAGATGGAGCAAAGATCAAGAAAATCTCCCCCTGCTTCCTCCTGTGTTCGCTGAGGCAATACGAAGAGTGACAGCTCGAATGCTGTGTACTGTGTTCACTCCCAGTGTAGCAGTGATTACCCCTATCTCTTCCAGCAAGAGCTCCTCAGTTCTGTTATATTTCTTCTGGGTCTGGGAGATCTGCAGCTCAGTGTTCCTCTTCATGTAGCGATTTTCCATGTTGGTTTTTGCCTTCATCTCTTGCAACTGGTCCTTGAGGTGAGCAATATATTCATTCCGACTCTGTAGAGGTAAGACCAAGTTTCTAAATTAAAATACATTCGGGGGCGCCTGGGTGGCTCAGTTCGTTGGGCATCCGACTCTTGATTTTGACTCAGGTCATGATCTCAGGGTCATAAGATGGAGCCTGGCACTGGGCTCTTTGCTCAGTAGGGAATCTGCTTGAGATTCTCTCTCTCTCCCCCTCCCTTTCCCTTTGCCCCTCCCCCTGGCCTCTCTCTCTCTTTCTCTCTAAAATAAATAAATCATTTTAAAAATAATAAAGTAAAAAAAATACATTCTACCTCCATTCAGTTCAGCCAATGGCTAAAGCCTACCTTTTGTATTTATAAATCAACAAGAAACTAGATCTATTTTCCTATTATTGCACTATAGGAAAGTTAGCCAATAATCATGGATAGTATACATGAAAATGAAGGATAAGTAGTTCTAAGCATCAGGAATGGGAGATTCTTTCCTAGGTACACTATTTGGGTAGTCTGTATGCACAAAGATTTCCCATTACTATGTCAGTTTGGTAGAAAGATCCCTGGTCTAAATGATCAAAAGACCTGTCTTCCCACCCAAGCCCCCAGTAGCTGTGTTAACCTGGCCAAGTCAGTTAAACTCTCCAAGTCTTACCTTCTATAAAATAAAAACATTAATATCTGCCCTGTCTGGAATATCTCAGCAAGTGATTATAGGGGAATTAATTAAGAATATGTAAAAACTCTTTGCAGGTCACAAAGTGCTTGGTAATTTTAAGGTTTCCATATTCATTCAAAAAATATTCATTCAGTACCATACTAAGTTAAATAGTGGAGACCTAATAGACATTGTCTTTGCCTTCATAAAGCTTACAGTCTAGTGATAGAGATGTGATTAAAATAAAGCACACTTTTTGGGGCAACTGGCTGGCTCAGTCGGTGGAATGTGTGCCTCTTGATCTCAGGGTTATGAGTTCGAGCCCACGCTGGGTGTAGAGATTACTTAAAAATAAAATCTTAAGGGGTGCCTGGGTGGCTCAGTGAGCTGGGCAGCTAACTCTTGATTTCAGCTCAGATCATAATCTCAGGGTCGCGAGATCAAGCCCCATGTTGGGCTCCCTGCTCAGCAGGGAGTCTGCTTCAGGATTCTCTCCCTTTGCCCTTCTGCCTGCTTGCTCTCTTTCTCTCTAAAATAAACAAATAAATCTTTAAAAAAATAAAATAAATAAATAAAATCTTAAAAAAGAAAGCAAACTTTTTTAAAGGCACAAAACACTATTAAAGAATAGGACAACAGGCTGTGGGACAGAGTAACAATGGAGGTCCACATTAGATCCGATAGTCTATAAAGGATTCTCTGAGAAAGGAATGTTAAATCTGGCACCTGAACAATAAGTATGTATGTCACATGAAAAGTGGGGTCAAGGAAGAGTCTAAGAAAAAGGAAAAATACATGCCTGAGTCCTGAGGCAGCAAAAACCCGGATACATTCCAGGAACTGAAAAAAAACTCCGGAGACTATCCCAGCAAGGGTTGAGAGTGGGACAAGATGAGGTTGTAGAGGGAGGTAGGATGGACCATGTAGGACCTCACAGGCACTCGTATGGAGTTTGAACTGTAATCCAAGGGCCACGGGAAGCCTCGGAAGGGTTTTAGGGAGGTAACATCTGATTGAGAAGAATCAGACACAGCACGAGTAATTTCACAGAGAGATGATCAGTTAGCTGACAGCATGACAAGCCAATACAATCAATAATGAAAATGCATTGCTTTAGTCAGAAATCTCTGTTTCTCTAAATACCAACCAACTTTAGCTGTACCATGGAAGTTGGGTGGAGTTAGTTCTAAGCATTAGAAGAAGAAGCAGAGCAGAAATCGGTCACGATCGTCCACGATGAAAAGCAAACACGGTTTAAAGGATCATAGGCCCCTAAAAATAGTCAGAAAGGAACTCTTCAAGCATCTTGTCTGGCTTCTTGGTGTAACTCTATGGAATCATTCCAATTACCCAGTAGTTACTACCACGGTATCGGAGCCCCTCCAAGAAGATAAGGATCTCTGGCAGAGAACATGAGAGAAGCCCAGTTGCTAATACATCGCAGTACTTCTTAACCCCTTACAAGTTGTAGGATTGTGAGCAATTTACTTAACCTAAGACCTTTCTCAACTGTAGAATCCTGCCAGTGCCTCACACAACTTAGCTACTCAATAAATGTTTATTAAATGCATTTTAAGAGAGGCCTTTTTTGGCTCACTTTTCCCCCTTCCCTTCTTTCTACACTCTCCTCCCTTTTCCCAGCTCTTCCCATTTTGCTTCGCTCCTCCCTCCTAGTTCAAGCTATATGGTAGTCAGCGATAAAGTCTGGGTTTCCAGGAAGACCTGAGTTAGAGTGAAGTGTGACAGCTTCACTTCCTCATTGGCCGGAATCTTTATACCCATCTAACCGCTTAGTCTTTCTTCGAGGCCCTGCTTATAGGCCACTGAAGTCCAGACAACCTTCTCTAGAAAACCTCAGCCCATATAAATGACTGTAGTTTTATTTCTCACAGAATCTAATGGTGTTGAACAGTTAGGTATTCATTAAATAGCATCCATACAAAGATACACTTTCAAAAACTCAAGAAAATGTTCTGGTCAGTTTTCTTTAACAAACCGAATATTGAATCTTTCAAAGTAAAAATATGAAGATCCGAAATGCAGAGTTAAAACTCTAGGAGGTTCTGCCTATGGCAAGCAAAAGGTATTATGTTACGTAACTTAATAAGGTCATAAACCATTGGTCTACAATTACCCTGTGCCAAGCCAAAGGCATCTGGTTTCAGTGCTGTTGCCATGGGCCTCAGATTATTCCCTCCTATACTGCTGTTCTGCACAACTTGTGGCCTTCTATGGTGACTGTGTGGGAACAGAGGAAGATATAAAATATCGACAGGCTAGTGATGGTAAAATCATGATCAAATGCACTGCAGCATCATTCCATATCTTCATCTTCCCGGTCTGCAAAAAGGAGGTGACCTAGAAGCAGGGCGGGTACAGGCCAAGGGTCGTCGTGGGTTGTAGGAGTTCCTTTTAAGATTCTCACTACGAAAAGATCTGCCCTCACCACAACCCACCAGCATAACCCTGGTCGCCCAGGGTGTCTACAGCCTTCCCCATGATCAAGGCCTGTGGACTGATGCAGCATATTTGTGGGTTTTTGTAGCAGACCAAACTTGACTTACAAATCCCCAAATTGCCTTCAGATCTGTACTCGTTATTTGAATTCAGAGGAGGATGATTTAGTAATGGAAACAAGCAGTCAACCAATTATAGTTAATAAGGCTCCAATGGCTGCCACAAGAGTGTGAGCCAAAGGATTTTAATGGTAGTGTCCGTTTTCATAATTGAACACAAAGTAGAGATGAGGGTTTGGTTGGAGGGAAAAAGGAAAATGGGAATGTGGTCTATTAAAGTGACAAAAGCCAAAGAAAAAAATACAATTCTATATTAAGTTAACATCTGTATTTGTCTGTCTAGGACTAAGAATAGCGGCTGATTCTAGAACAGTCTCTGAATAAACTCTGAGCTACACAGTCACCCATTCTAAGATGCAGATGAGACAGGTCCAGACTTCTGAAGATTCAGGCTCCAATTCCAGCCATTCCTTCATTTCCATTTGAACAATTCTCGTTTCAATTGTACTAATTTCCTCCTCCCTTTTGTAATAAAGTTTCCATACACCTCACTGTCTTGACTGATCTCCTCTGAGTAAACTCCTTTAAATGTAATGCCTAAAACTATACACAATATTATAAATGTCTAACTACAACAGAGAGCACAGGAGTATTTTTTTCCCTGTTGTATAAACACTATACAGTGCCACAAACTGCAGCAATCAAAACAAAGAGGAAGCACTTCAAATGCTTTTGACGAGACCGGTCACGACTGTCAGGGTTCTGAGGACAATCCAGTAGAAGCAGCACTGTAAAATCTACAGAAGATGGGAAGGCAGGCACCTTTTAAAAATGCTGTTACTACAGAGCACCTGGGTGGCTCAGTTGGTTAAGTGTCTCACTTTGGCTCGGGTCATGATCTCAGGGTCCTGGGATGGGGCTTCGTGCTCAGGGGTGAATCTGCTTGCCCTCTACACCCCCCTGCTTGTGCTTGCTTTCCCTCTCTCTCTTTCTCTCTCTCAAATAAATAAAATCTTTTTTTTTAAATGCTGTTACTACCACAAAAAGTGGTAAGACCCTAACCTCAGGGACCCATGTTAGAACCTGCCTAAGCCTCTAATGAAACTATTGAAGAGAAGTTAGGTCTTCACAATCCTCAACTTCTAAGAGTCTTCTAAACAAAATTAGGCCTTTTGTTTCACTTTTCGCATCCTCCTGGAGTCAGTTCAGTGTTCTAGTAATCAACTGGGTTTTGAATTCTGATGTCTATTACTTATCAAATACCAGCTTTGAGTTGCTTACAAATTAGCAAGCATGCCTTCTATATCTTCATTTACTTCTTTAATTCATTTTGGAGCCCAGAGATCATCAGAGTCATCTCAACCTATTCTCTTTGGTACTCACTCTATATCCAGTCCCCCTGAAAAGGAAATTAAAGTCATCAAAGAGTATAAAAAGCTGAGGGGCTAAGTGAAGAAAAGAACTAGGTAACATGCAAAAGTTAGTAATAGCGTGGCCAGAGAAAAACCAAAGTATGGCTCGGAGGATGGAGTAGTTCAGGCCTGTTTTAAAACATGATGCAGCAGTGCCTGGGTGGCTCAGTTGGTTAGGTGTCTGACTCTTGATTTCAGCTCAGGTCAGGATCTCAGGGTCATGAGATAGAGCCCCCAAATCAGGCTCTGCACTAAGCAGGGAGTCTGCTTGAGATTCTTTCTCTCTCTCTGCCCCTCCCTGCCCATGTGTGTACTCGCTGCCTCTCAAATAAATAGATCTTTTATTTTTTTTAAGATTTTATTTATTTATTTGACAGAGAGAGACACAGTGAGAGGGAGAACACAAGCAGGGGGAGTGGGAGAGGGCGAATCAGGTTTCCCTCTGAGCAGGGCCCCGATGCGGGTCTCGATCCCAGGACCCTGAGATTATGACCTGAGCTGAAGGCAGACTCTTAACGACTGAGCCACCCAGGCGCCCTTCAAATAAATAAATCTTAAAAAAAAAAAAAAATATATATATATATATATATATATATATATGATGAAAAGCTTCAGCATAGCACTGAACTTTCCAAAGTGCAGTCAATGGGGCGCCTGGGTGGCTCAGTCGTGAAGCGTCTGCCTTCGGCTCAGGTCATGATCCCAGGGTCCTGGGATTGAGCCCTGCATCAGGCTCCCCGCTCAGTGGGAAGCCTGCTTCTCCCTCTCCCACTCCCCCTGCTTGTGTTCCCTCTCTCTCTGTCTCTCTCTCTCTGTCAAATAAATAAATAAATAAATCTTTAAAAATAAATAAATAAATAAATAAAAGGGGTGCCTGGGTAGCTCAGTTGTTAGGCGTCTGCCTTCTGCTCGGGTCATGGTCCCGGGGTCCTGGGATCGAGCCCCGCGTTGGGATCCCTGCTTGGCGGGGAGCCTGCTTCTCCCTCTTCCACTCCCCCTGCTTGTGTTCCTTCTCTCACTGTGTCTCTCTCTGTCAAATAAATAAATAAAATTTAAAAAAAGAAAGAAGAAAGAAAGAAAGAAAGAAAGAAAGAAAGAAAGAAAGAAAGAAAGAAAGAAAGAAAAGAAAGAAAGAGAAAAGAAAAGAAAAGAAAAGAAAAGAAAAGAAAAGAAAAGAAAAGAAAAGAAAAGAAAGAAAGAAAGAAAGAAAGAACAACAACAAAGTACAGTCAATGACCGTGGATGGCAATGCGGTTGCTGAATAAAGAACCAAAAGCTGAGGAATTAGTAGTGCTACAGTTGGCTTAAGGCCACCCAGTCTAGACATTCATGTGAATCTGGATCTAAGAAATTTTAGGGTTGCAGGGCATCCAGCTTTGTGCCCTTTGGCTCCTGTAACCAGTCGAAATGAGTAGGAGTGGGTTCATATCCTTCATTGTTACTACATTTAACCTCAATAATCAGGGCAAAGCTGAAATAAGTGAAGTACTCTTCTTTATCAGCCAACCTTCTCCTTGAAGGCATATACATACATAATAAATATATATATAATTTATTATATTACTATATATAAATAAATACACGTATATATAAATTTAAGGGAAATGAGAAGCCCTAGGCCCAGGAGAAAAATAAATCCTCCATGACATCCTGTTTTGAGAATATCTCCCCAATGCTAAATACCTCAGTGGCAGCTCCAGCCCTGGAAAGGTTTATTGTATGTGCCAGAGGCAGCAGAATCAGGTAAGGGTAATTGTTTAAAGAAACTCCAGGTCAACCTAAAGCCACAGGTCTGGAGCAGATTAGATACAGCCCTAAGAAACACAACAACAAAGGTTACAGACCCCAAACCCTGACCCTCAAGGACAAGATAGATTTCTTATATGATGAGCCTCCCCAACCTTTATGGCACCCATTGCTGATGTTTGCCCAGAGAAGCATGGCTTTATAAGGCCCTCCATAATCTGTTCTGTAGCTCCCATTCTAGGTTCATCTATGTTATTCTCTCCCTTTCTCTCCAAACTTTAGCAGCTATAAACTGGCCTTCTTTTAGTTCCTTACATATCCCAAGTTCTATCTCCTAACTGAATATTTAGAAGTTCAACTTTCACTATTGCCAGTAAGCTCCTACAAGTATGACCCTCACACAGTTAATAACTCTAAACTCTGGACTCGATATAAAAGGAAATTACATAAAACATTGGAGTGTACAAAATCAGGCAGATTCTGGAGGAAGGAGACACGTGCAAGAAGGGTGCAGCGTGTGGTGAGTTTCCAACTTTTTATGACCTTGATTAGACCACAGTCAGCATTATGGGATGTGTGGGGGGTGGGGGCGTGTGTAAAGCAGTGGAAACCCTGATTCAAAATACCGTAGTCTTTTTAGACTGAAAAACCAGAAAATAGATTTTGGGCAACCACAGCCAAATAATTTTCAATAATGCTGAAAGGGAGAAAGGAAGCTTCACATTTGGTGTATAAATTCTGTCCAAATCTGTAGCTGATTTCTGAGGCACACAGGTGCCAGGACGAATGCAGGCAGACCTGCTAAGGATAAAAGACAGTGAACTGAGATGAGCTACTGCCCAACGTAGGTGAGAGTTTTTAGTTTTAATTTAACCAAGTTAACTGACCGCTAAAACAAAAATGCCTGTGCACTTTGGGGGATAGAAGAGAATGCAGAGTCTCTACAACATAATATTCACACTGTCCAGGACACATTCCAAAATTAGTTCATATTGAAGAAAAAGAAAACTATGAACCATTCTCAAGAGAGATTAACCTTAAAATGCCAAATGTTGGAATTAGCAGACAAGAATTTTTTTTTTTAAGATTTTCTTTTTAAGTAATCTCTACACCCAACGTGGGGCTTGAATTCACAACCCTGAGATCAAGAGTTGTAGGCTCTACCAACTGAGCCAACCAGGCATCCTAGTGGACAAGGAGTTTAAACAAAGCTCAATAAAGAGCAATATGCTCATAATAAATTAGAAAAAGAAAACAAACAAGAAATCTCAGCAGAGAAATAGAACTATAAAAAAAGAACTAAATGGAAATTCAAAAACTAAAAAATACATTATCTAGGGAACCTGGGTGGCTCAGTTGGTTAAGTGACTGCCTTTGGCTCAGGTCATGATCCTGGAGTCCTGGGATGGAGTCCCGCATCAGGCTCCCTGCTCAGCAGGAAGTCTGCTTCTCTCTCTGACCCTCCCACCTCTCATGCTCTCTCTCTCTCTCATTCTCTCTCAAATAAATAAATTTAAAAAAATACATTATCTAAATTTTAAAACAAAAAAAGTACTAGAAGGGCTTAATAGCTAGAAGGGAGATGATAGAAAGTCTGTGAACCTGAAATAGACAAATAGAGATTATTCAATCACATGAACAAAGAGAAAATTTTTTTTAAGAAACACAGAGACCTGAAGGTCAATATCAAAAAGTCCAAATAGGGATAACTGGAGTTCTAGTAAGAGAATGCAAGCAAATAGAACTTTAAAACTATCTGAAAACATCCTGGCTGGGACGCCTGCGTGGCTCAGTCGTTAAGCGTCTGCCGTCAGCTCAGGTCATGATCCCAGGGTCCTGGGATCTAGCCCTGCATCGGGCTCTCTGCTCAGTGGGGAGCCTGCTTCTCCCTCTCCCTCTGCCGCTCCCCCTGCTCATGCTCTCTCCCTCTTAAATAAATAAAATCTTAAAAAAAAAAAAAGTCTTCTCGGGGTGCCTGGGTGGCTCAGTAGGTTAAGCGTCTGCCTTCAGCTCAGGTCATGATCCCAGGGTCCTGGGGCCGAGCCCCCCATCGGGCTCCCTGCTCAGTGGGGAGCCTGCTTCTCCCTCTCCCACTCCCCCTGCTTGTGTTCCCTCTCTAGCTGTCTCTCTCTCTGACAAGTAAATAAAAATGAAGTCTTTTTAAAAAAAAAAAAGTCTTCTAACTTCGATATACGGAATAATGAAGACTCCCTGATCTGAAGCATAAACTTGTCCAAATAGCTAGGCAAAAGCTGATATTAAGCCATATTCTGTAACTTTCTAAACTGCTAATAGTGTTAGAAATCCTAATAGAACTAATTTCTGGGTGCCTGGGTGACTCAGGCAGTTGGGCATCTGCCTTCAGCTTGGGTCGTGGTTCCAGGGTCCTGGGATCAATTCCCACATCAGTGGAGAGCCTGCTTCTCCCTCTGCCTGCTGCTCCCCCTGCTTGTGCTCTCTCTCTGACAAATAAGTAAATAAAATCTTAAAAAAAAAAAGAACTAATTTCTAACAGCCTGCACTGTAGCCCAAGCATTGTTTTGCAAGTCTTCTGCTTAAAACTTGGGATGCATTTTCCCGCAGAGGTAAATTAGATATAAGGTTAGGTCCTAATGACTAAAAAAGCCCACTAAATCCACTCTGTACTTGAAATATAATACAGATGACATTATCAAACCTAACCATCATTTATAGGAGGTTTGTAATGTGCTTAATGTCCCATGTGGGACTCCAGTCTCCCATCTGCGATGCTGGAAAACAAGAGACTGCCTGGGATAAGGTCTCCCGTAGGGCAAGGGCAGGTGGGATGGGAGGAGTAAGAACAGACTAAGCGTTCCAGAGAGTTGGGGTCTCCCTGAGTTCTGTTCTGGACTTACTTATACACCCCAGGCAACTCTCTAGCTACTCTCTTTATATGTACTCTGTCTAGTAAAGGCATCCCAGGAGAAACGATTTCTCATATGTAATTTTTCTTTGCTTAAGAAAGATGGCTTCCATGTGGCTGTTCTGGCTCAGTAACTTGCAGTGTTGGCCAGCTGATTCTTACCTGTACTTCAGCTTGCCGTTCTCTTTTGACATTAAGCAGCTGCTTTTGAAGAGATCTTATCTGTTTTTTCCCTTTTTCCTCCCTAGAAGAAATAAGAATGATTTATTTAGAGGGGTGCTTCTCAAACTCTAGCGTGCCCAAGGCTCACCCCCAGTGTTCAAAAACAGATCCCTGGGCTCTACCCACGAGATTCTGGTTCAGTACGTCTGGGATGGGGCCCTAGAATTCACAGCTCTAACGAGTTCTCGGATGTTGCTCATGGTGTTGGTCCATGGAACACTTTCAGTCACGCTTTATAGAACACTGCGATGTGTTTCAGTAAACCAGAAAAGGAGGTTTGGGCTTATATGTTGTATCTAAAATAGCCGCTGCTGAGAAAAAGCTAAGAGGAGGAGGAGGAACGTTAAGAGGAAAAGGAAGAGCAGGGCAGTCTCTTCCACCTAACCTCCCTCTCCCTCGCTTCGGGTCAGTTCAGCATTGAGTCCGAAGGCTCCCACCACATTTTCTCTCACACAGGTGTTTCCCCTGATAAAGTCTTTGCATGAATAATCTCATCTTGGCAACTCTCAGAAGACATGACTTAACACACTTGCCATGGGCACACAAACAGTAAACGGCAAAGCAGGATTCAAATTCAGTACCATCTGAATTAGAACGTAACGACGTTAAGTTTCTGTTTGTACTCAGAAACAGAATTCTGCTTATCTCTAGTAATGCCATTGTCTAGGCCTGAAGAAAAAAAATAACAAAACGATATAAATAAAACAATGTAAGAATAAACAAAACAAAATAAAAACTGTCTTAGCTCAGGCCACCATTATAAAATATGTCAGATTGGGTGGCTTATAAATAACAGAATTCATTTCTCACAGTTTGGAGACTATGAAGTCCAAGATCTAGGCGCCATCAGATTCAGTGTCTGGTGAGAAACTGTTTCCTGGTTCACAGATGGTCATTTTCACTTGCATCTTTATATGATGGAAGGGAAGAAGAAGCTCTCTGGGGTGTCTTTTATATGGGCATAATCTCATTCATGAGGCCTCCACCCTCATGACCTAATCACTTCCCAAAGGTCCCACCTTCTAATATCACATCGAGGGTTAGGATTTCAACAAATAAATTGGGGGCAGGGATGGGGTATGCAAACTTTCAGTCTATAGCCACAACCAAAACACCTTCCCACTAAATGGCATCTAAATAAGTATTGCTATTCAGAAATGTTTAGAAAGCATGTACTTAACTAGAATCTTGAGATTGTCATTGCCGAACTATAGATTATGTAATTCCCATTTATAGACTATAAGAAACAGATAAGAAAGATGCAAAATATTTATCTCTCATAATAAATTCAGAACCCTAGTGTAGATTCAGTTAAATAAATAAGTGTTATTTATGATGGAAACTAGAAATTAGTGGAGTATTGCCTTCAAAATTGTGAAAGATGATTTTCAATCTAAAAATCTGTACCTAGTCAAATTACTAATAAAGCATGAGACAGAAAAAGATTTTCAGACATGTAAGATCTTAATATATGTAATTTCCATGCACCTTTTGTTCATGCTCCAACAAAATGGGTGATTTACATAAAAAAGAGGAAGAATGGGGGTCTAGAAAACAGGATCAAAAGGAAATCTCAGGAGATGAAGGGAAGGCCCAGAACCATAGTAATGCTGCAGGCCCTAGGAGCAACAGCAACAAATAGGAGAAAAAGAACAGAAGAAATTTTCAAAAGGAAGGAAGGAAAGAAGGAAAGAAGGAAGGAAAGACTTAATATGTATGACTACCCTTAATATGTATGACTACACTTCCAGGGCTCTGGTGAAGAGTTGGGTGCAGGATTTGGAACAGAAATGTCAAAACAGGCAAATAAAAAAGTGGCAAGATTTAACTCTAGGAAAAAAAAAAAGCTGTTCAAGAAAGAAAATGTAATCATTATATATACTGTATGTCCCATCTGTGAACTATTTACACATAATAATCATCCTCATAATACTAAGTATTCATTTAACCAAAAATGATGCTCTAACTATTTTAGGGGCATGGAAAAAACCCAACAGATTACATCTAAAACTATATTCCCACTAGTGCTGTTTGCCATAAAGAAGAAAACTGGTCAGTGTGAGAAATGAAAAATGGCATACTATTGATTTGAAGGTAAACATTTCTTATATGTTTATTGGCCCACTATGTGTCCCCTTCAGTGAACTGTCTTTTCTTATCATTTTTGGATATGCCAAACCAAAGGATGTCTCATCTCTCTGGATCAGACTACATTTTGATTCATCATCACAATGAAAGGAAATTTCAGCACACTAAGAGATAAAGACCAGTCAGCCCACTTTTTACTCTCTAGCAAAAGCAATGCCCAATTAAAACAGCAATGAAGCCACTATACACCGAACAGAATGGCAGAAATCCAAAAGATTGACACCACCAAATGCTGCCAAGGATGTGGAGCAACAGGAACTCTCATTCATTGTTGGTGAGAATGCAGAAGTCAGTTTGGCAGCTTCTTACAAAACTAAACATACTCTTACCATAACAACCTAGCAATTATGCTCCTTGGTATTTCCTCAAATGAGTTAAAAATCTATGTCCACACCAAAACCTATACATAGAGGGGTGCCTGTGTGGCACAGCACAGGCAGTTAAAGCATCTGACTCTTGGTTTTGGCTCAAGTCTGATTGCAGGGTCATGAGATTGAGCCACGCATCGTGCTCCACATTCAGTGTGGAGTCTGCTTGAGTTTCTCTCTCTCTCGCCCTCTGCCCCACGCCTCCCGGCTTTCTCGCTCTCTCTAATAAATAAATATTAAAAAAAAAAACCCTGTACATAGATATTTAAAGTAGTTTTATTCAATAATTGCCAAAACTTGGAAGCAACCAAGTTGTCCTTCAGTATGTGAATAGATAAACTGTGGTATATCCAGACAATGAAATATTACTCTGTGCTAACAAAGAAATGAGCTGTCAAGTATGAAAAGACATAGAAGAAGAAGAACCTTAAACACATAATACTAAGTGAAAGAAGCCAATCTGGAAAAGCTATGTACTGTATGATTCCAAATGCATGACATTCTGAAGAAGGCAAAAACCATGAAGACAGTAAAAAAAATCAGTGGTTGCCAGGGACTCAGGGGGAGGGCAGGAGGGATGAATAGGTAGAACACAGAGAAATTTTAGGGCAGTGAAACTATTTTGCATAAAACTGGAATGGTGGATGCATGTCACGACACATTTGTCAAAACGCATAAGATGTATAACACAAAGAGTGATCTCCTATGGACGTTAGTTAATAATAATGTATCAATATTGGCTCATAGATGACAACAAATGCATTGCATTAATACAAGATGTTAATTATAAGGGGTATATAGGAACTCTACTTTCTGCTCAATTTTTCTATAAATCTAAAACTGAAGTCTATTAAAAAAAAAAAAAAAGCAATGCCCAAACAATACTCACATAGTATTTAAGTTATGTACACCTTTCTACCACAAAGGGGAATAGTGCTGGTGTGGTTTGCACGTTATTAGTGACCTATATTCTACAGCTGAGTTCCAATAAAAAGTATCCAGGTTACGGCTTCAGCAAGTGGAGGGGCTATCCTGGCACCTTTGTTTGCCTTTCTAGAGTAGAGACTAAGTGACCATGATGAAAGTGATACCTCATACAGCTTGACCTTCTGACCAAAATCTCAAAAGGCCTTAAAACCTGGCAAGATCTCTCCTTTCTTTTGCTTTGAAAAACAATGTAGTCTGCCTGCCCTGAATAATATTGAAGTGGGATACATATTAAAAAATAAGTGAGGGGGGCACCTGGGTGGCTTAGTCGTTGGGCATCTGCCTTCGGCTCAGGTCATGATCCCAGGGTCCTGGGATTGAGCCCTACATCGGGCTCTCTGCTCAGTGGGAGGCCTGCTTCTCCCTCTCCCACTCCCCCTGCTTGTGTTCCCTCTCTCGCTGTCTCTCTCTCTCTGTCAAATAAATAAATATAAAATCTTAAAATAAAAAAAATAAGTGAGGGGTGGCTGGCTGGCTCAGTCAGAAGAGCATGCCACTCCTGATCTCCAGTTTGTGAGTTTGAGCCCCATGGTGGGTGTAGAGATTACTTAAAAAAGAAAAAAAAAGTAAGAATGATTCTTAACCAAACGGGGTTTAAGCAGAGGATTTTTACGTGTTATTAATTCTTACTCGGGCAGATATGCACACATCTCACAGGTAGAATGCATACTTTAAGCATGTCTTTCACATCCTCTGCTCCTGGAAGAAGGAAAAATCATTTTATGGCAGGCCCTATGTGTGGGGCTTTCCCCAACTCACTCATTACACTTACTTTTTCATTACATTTTTCTATTTATGTACTGGTATTTTTCTTATTATTTTGTAAGACTTTATTATTAGTGAAGATCATTACCACTAAAAGAAGCTTCATTTAAAACTAAATAGAGGAGCTGAGAAGAGATGGATGGAGAGTGAATACTAATGAGTACAGGCTTTCTTTTTTGGAATGATGAGAATGTTCTGGAATTAGAGAGTAGTGATGATTACACAACTGTGAATATACCAAAACCCACCAAATTGTATACTTTAAAAGGATGAATGTTATGGTATCAACAAAACTCTCTCCTTGACCAAACTAATCAGGCTCCTCTGAGCCTTCTTCTCTACTAGGCATGACCTTGGCCCCAGTACTCGCCTTCAGCCTGCATAGCCCAGTTTAGCAAGACTTCTGCTAAGACAGTTTAGAGAGAATCCCCCACCCTTGACATCTGATCACCCTGGATATCTGATCAAATTCCTCATCCCCCATCCTTGATGTCTAAGCCTTTGGTCTGCTTTCAGCAAAAATCCTGTTAGTTTACCAAGAATCCCCTATTCTTTATGTATCTTAGTAATTTTCCATCCACTTGACCCCCTCACTGTTCTCACTGGCTAGAAATCCTCAGCTGCCTTTACTGTATTCAGAGTTGAGCCTAATCTCTCTCCCTATTACAGCAGACCTCAATAAAGCCTTCCTCACCATTTTAACATGTCTGAATAATTTCTTTAACAGTACACAAAGTTTATTTCATAAAGCTCTTATTCAAGGAACTAAATAGAAAATCTTATCTATCTTATATCTAAGATAAGATTTTAAAAGTGCCAATCATACAATAGTTAAAATACTAAAAATTTGTTACTGATTTGCCCAAATCTAGATATAATTCTCCAACTTAAATAAATCTAAATTGATGCCTATCTAATTGGAAGAAAAATTAAAAGAAGAAATTATCATACACAGTCACATACGTAAAATCAATCACTGGCAAACTGTCTACATTATTATTTTCTCCCTTCCAAATAGTGGCACATATATTTCTTTTTTATTTTTCTTACTTGATTAGCTTTTTTTGAAATTACTAAGCAACAAAATGTGCTCACAATGCTAAGTCTATAATAGTAGCTATTATTATTATTATTAGACACTCTGTGCAGGAACTATCCTAAATGCTTTACATGTATTAATTGATCTAACTGTCAACACATCCCTAGTACAAAATTTATTACCAATTCTAAGGTGCAAAGGAAGAGAAAATAACTCAAGTAAAAACAATTCCTGTGCAAACAGGACAAACACTCTCATTTGAGTATTCAGGGTTCATATAAAAAGAATTTTATTGTGGTCCCCAAATCATTTGATTGTGTTCAATTTCTTAGAGTATGAAAATCTTTGGAATTAGTTGAAAGGCTCTGGAAAAGAAAACTTTCCTTGGCATGCTTTTTATTATCACCTGCTATTGTTCAGGGATATTCAGTGAATTCAGTTTTAAGAAAGATTACCGTAAAGGTATCCAAATCGGTAAGGAAGAAGTAAAACTTTCACTATTTGACTATTTGCAGATGACATGATACTATATATATTATTTATATATAATAAGATATATATATCTCAAACCCAAAAGATTCCACCAAAAAACTGCTATACCTGCTAAACGAACTTAGTGAAGTCACAGAATACAAAATCCATGTACAGAAATCTGTTGCATTTCTATACACCAATAATGAAGTAACAGAAACAGACATTAAGAAAACAATCCCATTTACAACTGCACCAAAAATAATAAGATACCTAGGAATAAACCTAAGAAAAGAGATGAAAGTCCTGTATTCTGAAAACTACAAAAAACTGATGAAAGAAATTGAAGACAATACCAAGAAATGGAAAGACATTCCATGCTCATAGATTGGAAGAAAAAATCTTGTGAAAATGTCTATACTACCCAAAGCAATCTACATACTTAATGAAATCCCTATCAAAATACCAACAGCATTTTTCACAGAACTAGAACAAACAATCCTAAAATTTGTATGGAATCACAAAAGACCCCAAATAGAGAAATCTTGAAAAAGAACAGCAAAGCTGGAATCATCACAATTCTGGACTTCAAGTTATATTACAAAGCTGTAGTAATCAAAATAGGATGGTACTGGCACAAAAACAGACACATAGATCAATGGAACAGAAGAGAAAATTCAGAAATAAACCCACAATTATATGGTCAATCAATCTTCAACAAAGCATGAAAGAATATCCAATGGGAAAAAGACAGTTTTCTTTAACAAATGTTGGGAAAACTGGACAGCAACATGCAAAAGGAAGAAACTGGACTACTTTCTTATACCATCTACAAAAATAAATTCAAAATGGATTAAAGACTTAAATGTAAGACCTGAAACCATAAAAATCCTAGAAGAAAGCACAGGCAGTAACTTCTCTGACATTGGCTGTGGCAACTTTTTCTAGGTAGGTCTCCTGAGGCAAGGGAAACAAAACCAAAAGTAAACTATTGGGACTGCATTAAAAAAAAAAAAAAACAACAAAAAGAAAACCTTCAGAGTGATGGAAACAATCAAGAAAACTAAAAGGCAATCAATAGAATGGGAGAAGATATTTGCAAATGACATATCTGATAAAAGGTTAGTAGCCAAAATAAAGAACTTCTAAAACTCAACACCAAAAAAATAATCCAGTTAAAAAATGGGCAGAAGACATGAACAGGCATTTTTCCAAAGGCATACAGATGGCCAACAAAAAGGCCATCTGTGTTCATCAAAACTTACCATCAGTGAAATACAAATCAAAACTACAATGAGGTATCACTTCACACCTGTCAGAATGGCTAAAATCAACAACACAAGAAACAACAGATGTTGGTTGAGGATGTGGAGAAAAAAAGGAACCATTCGTACTCTTGATGGGAATGCAAACTGATGCAGCCACTGTAGAACACAGTATTGGGTTTCCTCAAAAAGTTAAAAATAGAACTACCCTATAATCCAGTAATTGTGCTACTAGGTTTTACCCAAAGGACATAAAAATACTAATTCAGAGGAATATATGCACCTCTATGTTTATAGCAGCATTATTTACAATAGCCAAGATACGGAAGCAGCCCAAGTGTCCATCAATTGAAGAATGGATATCGAAATGTGGAATATATACAATGGACTATTATTCGGCCATAAAAAAGAACGAAATCTTGCCATTTGTAACAACATGGATGGAGCCAGAGAGTATAATGCTAAGCAAAGTCAGTCAGAAAAAGACAAATACCATATGATTTCATTCATATGTGGAATTTAATAAAACAAGCAAGCAAAGAAAAAAAAAGAGACAAACCAAGACACAGACTCAACTATAGAGAACAAACTGATGGTTACCGGGGCGGCGGGGGGTGGGTATGGTTAAATAGATGATGGGGATTAAGGAGTGCAACTGTCATGAGGAGCGCCGGGTACCGTATAGAAGTGCTGAATCACTGTATTGTATACCTGAGACTAATATTACACTGTACGTTAACTAACTGGAATTAACATTAAAAAAAAGAAAGATTACTGTACAATAGGAAGAATATTCTTGACATACTGTAGATACACATAACTGAAGCCCAGAAATCTGAATTATTGTCCCAGTAGAGCTAAGATAGCACCTACATTTCTGAGTTCTATTTATGTTCCCTGGAAAGCACAAATTTGATCTGCTTTAGAAATCAAGAACTTCTGGTAAAAGTTTTATGACACTTTTAAAATACAATACAGCATGGGCGCCTGGGTCTGCCTTCAGCTCAGGTCATGATCCCGGAGTCCAGGGAGTGAACCCCATGCTGGGCTCCCTGCTCAACGAGGAGTCTGCTTCTCCCTCTGCCCCATCCCCCACTTGTGCGTGCTCTTTCTCTTGCTCACTTGCTCTCTCACTCTCTCTCAACCTCTTGCTCACTCTCCCTCTCAAATAAATAAATAAAAATCTTTAAAAAATATACAACACAGCAAATAAACCTAATATTACTCGGACCTGGCAATGATATCATAAAAATGCATTTTGTTTTCCCTCTCTTTGCCCAGGGCTTTCAGGAGACTGGTGAAAGTGCCTGACTCTTCCAACTCCTGCATGGTATCTGTAATTATATCACTGAAAAATTGCCTGTAAGGAGACACAAAAAGGATGAGTTAATAAGGTATATTTTCTTACATTTACAAGGGCTACAGAAGTCACACAGGTTAAGACCCAGGATGAAAATCATAACTAAAATGGAATTACTCCTGGAATGCAAGAATAGTTTAGCATTAGAAAGTCTATTAATAGTATTCAACACATAAACAAAAGGAAAGGAGAAAAACCATATGGCCATCACAACTGATGCAGAAAAGACATTTGGCAAAATTCAATATCCACTCATTTGAAAATGAACAACAAAAACTCTTAGCAAACTAGAAATAAAAGAGAACTTCCTTAACCTGACAAAGTTTATATACCAAGGACTAACAAACATTGAATGTGCGGTAGGATATTACATATATAATATTTTAAAACATATAAAATTGTATTGTTTAAATAAAACACGTATATAACTAATAAAAGTATCACAAGAGAATGTAAGAGAATAATAAACACCAAATTCAGAAGAGAGTCTGTCTTTGGGGGAACAGTGAGGGGCTAGCATCAGAGGCTCCAATTGTACCTTAAGTATTTTATTAAAAAAAAAACAAAACACCTCTAAAGTAATCATGGTAAAATGTTAAGATATGGTGGTTACACACTTAAGTACTCATTATTTCATTCTTTGTATTTGTCTGCATTTTAAAAATATTTCATAATTTTGCAAAAGTTAAATCATCCAAAAATTTTTTTAAAGAGCTAATAGGGGAACCTGGGTGGCTTAGTCGGTTAAGTATCTGCCTGTGGCTCAGATCATGATCTCAGGGTCGTGGGATCAAGCCCTGCGTCGGGCTCCCTGCTCAGCGGGGAGTCTGCTTCTCCCTCTGCCCCTCCCCTCTACCTACCTCTCTCATAAATAAATAAAATCTTAAAAAAAATAAAGGAGCTAATAAAACACTCACATTTTAGAGACGAGTAAACCCAGGCTCAGGAAGGTTAAATGACTTGCCCAAGGTCACATAACTAATTTGAGAAAAAGGTAGAACTATATAATCCGGGTTTCCTGACTTGTAGTCTGTTGCTTTTCATTTTATTTTTTAAAGATTTTTATTTATTTATTTGAGAGAGAGAGCAAGAGAGCACAAGCAGGGGAAATGGCAGAGGGAGAGGGAGAAGCAGGCTCCCGGCTGAGCAGGGAGCCCAACTGAGGGCCCATTCCCAGGACCCTGGGATCATGACCTGAGCCAAAGGCAGATGCTTAACCGACTGAGCCACCCAGGTCCCCATCCATTACTTTTTATAATATTCTTATAGGTACAGATTTTAAATGCTGCTATTTAATGTTTTCATAATAATTTTTGACAATAGTTCAAACAGAAGGATTCAAGAACTATATTAAGAAAAAAGTACATCGAAGTAAAAAAAAACAATTGAAAAGATACGAGCCATCCCACAGAGAATGAAAAGGACATTAACTAGATTGCTGTTTATAAGCAGGACACCTTTCTGTCATGTATGCAAATCTGAGCCAGATTGATTTCACAAGAAACATTATCCCTCTGATGCAGGGGTTGGCAAACTTTTTCTATAAAGAGAGAAATGGTAAATATTTTTGGCTTTGCAGGCCATAAATTCTCTGTTGCAACTACTCAGCTTTGCTACTCATGAAAGCAGCAAGAAACAATATGTAAACAAATGGGCAATGCTGTATTCTAATAAAATTTATTTTCAAAAACAGACTATGGGCTGGATATGGCTAGTGGCCCTGGGTAATTGCTATAAACATTCATTTACCAACAATTCTTACCATAATATTACATTCTCTTTTAAACTTAACAGGCTTCCTTGTCAGCAAGCCTAACAAAAAACTGAATAATGAGACAATGGAAACCGAGACTGCCTTTCAAAATTCTCAGGATTAAAACTCAGCTTAAAAGTTGGCTACTTGGATGGTGTCTGTCTCTTACTCATAGATAAAGCATCACAACAGCTACCAATTTGTGCCAGGCATTTGGCTGCAGCCTTATTTCTAATCCTCACACTGATATTGCAAAGTTGCTATAATTATTTTCACTTTTAAAAACTGGACACAAAGGCTCAACAACTTGCCCATGATCACAGAGCCACCATACTTTCAAATTGTACTACACTCCCTCTAAGCAGTCTTCAGCTAATCCTATTATCAGCAGTACCTTTGCATCTAATGACCAATCCCTAAGAGAAGACAGCAGTCAGCCACCCTTGCCCCCATTTTACTATTACATTTCCAAATATGCTCTCCTTCTTTACCTATCAGTCTGAATTTTCTTCATTATCTCCGTGGACATTATGGTCTGTCTTGTAGGTTTTTTGAAGACAAGATCTTGCATTTTGTTAAACTCATTGGTAAATTGGCTTCCTTTTTGGATTCCTGGCAACTTGGTTTCTTCTTTAGGTAAGAATGGACTGGATATTTTTGAGGTTCTCGAGGCCTCTGAAGGTTTTTCTAAGCTCTTGTTTTTCTTCTAAAAATAAGAAATGAAAATTACCCTTTTTTTCAGCCACCCAAATCACATCCTGCTATTTTGTGCCTTCCTGCCTTTAGACAACATTCCTTTTGCCTGTCTTTCCTCAACTTACCACCTGGTAAACTTCAAGACTAAGATCAAAGGTAAAGTTCCTTATGAAATATCTCTATTAGCAGATATTTACCATGTAGTAATTACTTTTATAAATGTCTCCAAGATTGTAAATTCTATGAGAGAAGGGGCAGTGTCTTAGAGATTTGGTTCACCTCAAATTCTTTTTGGAACAAGACTGCATAAGAAATGCAGCCATCTTTATAGTCTCATTGCTTAGAACATGCCTAGGGTATAGAAAACTCAAATGTTCATTGAACACATGAATATGAAATATAAAGAAATGAAATATAAAGAATGAAAGGAATATCCTAGCAAGTTGGTAAAATTAGTGGTGTGGTATAGATTTCGAAGGTCATGTGGGAAAAAGCCAAAATAATTCATTTTTCAGACCGAAACTTGAACACTGAGGGGTAGGCATCAACCTAAGGAACAGCATATGTCTTTTAATCGATGATTCCTATTTAATCTGTTGCTAAAAGCTTTAGCTATTGAGAGGCCATATAACAGTGATTATACCTATGGACTCTGAAACCAAACTTCCTTGTTTGAATCCTGGCTTTATTTCTTACTAAACCATACTGACTTAGACAACTGCTTAATATCTCTATGCCTCCATTTTCCCATTGGTAAAACAGGGATAATAGTACCTGCCCTCACAGTTACTATGAGGATTAAATAAATTAATACACATAATGTATTTAGAACAGCACACAGAATTATTTAAGTTCTGTACTTGTTATGATTACTTAAATTCTTGTGCAGATCCTATGCACAGTATTTATCTGCATATTGATACATAAAGCCTAGGTCTTCCTTAGCTAAACTTCAACTAGCCCAGAAATGTTAAAAAACGATCCATGAACAGTTAATAAACGCAGACTCAACTGCATTTTTCTTGACATCAACAATAAGCAAAGATTCAGATCTGAGGAAAAACATCTGTAGGCAAGAACAAAACAAAATGCTGCCTTAATTAAGAATTAAATTTTAAAATATTTCTTTAAATTAAAATCAATTTGACTGGCTACAAAGAGAACAGAAAAGTAGCATTTCAACAGTTAAACTGAAACTTACCTGGACGTAAGGAAAACCTTAAGGATGGTTATTATTTTAGATTTTGCCACGGTAGGAAAGGGGAAAGTGTAAGGCCTAGGAAGCTCTTTCTATTTCCCTATTTTTCCTCTACCTTTATGCTTGGGCATCTGGAAAAGGAGGCAACTGTGTCAAGCAGCCTGATTTACTGATTACTACAAATAAATATGAATTTTTTAAAGAGAGAACTTAAAGGAACTAGCTAAATGTTTTAGTACACTCACTAAAAAATATTTTTATATAGCATACACTATGTACGAGGTAGGGTATTAGACCCTAAGGGAAAAGGTAAGAGAAACAGTATCCCTGCAGGGAAGCTCTTCCCAAATTTTGGTCCAATTACTCCCACTTCTGGTAGAATCTGGTACATTAGTATTTTTTTTTTTTTAATCATTCTATTCCATGATTTTACCATTGAAAATCTATTTGGAGATGTCCTTAGCTATAAAAATAGCTATAAAGGAGGGATAATGCTAACTAGCCTTTCATCCCAAGGTTGTTCTAAGGCTAAATAATATGAATGAAGCTTTTGGAGAAAGAAAACATCCACATACATACTAAGGATTTAAAATATATATCCTATGCCCTTATAGAGCAATGGCATTGTAAAATTTGTAAGTTAGAACAACTAGTATTATGAAGTAAAAAAACAAACAATTATTTTAAAAGACTCACAATTTTATAAGGTTGTGGAACTAACTCATATTGAGGAAAGGGCTGTTAAGCTTCTATTAATCAAGATAAGAGTGGACGGGGGGTAAAAAAAAAAAGATAAGAGTGTAAGCCTTTATTATATACACTACTATGAAATCATAAGCAGGGCCTCTGTTAAGTCGGAAAATTTTGTGGGTGAAGATCACTATCATAAACCAGAATAAAATAGTGCAAAAGTTTTGTTCTTTAATTTACTGAAGTGGTGACCACTGCTGAATTGTTTATAAATTTGGGTTTTCCATCTTCTCTTGAGCTTTTACGAAGGCAAATTACCCTTTTTTAGCCTGACACAGTAAGTATCACTGATAAGTATCATAAGACTTTATCTTGTTAAGTATCTTTTTATTTTTCATTCCTACTGCGGGAGACAATAAATAGGAAGAAAACACTAGACTCTTCTTTACTATTTGTTAACTAGATTAATGTATGAATTAGACTCTTATTTTAAGTGCATTGAAAGGCTTAGTTTTTGGATTTCTAATCTCTTTACCATTCATAAATTGATAAAAAAATTAATTTGTTACAAAATTCTTGATATACCCATTAATGTCGTTTTAAAACTACCCCAAAACTCATAGAATGTTAGCACTGGAAGGGATGATATGGATCATTTAGCTAAAACTCCATTACACTTTAGGAGCCCCTGGTTTGCTCAGTCAGTGGAGCATGCAACTTTTGATCTTGGGGTTCTGAGTTCGAGTCCCACATTGGGTGTGGAGGTTACTTAAAAATCTTAAAAAAAACCCCACAGAAAGCCCCATCACATTTTACAAATAAGAACATGAAGACCAAGAAAGTGAAATGAACTGCTCATAGTACACAACTAAACTGCAAAGATCTCCTGACTCCAAATCCAGTGTTCTATTAAAATTTTAACTTTTAAACCTTAATAAAAGTTTTACAAACCCAGACTATATATATAACAATAATAATAATAACAATAATTTAAAAATGGTACGGTGCAATGAAAGGGAAATTTAATTATCTAGTTACAATAAATATGAACTTTTCTGTTAGATGTGGAAAGTAATTTACTGTTGTTTATACAGCAATTTTCATTTGTTAGAGAATCAGAAATAATGTATGCTGTACAAACTATATAATGTAATTTTGCTGAACGTAATAAATGTGTATTTGTACTTATAAGTTCTTTCCTGGAGCGCTGGGTGGCTCAGCCAATTAAGCATCTGATTCTTGATTTCGGCTCGGTCATGATCTCAGGGTTGTGAGATCAAGCCCCACGTCCAGCTCTATGCTGGGAATGAGCCTGCTTGGGATTCTCCCTCTCCCTCTCCTGCCTCTCACCCCCTACCCCTGCTTGCTCTCATGCTCTCTCTAAAAATAAATAAATAAATAAGTTTCTTTTCATTTTATATCTATAACCTAAGTTATTATTACAAGAGCTTGGGGGGGGCGCCTGGGTGGCTCAGTTGGTTAAGCGACTGCCTTCGGCTCAGGTCATGATCCTGGAGTCCGGGGATCGAGTCCCACATCAGGCTCCCTGCTTAGCGGGGAGTCTGCTTCTCCCTTTGACCCTCTTCCCTCTCGTGCTCTCTTTCTCATTCTCTCTCTCTCAAATAAATAAATAAAATCTTTAAAAAAAAAAAAACAAGAGCTTGGGGTGCCTGGGTGGTTCAGTCAGTTGAGGGACCTCTGCCCCTCCCACGGGCTCACATGCTCTCTCTCTCAAATAAATACATAAATCTTAAAAAAAATTTTAAAAGACCCTAAGAATTTGGGCGCCTGGGTGGCTCAGTTGGTTAAGCGACTGCCTTCGGCTCAGGTCATGATCCTGGAGTCCCGGGATCGAGTCCCACATCGGGCTCCCTGCTCGGCAGGGAGTCTGCCTTTCCCTCTGACCCTCTTCCCTCTCGTGCTCTCTACCGCTCTCATTCTCTCTCTCTCAAATAAATAAATAAATCTTTAAAAAAAAAAAAGACCCTAAGAATTTATAAAGATTTTGCTCACTACCAAGTTGAGTTTTTTTTGATAACTCAAATAGCATTTTGAGGAGGAGTCCATAACATCACTGAAAATGTAATGGCTGATGTAATGACCTGGCTGGATATTCACAAAAGCAGGTTGACAACATATTCAACAATATAACAAAGTCTTTTTAGAATAAAGAAACATTGAGAAGGTCCAACTGAATTTCTTCCCCAGAGGGTTCAGTTAGCTTTCAGCAGCTGAGAAATGTAAGACAGGTGGAGCAATTCAGTAAATTGGCTACTCTCAGTACATATACTGATTTACTAGAGGCCTTTTTGAATATTGCCAACATACTGGAAGAAAAGGATATTCCGACTGGCAATCTATCTTGAGCTATAGTTATTTCCCTCCATCAATTCGGAGTACATATGTCAAGTAATTATTATAGCCCTCTTTGTCTGAGATAAAGGTGCTATTTCCCATGTGAAATTTGATAGCATAAGTACTCTAAGGGATAGAGTAGGAAATAAAAAGGATAGAAGGATAAAAAGGAAAGAAAGCAAAAATTACATAATGGTGAGTGTATATACCATGCTGACACTTTGTCTTCTTCCATATTGAACTGGCATGATATAGTTTAGAATAGAGAGCTGGTCCGTGGTATCTTCCAGAACTGTGGAGATCCTCAGCACATCTAGAATGGAGAGTGGCTCTATGATTTCCGGGATGACTTCCCTGTCTGTTTCTTCAGTCGTTTCTTTTTCTTCTTCTACAGCACTGGGTGGCTCGCCTATCACTGACACTGTCACCTCAGAATGCCAGACTTTTGACGGAAGATTTGAGGCTTCTGGTTGGCTTCTAAAAAAATAAATAAATAAAGAGAAAAAAATAAGTCAGCCACCAAATGTTTAAAAACTGCTTCAACTCAAAAGCACAGGCAGCATATAGATTGGCCCCTGTGAAGTCCATATTGTCATATAACCAAGATAAAGAATAAAAGTAGGAGTTTACACATGGTTCTGCTAAATATCTCCCTGTGATATCCTGAACAACCAAAGGCAAGCCACTTACTGTTTAATAACTCTATGTAACCCATTCTATGGGTTAACCAATTTGAATTTCAGCCCAAATTAACTTTTTGTCTAGCAACATCTTTAAATGCTAATCAAAAGTGTCTCGTGATTAATGAAAAACAGAATGTGGCAGGAGTGCCTGGCTGGCTCATTCGGTGGAGCATGTGATCTTGGGGTTGTGAGTTCAAACCCCACGTCGGCACAGTTTACTTAAAAAAAATAAATACATTAAAAACAAAAACAGGGGCGCCTGGGTGGCTCAGTCGTTAAGCATCTGCCTTCGGCTCAGGTCATGATCCCAGGGTCCTGGGATCAAGCCCCGCATCGGGCTCCCTGCTCAGCGGGAAGCCTGCTTCTCTCTCTTCCCTCCCCTTGCTTGTGTTCCCTCTCTCGCTGTCTCTCTCTCTGTCAAATAAATTAATAAAATAAAATAAAATAAAATAAAATAAAATAAAATAAAATAAAATAAAATAATACAGTATGTAGTAGCCAGTCTCCAAAATGGGCCTACATGAGTCCTACCTTCTTATATTCATACCCTTTTGTAGTCTCCCCCACATTAAAAGGACCAATTAACCTATATAACCAGGAGGATACTATGTCTTTTATCACCTAACCTTTGGTTTAGGTGATAAAACACAGCTTTTCCCTTACTCTCTCTCTCTCTCTCATATCTCTCCCTCTGTAAGAAGTCAGCCTTGCCATAAGGACATGTAAGCAGCTCTTTGGAGAAGTTTGTGAGGGTGTAGAACTAAGGCCTCTTGCCAACAGCCAGCATCAACTCCCCAGCTCTGTAAATGAGCTGTGTTGGAAGTATATCTTCCAGCCCCAGTCAAATTTTCAGATGTTTGCAGCCCTGGCCAACTTCAATCTTATGACAGACCCTAAGCCAGAACCATCCAGCAAAGCTGTTCCCAAATTCCTGACCCACAGAAACTATGTGAAATAATAAAAGTTGATATTTTAAGTTACTAAGCTTTGGGGTAATTTGTTCACAGCAATAGATAAATAAATAAATTTAACATAAGGCGTAAATAAATAAATAAATATGTATACAAAATAAATTGGAATTTTGAACATACTCTCCCATTCTTCTTAAATTAATTGTAACTTCCGAGGTACATTTACAATCTCACAAAAAATGCAGTTACCTAAATGGGAAGAAAACATTGAGATTAGTTTAAGGAAGTGTTGAATGATAATTAAATTACTTCTATACCCTTTTCATAACAGAAAATTAAAGAATTACAAGAGCTGCAGCTTATCCCTTCTTTTTGCTTATTAGAGCAGTCCCAGAGATAGAAGAACCCCTGACATCATGTAATTAATGACAAAAGCAATTATTGATAAATGCAATCTTTGAGTCTCTTCTTATGGTAATGTACAACATGGTTTTCGTATTTTTATTATATTCTGATTTTTAACTGGCAATATCTATAGATTTACTTTTGTTATTCTGATTACTAAAATATTTAATTTGATCATTCCATCTCACTGATCTGTCAGATAACAAAATTTATTGCACCTGGACTTAGAAGAACACTTGAGATTGTATTTAGAAAAGCTGTATTTCTCCTGAAAATCAGTTTACTATTACTATCAAGATGTTACGATAAGCCAAAATCCTTTCTGTTTAAACAAGCTTTACAATGAAAACACCCTATGGAGAATTTTGCTCTATGCTAAATGAATAATAAATGGTAAGTTTCCAGTATGATTTTGTCCACAATGAAGTGATCCTAAGAAGGGGGATACAAATATATCTCATACAACAGAAGTATCATATGTAAAAATGAAAACATATAAAACAGAATCTTTATGTAAATTGAAAAAGATACGCCAAACTAGCCAAATTTTCTGGTACAAGGGCAGTTTTAAGAGGAAGTATCATGGTGTAAGGAAGATTTTGTTCTTTTGATGTGTTGTTGTTTCTCTATTTTTCCTTTTTTTAAAGTTTGGGGCATAGGTAATGTGCTTCATGCAGGTAAGATAAGGCTATGCTAATCCAGTATCCAGTGTGTTCATGCTGTTCTGGCTTCTCATTCCTCAATGCTAGAAATCTAGGAGTCATTCCTCCTTCATCTTTTTTATTATTTTTTTAAGATTTTATTTCTTTATTTGAGAGAGAGAAGGAGCAGGGGGAGGGCCAGAGGGAGAAGCAGGCTCCCCATTGAGCAGGGAGCCCAACTCAGGGCTGGATCCCAGGACCCTGGGATCATGACCTGAACCGAAAGACAGAGGCTCAACTGATTAAGCCACCCAGGCGCCCCCGTTCCTCCTTCATCTTGACACCAGCATTTCCCAATCCAAACCATCACGAAGTCCTGTGGATTTTATCTTCTATTTCCATGTCCCCCAGTACCATGCTGGACCTGACAGTTGTTTCTTGCTTGAACAACTCTAATAGCCCCCAAATTGGAAGTGATCTTTTTTTCGTTTGAAAGAATGATTATATATTATTTTTTATTTTGCAAATGGAAATACAAGTGAGGATGTAAAGCAGCTGGAAATAAGTTATAATAAGGGAGCAGGAGTTACCCATGACAATCAACAGGAAGGCCCAGCAAATAGCATTTCACAGAAAGCAAGTTTCTTATGGTCCAGAAGGTGGAAGAATAAAATTTTCTTGTTATAATTTGTTTACTTTTTTAAGGAAATGGCTGGTGTATCAATATCTAAAAGAGACAACTCATTATTTAATCTAGAGTATTCCAGCTCTAACTTTATAATGGGATGTTAGGCTTCTCATGATTCTTGGAAAAACTGTCATTCCCCAAATGTGTGATTACCTTGCTATCCTCTTCTAAAAGTCAGTATTTAAAAAAAAAAAACTATTAGTTTAAAGGGAAAAATATGTAATCAAATTTCCAAATCTTTCATTTTAGTCTGTGTTTAAATAGTTTGCATGTTTAAACTGAAATTACATTTTTAATGGCTTTCATTTCTCTTCAATCCAGCCCCAAACTGTATTTTCTTTTTTCCCCATTTTTTAAATTTAAACTCAATTAATTAACATGTAATATATTATTGGTTTCTGAGGTAGAGGTCAGTGATTCAGCAGTCTCATATAATACCTAGTGCTCATTACATCACATGCCCTCCTTAATGTCTATCACCCAGCCACTCCATCCTTCCACCCCGTTCCCTCCAGCAACCCTCAGTTTGTTTCCTATGATGAAGAGTCTCTTGTGGTTTGTCTCCCTCTCTGATTTCATCTTGTCTTATTTTTTAAACGAAGAATTGAAAATCAATTTTTTAAAACTGAAAATCTAATCATGTCTTTCCCTAGAACCCTTCTATGATTTCCCATTGCCTTAGGACGAAAGCTAAAATTCTAAACTTGGATTCTAATTCTAAACTGCATGATCTGGCCTGCTCTGTTCCTCTTCAGATATCCACTTGGCACTGCCCTTTTCTTGCTCTCATGGCTCCAGGCTCGATGGGCTTCTTTCAGTTCTATGGAATCATGCCCCTTTCCAACTCAGGGTCTTTGCACACGCTATTCCTTTGATTTGAAACATTCTTCCCCTCACTCTTCACCTTGTAAAGTCCCACTGATCCATCAGGTACCAGCCTAAATCAAAGGCATTTGGCTAGGCATCTGTCATTTGCTCTAAATCAATTTCCACCATTTCTTACACCCTGAGAGATTGACCCTTATGGAGTGCATCCACAGGAGATTCCGTAAGTGTAGGAGAGTGAGATCAACTGTTATCCTCTCAGCTCCCTCCCTGCCAGATCACCATTGGTTGGCTATGTTTCTCTATTAAAGGCCATGGCACCCGTCAGGCAATCCTCTCCACATTGCTCTCTCTTGGGGTCTTGGGTAACTATTTCTGCCCCATGTCCCTGGAGACTATGTCATCCCTTATAGTTTCACTTCTGCCTACACTTTTGTAAGCAGACCCTTTATGAAATTCTGAACTCTATCATTGTTTCCATCCAGGCAACACTGACTGATGCAATGACCTATATACAGAGATTTTTATACATAGTGTGCACATGCATACATATATATAAATATACATACATGCAAATAACTGAAACAAGTTTCATATAACAATTTATCCTTAATATGATATTGATACCTTTGATTCTATCATATTTTGCCTATAATACTATAAAGTATTATAATCACAATCTACTACTGGGCCTTCACCTGCAGTTTGAAAAATGCCCTAAATGACACTTCTGCAGGTGACGCTTTCCCTGACTCATCAGGCTGGATCAGGACTCCACTGTTCACTCATTGCACTCTTATTTTCCTGCAGAGTTCTCCTCACAATGTGTAATGTTGTCATTTTCCCCCACTAAACTTAAGTGTCATAAAAGCAGGAACGTGATAGTGACGCTCACTATCATAGCCTGTTTCAGGCACTGCGGTCAAGAAGTATTTGTATAGTGAATTAAAGAACAAAGAAACAAAACTCACATTTAATGCGTTATTCCTCCCAGGACTACTTACATTTGGATTTCTAGTACATTTAATAGTGGGACTTTTAGTGTATTTCTGGGACACAGAAAATAGATAGAGGGAGTGGGTTATAAGGTACAAACATTCTATCCTGATGTATTTATGAAAGGACTTCAAATATGATTTATAGATACTATTTCATAAAACTTTGGAGTCACCCTTTACTCCTTTCTCCCATTCCTTATCCATCAGCAAATCCTGTCAGGGTTACATTTAAAATATATTCAGAATTCCAGTACTTATCACCCCTATCTACATGCCATCATCTATCGGGTTCACTACAATAGCCTCCTAATTCATCTTCCTGCTGGTGTTCTTTCTTCCCTTCAGTCTCAACAGAGTGACCCTGCTAAAATGGAAGTCAGATGGAGTCACTCCTCCAGCCAGAACCCTCAAATGGTTTCTCATCTCAGAGTAAAACCCTTTTTTACAGTGGCCTCCCTGCTTAATTTTTTTTCTCGATAGAGAAAATTTTTCTCACGTTACCTTCTAATGTGCCATATATTTTACTTGCTTATTGTCTTGCTCCCCCTACTAGGATGTAAGCTCTATGAGGGCAGAGACTTCTGTGGTTTCGTTTACTGCAGTGTCCTCCGAGCCAAGAACAAAGCTTGGTACATAGTAGTTAATCAATAAATTGCTGGATAAATGAATGAAGCATAGAGAAACCCAAATAAATGTTCAATAATTAGGCAATATAAATCTCTTATATCCACTAATCTATCTCATTCTTGTCTCCAAGTATTGACTGAAGACCTATTTCGTGTAGGCACGGTGCTCTTTAAAAGGCATTAAGGCCTTTTCAGGGCAGTCCTATTCAGTCGAGTCAAAAACGAAGGCTGGGGGTAAGAACTTAGGTCATTTCTTGAAAGAGATAAAGGAGTAGGAGGAAAGAAGTAAGGGGGAAAACTTAAAAGAGAAGGGAAGAGCTCGTCCTGCCTTCGTGCTCCTGGCCTTTCTGTTCCACGATAGGATCCGAGAGTCTCCGTTCACCCTACTCCTCTGTAGTCGGAGGGAAAGATGCCCCCATGTTGGCGAATCAAATCTGGGATACCCGAGGCGGGGAGATATCCTGCAATCTGCCTTCACTTTTTCCACTAAGGAACCAAGCTCTGGTGTTTCTCTGGCAACGCTCAGCTTTGGGGGCCCTTTTCTTCTCCTCCTCTAGCTGGCTACCATCTTGCCTCCCTCTGTTATAAAATACGTGTTACAGCTCACAAAGATGAAGGGACTTAGAGAAAGAACTATAAGAGTGCACTTGAATGTGGTTTGTTTCAGTCAAAGACATCTGAGGCTTTTTATTTTTATTTTTTTCTGGCGGTTGCGGAAGATGCCTAAGCTGGGGGCGGGGCAGAGAGGTGTTTATCCCACAAGGCCACGCGACGGGGCTTCGCCTTTCTTTTTCCGCCATCTTGGAGCCTGTGGAGGTGAGGGGAGCTTTTGTTGCTGAACTTTAGGTGCAAATAAGTGCGGTGAGCTCAACCGTATACCTCGGCAGGGCACTGGTGCGGCTGGGAGGCTCTGCCAGCCAGTGATTTCTATGGATTCCAGCAACAGGGAGGACAGGATTGAGGAGATGTGGGACTGATTGTGCTGATCCCCGCACGCCCGGAGAACGGGCGCTCTCGTAATCGGTTGCTTCGTGGGCCTTAGCGGAGTAATAGATGCACTTTGCCCGTATGTGGTTCCCTGTTTGAGGCAGTGGTCCTTTAGGATGAGTTTTTTCCGTACGCTCCCACTCCAGACCTGACTAGGTCTACAGTCTCCTTTTCCTCAGCATTTCCTTTCCCATACAATTCTTGTTTTTCTGTGTGCTTCTCTGATTACTCGCTTTTCATTTTTGTTCCTGCTGATCGTGGTATGAGAGTTTTCTCAGGGCTTCCTTTCGGAGTTTTCAGGAGCTACTTGTTTTACTCTGGAGTCTTGATACTTTTCGTAGTGGTTTTCATTTTGGAGTTTGCTCAGTTATTAGGCTTTCTCTGAGGTTGGGAAGTCTTGCCCGACTGTGCATCATGTAGATGTCATAGTATAATTATGTTTCCCCGTACTCTTAACGTGAAATGCCGAGCAAAAAGGAATGTGCCTGATAGGTTTAAGAAACGAAGAGAGGACCGGGTGGGAAACGTGCGTTCCAACGTTTTAAACTGGTTTTTTATTTGTTTTAAGGCCTGCTGGGAACAGGACTCCTGTAACGCCAAATAATGTCTGGAAGGTACGGGTTTTAAATATAATTGCTTTGTATTTGTAGTTTTTTGTCTTAACAACCATGAGCATAAACATGAGCTTAAAACTGGTGGGAAAAAACTAGATATTTGCTATAGATAACATTTGAGTAGGGCTCATTACAAGTCAGATCTTATCAGTGACGTGAAACGAGATCTTTTAACAACTTAAAGTTACTGTGTGTTTTGTCTTAGGCTGTGGTCCAAGGCCATTTTTGCTGGCTATAAGCGGGGTCTCCGGAACCAGAGGGAGCACACAGCTCTTCTTAAAATCGAAGGTGTTTATGCTCGAGATGAAACGGAATTCTATCTAGGCAAGAGATGTGCTTATGTGTACAAAGCAAAGAAGTAAGTTTATAGTATTAATAATGCCTTTTAAATTTTTAGTTGAGATTGGTTTCTTTTTCCTGCTCAAAGAAGAATCATCAAAAAATGGTAAACTAATTGGTGCTGTTGTGTTTTTTCTACTTTGGATCTTTAAGGAACTTCGTGGGAGGTTATTGAAGGATGTTACTTGTCTGGGTAGTGTTGGATTTAGGTATCTTCTGCACTTAAAAAGATTACAGCTGTTAATCGTTTCAAGGAAGGAACCAACTCCTTATATTATGCACCTCTTAAGGTGTTACAGAGCATTTTTTCATGTACTTTAATTCATTTTGTTGCTTTCTTGAAATTATGTTGTATACATGCTTAAAAATGATTGTTAAACTCATTAAACCAATTAAAATTTCTGGGGACATGGCTTTCATCTTTGCCCCCCATTCCTCCAGCAACAAGAATGATTTATAAGTCAAATCACCTGTCCCGTTGCTCAGATATCAACTTTCCCCCGTCTTTAGTAAAAACAAATGTCATTAAGAAGGTTTTCAGACCCTATTCATTCAGGGCTTTTTATTTCTAATCTTAGCCCAGCTAGGATTCACTCCATGATACCTTCTGCCTTTCCATATTTTTTAAAAATATTGCAGCTATTATCATCTGACATTTAATATATTTTACTTAATACTTGGTTATCTCAAAGGGATTTTTTTTGTAAACTGCAATTTTGTATTTTGTAAAATTACAAAAGATACATTTATAAAAGTGTCTGGCATACAGTAGGTACTCAAATATTTGTTGAATGAATGATGCCCCAGACATTTTAGTTTCTCAGGTGACTTAGTGGTTAACTACAGTTGTGAGCTGGTGACCACTGGTCTAGAGGTCACCTTGAATTTGTATCACTCTACACTAGTTGCCTGGGTTCTCACCTCTCACCTCTCTTATCCCCTTTCAAAACCAGCAACACAGTGACTCCTGGTGGCAAACCAAACAAAACCAGAGTAATCTGGGGAAAAGTAACTCGTGCTCATGGAAACAGTGGCATGGTTCGTGCCAAATTCCGAAGCAACCTTCCTGCTAAAGCCATTGGCCACAGAATCCGTGTGGTAAGTACAGTTATTAGCAGTATGACACTCTGGGGGCAAACTAAGCTCAGGGGTTTGGGCTCTGATCTCGACTATTGTGATTTTAAAATCACCCCATGAGTTGTGCTTCAAAATCATCTGCTACTGTGTAGATGTATTATGAAATATCAGATTCCTGGCATTAGAAGGAAAGTGAAGGCAAAGTGTTCAGATGGATTGTATCTAGATTTCAGATTTTGCTGAAGTTTGGGGTTGGGGGGGATAGTATTTAAATGAACAATTTTCTGGCAAAGATTTATTGAACACAGAAGTGATTGTTAGAAAAGAAAAAAATTTTCCTGGCATGATTCATGATATTCCTGTTTCTTCATCATGAAAGTCTTGTTAGAATAGGTGTTATTAGCCTTATTTTATATAAGAAAACTGATGCTCATGTTTCTAGGTCCCAGGACTTGGGTTCAAGCCATTGAGTCCATTAGCCCCTGTTTTCCTTAATATTCATTTTTAGTAGGGCTATATTCTTGGGATCACATGGTACTTTTGAACCCTTCTGAGCCATTGAGATTTTTCATCAGAAGGTTTTTACTCTGTTACTGGAAGAAGCAAAATTAAGTGGATTTTCAGTGTTCTCTGTACTGGTTCTTAAAGTGTGTTCATCTAGATACTGTAAGAACTTAGTTCTCTCCCTGCTAAGATGTAAGCAGTCCCTGGATCCCTTCTAGAGATGAGTAATGGGACAGTGGGAGGAGATTTATCCATATTGTTGTACTCAACTGACATTTACAAATTTGTATATAACATGCATTTAATTACACCATGTTTTCTTTTTTCTTCCTAGATGCTGTACCCCTCAAGGATTTAAATTTAATGAAAAGTAAATAAAGGTGTAGATTTGTTCTCTTGTATTTTTGTTAAATGGCTTACCATTTTCTTTTTCCTAAATTCAAGTTGCTGTATTTAAATGGTGACGATTATCCAGCTTTTTCAGAGTACAAGGAAGCGAGGGAGCTATATGTAACAGCAATTACAGAGATTTAGACAATAGGAGGGTTTTAATGAGGGTAGAGAGATTAGAGTATCTTAATACAAGGTCTTACGTGATGGGGGAGGGAAACAAGCTTTGCTTGGAGCCAGTGGGAAAAGGAGTATGTTGGAAGTTTTAAAGTGATGGAGCATATGTCGGAAAAGCTTTTGTACAAATGGAGACTGTATTCCAGGAAGGACAGAAGCCAGAAATATTAGCCAGTACAGATACATACCATAACACTTTGCCAGGTTTCCGCATCAAAATGGATCTATAACTCTTAATATTTCAACTTTGGTATTGTGGTATATTATATGTAACTGCCTTCCTCATTAGATTGGGAGACAGTGAAAGAGACTTAAAATTATTTTGATAGCCTCCTTAATTACCTTAAAGTGTATGCACTTAATATAGATCGGTTGGGAAACTTGTGACGTAAAAATGATAGTTGTAAGAACTTAAAATGAGGATTATATTGATAGTATCTGGCAGCTTGTTAAGCTAGGCAAGGATGAGATATCCTTGGGATGTGTGACTGGACGAAGCATGCCAGTATGGAACACTTGACTGGTAATAATTTTAAGTTAAAAAAACAAAATATGTCTCAAGAAAAAAGTACTCTTAGTGAGTTGGGAGTGGGGGGAGGTTGCCCAGACAGTGTAGTTTGGTTCCATGTTTTAATGTAGTAAAGTGTAGGATCGAGATATTTTAGTGTAAGATGAAACTAAAGCAGGGCTGCAGGGTATTTCAAATCTCTGAATTGTTGAAATAAAGTTTGAACCAAGGCATCAGTTTGCAGTGTGGTGGCTGTAGATACTTGATTGTTGCAGGAGCAGCCAGCTAATCCTTTTATTAACCACCAAATCTTGACTTTCCACTGAAAATACCAACAAGAAACTTGAGAATTGGTCAAACTGAACCCCTTTTACAGTTTTTAACTATACTTGGAGTAGCATAATTATAAGAAAGGTGTGTTTAGCCCAGTGGTGGTCCTCAAGCCAAAAGTTGCTGTTGGAAGGAAAAATACCAGCTTTCACAGAAATGGCCTTGTGCTTGTACTGCCAGTCTCATTTGGGCTTATTTGGGAAGAATAGCTTCAAGGCAAAAGAGGTGGATGGGTCAGATGCAGCTTTGGTCCAAGGTTAACCATGTTTTCTTCACAAGATCTAAGCAGTATATTTCATGGCCACAATTTGGTTATAAGAACCCTAAGAAGGGCGCCTGGGTGGCTCAGTTGGTTAAGCGACTGCCTTCGGCTCAGGTCATGATCCTGGAGTCCCGGGATGGAGTCCCACATTGGGATTTCTGCTCAGCGGGGAGTCTGCTTCTCCCTCTGACCCTCGTCCCTCGTGCTTTCTCTCTCTCATTCTCTCTCTCTCTCAAATAAATAAATAAAATCTTTAAAAAAAAAAAAAAAGAACCCTAAGAAAATTGACATAGAAAAATTGGGTCAATGGCAAGAAGTACCAATCTCAGACCACCAGTGAGATTTAGTTGTTAAGAAACAACATAATCTAAAAGTATTCTCTTGTGTCATTTAAGTAGATGTATCAGTACTATTTTTAAATTTGAGAGTGCGTGAGTTGGGGGAGGGACAGAGGGAAAGGGAAAAATCTCAAGCAGACTCCCCCCACAGAGCTTGTAGCTGGACAGTGGGGCTCCATCTCACAACCCTGAGATCTTGACCTGAACCAAAATCAAGTGGGCTGCTTAACCGACTGAGCCACCCTGGTGCCCCAAAAATGTATCAATATACTTGGAGTGGTTAGGAATAGAGGAAGAAATGCTTGGGGAGGTATTTCATAGAAATTGACTTTTAGGGGGTGTCTGGGTTGCTCAGTTAAGCATCTGCCTTTGGCTCAGGTCATGATCCCAGGGTCCAGGGATCGAGCCCTGCGTCAGACTCCCAGCTCAGTGGGGAGTCTGCTGCTTTCCCTCTGCCTCCCCCTGCTTGTGCACTCTTGTCGCTCATTCTCTATATCAAATGAATAAATAAAATCTTTAAAAAAAATTGACTTAGGATTTATGTGAAAGCAGAAGGCATCTGAGGAACTCTTCAACTGGGTTATGTAGTGTAACTGAAACCTAATATTGTGGGCAATAATTGGAAAATAAATAGAAAACTAAGAAATGGCCAGATTATGCCAGGTTTTATATGCTGTACTAAGGATTAAGAGATTCAAAGACCAACTGAGGAGCTTCAAAGTTAACGTTACTAGCTTTGGTGGGATGGATAATAGTACATTTACGAAGTTGGGGAACCAGAAGATCATTTGGGGGGGGTGGGGATGTTGAGTTTGAGGAAGCTTATAGGATACTCAGTTGTGAACATGTCCAGGAAGGCAGCTGGATATTCATGTCTGGATTAGGCATATAGAGGAGGAAACCTCAAAACCTGTCACCTTTGTAGGAGTTTTAAGTGAATACAGTATTCTGAGAAGGATGATGGTAGAGTAATGGAGGTGGATAAACAGGAAGTGGGCATTTGGGCAAAGAAGTCAGAATCCCTAGGATGACCTGAGTAAATGCAGTGGCAAAACAACTTTGCATGCAAATTTGTCCTCTTCAACTGATTCAATAATACAGCACTTGTAAATGAGAGGGTGCTTTATGCATTTCTGTTCCCATAATGAGATTCGGTGAGTACAAAGATAGTCCTCAAGCCAAAGGTACCACTGGAGGAATCCCGTGTTTCAGAGAGATGAGCCTGAATGGCTAGCAGTTTGTTGGCTGGATCACTGAAACAGCTTCTCCCCAGTATGACACAACTGTTAAAATTAGGAACTTGATGTTGGCTGGTGCTATTCTCTGTTCACAATTCAGTTTCTTTGTAATCTTGTAGTGGAAAAAGCACGTGTCCTGAAAGTGATAAATTTGGTTTGGAGTCCCAATTTCCACTAGTTGTGGGATGATGGACTCATTATGTAATGAGCCTTTACTGGTAGTGACCCACCCTTGAATTTGAGTACATTATCTTCACCAATGAATGGCACAATCTTGGGGCTATTCTTTCCTATCCCCAGTTCCTAGTATAGTAATTTACAGTATTCAGTTCTGGTTAAATGATTTCCAGTTCAGTGCTTCCAATTACTTGTTTTAATTGTTTAATGGGCCTTAGGGGAAATACCCCAATTTTCCTTTTTTTTCCTTTTTTTTTTTTTTTTTTTTTTACAGTTCCTCATGGCCTAGATTGAAGGTAGTTTCCTTAATGGCAAGGATCCACCTGGTCTCTTCCTGGGTTAAATGCAGTTAGAATTCTTGTGGTTGTGTTTGATTGTTTTTTGTTGCAGTTTTTGTGTTGTTGTGTTTTTTTTTTTTTTTAAGTAGGCTCCACGCCCAATGTGGGGCTTGAACTCACTACCCAGAGATCAGGAGTCACATGTGTACTGACTGAGCCAGCCAGGCGCCCCTAATTCTTGTTTTGTTTTATAGAAGTTAAGGGATGGGGTTGAATAGGAACGAATATATTGATTTTCTAAGAAATGACTAGTAAAGAAATGGTCCTAAAATTGGTGACTGAGGATAAAAAGTAAAAATGAAAATTGTATTCCATTCATCTTTACACAGAGGGCTAGACCATTAAAGGTTCTGCAGTTTGTTTAAGCCACCTGGCACCCAGTGTGGATGCCTATCTTTAAGGTGAGTAACTGAATTGAAGAGAAGCGGCCTCATACCAACATCGTCTTACAATACCCACTGGTCTTCCTACAGCTCGACTTACGTGGTCCGCTAAATGGCATTTATTGGCAGGCTTTGCGCTTTGAGACGCGACGGCCGCGACGCGGTTCTCGTCCGCGGTGAACGGGGGGGTGATGCTAGCCAATCAAAAATTCCGCTGGCGGTGAGGGGCGGAGCTGGTGCAGGGTGGGGACGTCACGTACTCCATGGTAACGACGCTCGGCCCGAAGATGGCGGCCGAGTGGAATGGAGTGGCAGGTTCCACCGGTTCAGGCCCTGGCCCTAGCCAGCGGCGCTGGAGTAGGTCTTTATGGGTCCGAGGCGTTTTACTCCTGTTGGGCGGCCTCTGGGCAAGCTCCACATCAATTCCTGTCTCCTTGGACAGTTCCCCTCCCTGCCGGCACCACGTCCCCTCTGAGACTGAGGTAGGGTGACGGAGGGGCGGGAGCGGGGGCTGTGAGGGTAAAGTAACACGGAAGGCGAAGATGTAGAGGGTAGTTGTTGGAACAAGGTATGTTGGAAAAGAAAGCAAAATTGGACCAGAAACTGAACTCTTAGGGGGCTGGACCTGCTATTGTTTCCAGGTGGACTTTGGCTCCTGAGGCCTTGACCCAGCCCCTCCAAAAGATGTCGCTGGAGGCTCTTGGTCTGCCAGGAGAAAGAATTCAAGGACGGACAACACAGTAGATGAGCCGTACAAGCAGGAAAGTTTCTTAAAGTGAAAGTACACTCTAGAGATGTGAGAGCGAGTACGCTCAAGGAAGTGCTGAGCCCCCTGGGTTTGGGTTTCTGTTATTGACAGTTGCTAACAAAGGGGTGGGATATTTATTACTTGAAGTGAGGATTTCTTAGAAGCAGGGTGGTCTCTTCCAGGAATGTAGGTTATGCCCTTTTTCTTGCCTTATTTGCCCCATAAGGAACTCTCGTGGAGGTTTCAGGGGCGGAGCTCCTTCAAAACCGCAATGCTAATGATATAACAACTGTATAATGAGCTTAGGTCACTCAAGCTGTCAAGATGGAAGTCCCGTGTGGTTTTCTTTTGGAGTGCTGCCAGGACAGGCCTCTTCCTTGTAGTTGGCCATGACTTCCTCTTTGCTGACCTCGCGGCATCTTGTTAGAAGCCAACTACATGCCTACTCTAACAGTATTAACTCCCTTTCTGCACCTAGCAAAGTGGCTGAGTTAGGCACTCAGAACATGATGGCTTTCCTCTACTGAGAGTTGTACTTAAGTAGTTGTAGAGCAGGGTGGTTTTCAACTTGCGAGTGCATCAGAATCACCTACAGGATTTGTTAAAAGAACAGTTTGCTGCCCCACTCCCCCACTTTCTGACTCATTACGTCTGGGATGGTACCCAGAATATGCAGTTCAAGTTCCCAGATGGTTGATGATGTTACTTGTCCAAAGACCACACTTTGTGCTCTACTGACCTAAAGGTTTTGGAAGAAGTTGATAGGAGAGCTAAAGGCTTTGCAAGGATATTGGGGGGGTTCTCCAAAGACAAAATTCGGGCTTATTTTCAAGTTACTTCAAGTTGCTTTATTCTGCTACCCTCCTTCACACTCTTTCTCTCCCTCTCTACATTCTTTTAATCCTAAAGTTCCCTAAGTTCAAGACAGTGAGCTGAAACCACTCCAGCAGAATGCTTTTTCCATTTCATAGTATGTCTTATCTATAATCTCTTCTGGCACTTGAACCAAGTACTGCTGTGTGGGGAAGGTTTATTTCTCAGGCATTTCTTTGTAGTCTTGCTTTTGTAGTTAAATTGTAAGGTTCCTTCGGATGAGGTTTATGTCTTTGATTCCTCCACAGTATTTAGAGAGCCCACAATAATCAGTGTTCTTTGAGGAAAGGAGATAGAGTACTTGGGGCAGGGTGGCATGTTATGATTGATTTTATAATTTGTCTTACTACTTTATCAAGAAAGACTGATCTAGAAATTTTCAGTTCAGCCCAGAGATCCAAGACCACTCATTTTTGTGGTAATTTTCAAAAAGTTCTATGCATAACGTTCATAACCATATGTGCCAAAATACTAAGTTTGGGGCTTGTAGCTATATTCCAGCTTTTATCATGACTCTGCATTTTGGCTGAATTTTATTTATTTTTTAGTCTCTTAGCAACTTTTAAGTTTATAATACAGTATTATTGATTATAGTCACTATGCTATATATTAGATCTCCAGGGCTTATTTATTTACTGGTTGCAAGGTTGTACCCTTAAACAGTATATCCCCAATTCTCCCGCCCCCAATGAATTCTCTAAAAAAAAAAAAATCCTGTAAAACCCTGTGTTTCTTTCTTTGAATGTAGATTACAGTAAGAGAAAGCTATTCAAAGAACTGCAAAATCTCTCCACCAGAGGGAACCTAAATAGCTGTTTCTTCTAGTGATTGTTGCCAGTGTTCAAAACTCCAATTTATATTTGAACATCTCAATGGATAGGGAGATCATCTCCAGAGGCAGCCCCTTTGCTTTTTGGAGATCAGCAGTATAAAATTCTTTTTATAGAGATGAAAACTTTTCCTGAAATTTCTACCCACTATTCCTTTTTATGCCTCTTGGCTAAACAGACTCAGTAGTGATAGTGCGTCATATATTAAAAGCAAGCTATTAAGTTCTTTTTGAGACTTCTCATCCTTAATAAATTTTCCTAGTTCTTCATAGAGTATGTAATAGCAAGTCCTCCTAACCACTGTCTTAGCTTTAACCTAGACATAAAATATAGGCAAGAATTATTCATTGTACTCATACTAGTGACTGCATCTCTGTTAAATGGTATAGGAAATTATGTTACAGTTTTTGGGTTGTGGTGGGAAGTACAAAACATGTTGGGGAAAAAAAAAAAAGTGGGGAGGTGTGGGGAGGCGCCTGGCTGGCTAAGTTGGTAGAGTGTGAGATTCTTGATTTCTGAGTTCAAGCCCCATGTTGGGTGTAGAACCAACTCAAAAAAAAATTTTTTTTGGACACATTTAAGTTTTCAACTAACACCTCTAAGTTTCATTTTTTTAATTATGTAAATTAAAACCAAAAAAAAAAAAAAAACGGAATAGTATAATGAACTCCCGTGGACCCATCACCCAGCTTTAACTCTTACCATATTCTCTCATTCTTGTTTCATATACTTCCACCCATTCCCCAGCCTCTCATTTGTTACTGTTACTTTTAAAAGTTTGTTGTTGGGTCACCTGGGAGGCTCAGTCGGTTAAGTGTCTGTCTCTTGATTTCTGCTCAGGTCATGGTCTCAGGGTTGTGAGATCAAGCTCCATGTAGGGCTTTGTACTGGGAGTGGAGCCTGCTTGGGATTCTCCCTCCCTCTGCTCCTCCTCCCCCCTAAAAAAAAAAAAATATTTTAAACTTTTTTTTTTTTAAGTAATCTCTATGCCCAGCATGGGGCTCGAACTCACAACCCCAAAATCAAGAGTGGCATGCTCTGCCAACTGAGCCAGCCAGGTGCCCCTAAAAGTTTTCTGGTAAAATTTACATATATTAAAATGAAATAAATGCAATCATGTACTTCACGTGAAACTTGTAACCACATGATATAGAACATTTCCATGTTTCCAGAAAGATCCCCGCCCCATCTTGTGCCAGTCTCCCCCGTCCAGATACCCCAGGCAACAATTGTTCTCATTTTTTTTTTAACATTAGATTAGTTTTGTCTTGGGACCCCTGTGTGGCTCAGTCAGTTTCAGCTCAGGGCATGATCCCAGGGCCCTGGGATCGAGTCCCCCATTGGGCTCCTTGCTTGGCAGGGAGCCTGCTTCTCCCTCTACCTGCTACTCTCCCTGCTTGTGCTCTCTCTCTCTCTCTCTCACAAATAAATAAAATCTTAGAAAAAGAAAATTAGTTTTGTCTCTTCTAGAGTGTAGTTTACACAAATGGAATTATGTAAAATATTTGTTATCCAATAGTAAATTGTGTAAGTAGCAATTGCTTTTTGTGATAGACCCTATTTGGTCTTTTTTTTTTTTAAGATTTTTATTTATTTATTTGACAGAGAGAGAACAGAGAGACACATAGAGAGGGAACACAAGCAGGGGGAGTGGGAGAGGGGGAAGCAGGCTTCCCGCCGAGCAGGGGGCCCAATGCAGGGGCCCGAATCCCAGGACCCTGGGATCACGACCTGAGCCGAAGGCAGATGCTCAACGACTGAGCCACCCAGGCGCCCCAGACCCTATTTGGTCTTAACTTAAGGGTATTATCCTTTTTATATACCTCTGAATTCAATTGCTAATAGTTGTTAAAGATTCTTGTATCTATGTTTATGAGTAATGTTGGTTTATGATTTCTTTTTTTAGTGAAGTTTTTGTTCATTTTTTAAAAAGATACTGTTTATTTGAGCAGGGGGAATGTTAGGTAGAGGGAGAAGCAGGCTCCCCACCGAGCAAGGAGCCCGATGGGGGACTTGATCCCAGGACCATGGGATCATGACCTGAGCCGAAGGCAGCCGCTTAACCGACTGAGCCACCCAGGCATACCTTTGTTCATTTTTGATACCAGAATTATACTGGCTTCACATAATGAATTGGGAAATGTTCCATCTTCTTGTATTTTCTAAAAGAGTTTGTATAAAATTGAAATCATTTCTTCCTTAAATGTTTAGTATAATTCATAATTGAGACCACCTGGATGGGCCTGCCATTTTCTTTGTAGAGAGTTTTTAAGATATGTTCTCTCTCTCAAATAAATAAAATATTTTAAAAAAAAGAATACTAGGGGCGCCTGGGTGGCTCAGTCATTAAGCATCTGCCTTCGGCTCAGGTCATGATCCCAGGGTTCTGGGATGGAGCCCCGCATCAGGCTCCCTGCTCTGCCAGAAGCTTACTTCTCCCTCTCCCACTACCCCTGCTGTGTTCCCTCTCTCGCTGTGTCTCTCTCTGTCAAATAAATAAATAAAATCTTAAAATAAAAATAAAAAAGAATATTAGTTGTAGATATTATTAAATCTTAAATATTAAAAAGAATTTTTTTAAAGAGCTCTTTAAAAGAAAAAAGTATTAATTGTAGATTTTTTGTAGATGTGCTTTGCCACATGGAGAAAATTACCTTCTATTCCTTGTTTTTATCATGAGTGGATGTTGAAAAATTTTTTAAGATTTTTTTATTCATTTCAGAGAGAGTGAGCAAGAGCACAAGCAGGGTGGAGGATAAGAGAGGGAGATGCAGACTCCCCCGCTGAGCAGGGAGACTGGCAGGGATTTGATCCCAGGACCCCAGGATTATGACCTGAGCTGAAGGCAGATGCTTAACCGACTGAGACACCCAGGCACCCCTGAATTTTATTATATGTCTTTTCTGCATCAATTAATATAATTGTGTAGCTTTTCTTCTTTACTATGTTGATATTGTGAATTACATTGATTTTTTTTAATGATAAACTAGCATTGCATTCCTGAGATTAAAACTCCAGTTGGTTATGATGTATTACCCTTTTTACATTTTGCTGGATTTGACTTCCTAATATTGTTGATAATTTTGCATATATATTCGTGAAGGATATTGGTCTGTAGTTTTTTTTTTTTTTTTCCTTCAATAACTGTTGGGGTTGGTATTAGGGTAATGCTGGCCTTATAGAATGGGTTCAGAAATATCCCTTCCCTTTCCATTTTAAGGAAGAGCTTGCATACAGTCACTATTGTTTCTTCCTTAAATGTTTAGTAGAATTCATGAATGAAGCCATCTCAACCTGGAATTTTCTTTACTGGAGAGTTTTAAACTATGAACTTATTTTCTTTAATAGATAATGGGACTATTCAGGTTATATTTTCTTTTTTTTCTTTTTTTTTTTTTTTAAAGATTTTATTTATTTATTTGAGCGAGAGAGAATGAGAGATAGAGAGCACGAGAGGGAAGAGGGTCAGACGGAGAAGCAGACTCCCCGCCGAGCAGGGAGCCCGATGTGGGACTCGATCCCGGGACTCCAGGATCATGACCTGAGCCGAAGGCAGTCGCTTAACCAACTGAGCCACCCAGGTGCCCCTATTTTCTTTTTTTTTTTAAACAATTTTTTTAAAGATTTTATTTATTTATTTGAGAGAGAGAGAATAGAGAGCACGAGAGGGAAGAGGGTCAGAGGGAGAAGCAGACTCCCTGCTGAGCAGGAAGCCCGATGTGGGACTCCATCCTGGGACTCCAGGATCATGACCCGAGCGGAAGGCAGTCGCTTAACCAACTGAGCCACCCAGGTGCCCCAGGTTATATCTTCTTGATTGTGTTTTGATTAAGTTATGTCTTTCAGAGAATTTCATTTCATTGAAGTTGTCAAATTTATGGACATAAAGTTTTCTTAATATTCTCTTTTGATCTTTTAAATGTCTGTGAAGGGTTCTGGTACCAATTCCAATGTGTGGGGGTTTTTCTACACACCACCAAGCAACTCTCCTACACAAACTGAAACTCAATTCTGACACTTATCTACCCAGTGATAGCGTCAGATTCCACAGTTCTACAAGACTGGTCCCCACCCCAACATTTCAGACACCAGTTGTAAGTCTAGACTGTCACCTGAGCATCTGACCAAATGACTATAGATAGGAGTTTCCAACAACTCCGTCCTTGGGTTGGATTAATTTGCTAGAGCAGCTTACAGAACTCAGAGAAAAAAATTTATTACTAGATTACTGGTTTATTATAAAAAAGTGTAACTCAAGAACAACTATATGGAAGAGATGCATAGGGCAAGGTATAGAGAAAGGGCAAGGAGTTTCCACCCATCAGAGCCCCATTCTCTAGGAATCTCTTGGGGAAACCTCATTTAGAATGGAGCTGGGAGGCCAGCAAGAGGGAGCTCTGTGCCCTACCATTCATTGTCAATTGCAGACCTAACAGGAAGTGATGGACCTTGCATGTGGATACTATTTTACTTTCCCAGCAGAAGGAAGAATGTTTTTGTTCCTTGCCTGGCAATAGTCCAGCCGATGAGAGACTGTCACAACTAGCCAATGAAAAGCCATTATACTTTGAACTACCAGTTTATTCCAGTAGACATTTTGCTTGTAACAGCCCTCCCAGCTTCCTTTTTTTCTCTATAAAAGAGTATTATTCCTCTCCTTTGTTCTTCAGACTTGCGTATGGTTTTGTTGTAGCTTGCTTGTCCTGGATTGCAATTCTCTTCTATTCCCAAATACATTTTTGCTGGGAAAATAACCAGTTTTATTTTGAAGGTTAACAGTGTTCACCAACAGGAAACTCCAAACCCCATCCTTTTGGGTTTTATAGAGGCTTCATTACATAGACATGATTGATTAAATCATCAGCCATTAGAGAACTCAATCTGCAGCCCCTCTCTCCTCATCAGAGATAGAGTAGGTGAAGACTGAAAGTTCCAACCCTCTATTCACATGGTTGACTCCACTGGCAAGCAGTCCCCATCCTTAGGTGCTTTCCAAAAGTCACGTCATTAACATAACAAAAGACACCTTTATCACTCTCATCACTTAGGAAATTCCAAAAGTTTGAGAACTCTGTGCCCTAATGGGGCAAAAGCCAAATACATATTTCCTATTGTAAGCCCCAGTATCAGTCTGTAAATTCTGTAGTAATGTCTCCTGTTTCATTCTTGACATTGGTAATTGGTGTTCTCTTTTTCTCTTGGTCAGTCTGCTTAGAGGTTTATCAGTTATGTTAGTCTTCTCAAAGAATCAGCTCTTAGTTTTATTGATTTCTCTATTTTTCTGTTTTCCATTTAATTGATTTCTGCTCTTTATTATTTTCTTTTTTCTTTGAGTTTAATTTGCTCTTTTTCTAGTTTCTTCCTTTTTTTTTTTTTTAAGATTTATTTGGGAAAAAGAGAGCACAAGCAGGGGGAGTGGCACAGGGAGAGGGAAAAGCAGGCTCCCCGCTGAGCAGGGAGCCCAACGCAGGGCTCGATCCCAGGACCCTGGAATCATAACCTGAGCCAAAGGCAGATGCTTAACCAACTGAGCCAACCAGGCACCCCCTTTTTCTAGTTTCTTAAAAGAGAAGCTTAGATCATTAATTTGAGGGTTTTTTCCCCTAAGGTAGGTATGTAAAGCTATAAATTTTCCTCTAAATGTTGCTTTAGCTCTATGCCACAAATATTAATTTGCTGTAATTTTATTTTCATTCAACTAAAAGTATGTGGGGCTTGAACTTGTGTGAACCAGCCAGGCTCCCCCTTTTAATTTAAGTATAGTTGACATACAGTGTTAGATTAGTTTCAGGTATGCAACATAGTGATTCAACAAATTTATACCTTATGCTAAGCCAACCACAAGTGTAGCTACAATCTGTCACCATACAACACTCTTAGAATACCACTGACTGTATTTCCTATGCTGTACCTTTTATTTCTGTGGCTTATAGATTCCATAACTAGAAGCCTGTATCTCCTCCCACTCCTCTTCACCCATTTTGCCCATCCCTTCACCCCCTTTCCATCTGACAACCATCAGTTTGTTTCCTATATTTATATGTCTGATTCTGCTTTTTGTTTATTTGTTTTATTCATTTGTTTTTTTGTTAGATTTCACCATTTTGCTAATGTTATATATTACCTCTACATATATATATTATAAATCTCACAATTACAATTATCCAATTTTAGCTTTAAACAGTTAATGTCTTTAAACAAATAAAAAGAAAATAAATATACGTATAATTGTGTTGAGGGTCTCCAAGACCACGTCAGGTTTAGTGACTTGCTAGAGGACTCACAGTACTTGGCACATGGTTGTACTCAAGCTAAGATTTATTACAGGGAAAGGATACAAAGCATAGTCAGCAAAGAGAAAAGACTCATGGAGCAAAGACTGGAGGAAACCAGGCACAAGCTTACAAGACTCCTTTCCTAGGGGAGTCACATAGGATGTGCTTAATTCCTTCATCTGTAACTTGTAACAAGAACAAAATGTTGTCTGACAGGGAAGCTCATCTGAGCCTATGAGTCCAGGGTTTTTGTATGAGATTGGTTATGTAGGCACAATTTCAGTCCCTAAAATTTCAGACTCTGAGGAGTAAACAAGTATTCAGCATAAACTATATTGTTTCTTTTTTTTAAAATTTTTTATTGTTATGTTAATCACCATATATTACATCATTAGTTTTTGGTGTAAACTATATTGTTTCTATTAATACTTTAGGTACAATGAACCTACCTTATTTAGGGAAATTTTATATCAGTGTAGGGAACTGGTTACCAGTCAGGTTCTCAGACCTACAAAAGACTGAATGTTTGTGTCCCCTCCAAAATTTATATGTTGAAATCCTAACTCCCATTGTGTTGGTTAGGAGGTGGGGTCTTTTGTAGGTGATTAGATCATGACAGCAGAGCCATAATGAATGGAATTAATACCCTTATGAAAGAGACCCCAGAGAGCTCCTTTGCCTCTTATGCCAAAGGACATATGGCCTTATGAAACAAGAAGGGGGCCATCACCAGACACTCAATCTTCAAACACCTTGATCTTGGACTTACTAGTCTCCAAAATTGTGAGAAATAAATTTCCATGTTTATAAGCCACCCAGTTTATGGTATTCTGTTATAGCAGCCTGAGCTGACTGATAAAAGATCCAAGATACCATCTAGTGTCATTTGCATGTCCATGAAGAACTTCCTTTAGAATGAATGAATGAAGAATTCATTCAAATAGAAAGAATGAAGAACTTCCTTTAGAAGGAAATGAATATAGTGCTGGTGATGAATTCTCTTAATTTTTGTTTGTCTGAAATATATTTATGTCCTCTTCACTTTTGAAGGGTAGTTTCATTGTATATGGGCTTCCTTTAGCACTTTATTTGTTCCATTGTCTTCTGGTCTCCATTTTTTTTTTTTTAATTAAAGACTACTTTTTAGAGCAGTTTTAGTTTTACTGAAGAACTGAGAAGAAGGTACAGAGATTTCCCAAATGCCCTGTTTCCCCTCACATGCATAGATTCCCCCATTATCAACATCCCCAACTGGAGTAGTACTTTTGTTACAATTGATTAACCTACACTGGCACATTATAATCACCCAGAATTCATAGTTCACATTACGATTTGCTCTTGATGGGGTACATTTCATGGGTTTGGACACATGTATAATGAAATGTATTCATTAATATAGTATCATACAGGGTATTTTTACTGCACTAAAATCCTCTGTGTTCCATCTGTTCATCTCTTTTCTCACCTCTACCCCCTGGCAGACACTGATCTTTTTACTATGTCCATAGTTTTCCCTTTCCCAGAATGTCATATATTTGTAATCATACAGTATGTAACTTTTCCGATTGGCTTCTTTCATTTAGTATCCTGTATTTAAGCTTTCTCCATGTCTTTTCATGGCTTGATATTTCATCTTTTGAGCTTTAAATAATATTCCATCATCTGGATGTATCACAGTTTATCTGCTAGCATACTGAGGAACATCTTGATAACTTCTAAGTTGTAGCAGTTATGAATAAGGCTACTATAAATATCTGTGTATAGGTTTTCTGTGTACAGGTTTTCTGTGTACAAACATCTTTGTACATAATTTTTAATTCATTTGAGCAAATAGCAAAGAGCATAGTTGCTCAGTTTTAATGGTAAGAATGTATTTTGTTTTGTAAGAAACTGCCAAGCTGTCTTCCAAAGTGGCTGTACCATTTTGCATTCCCACCCACAATGAATGAGAGTTCCTGTTGCTCCACATCCTTGGCAGCATTTGGTGTTGTCCATGTTCCAGATTTGGGTCATTCTAATAGATGTGTAGTAGTATTTCATTGTTGTTTTAATTTGTATTTCCCTGATGACATATAATATGGAGCATCTTTTCATATGCTTGTTTGCCATCTGTATATCTTTTCTGGTGAAGTGTTTGTACACATCTTTTGCCCAGTTTTTAATTGAACTGTTCATTTTCTTAATGTTGAGTTTTAAGACTTCTTTGTATATTTTGTGTAATAGTCCTTTATCAGATGTGTCTTTTGCAAATATTTTCTCACAGTCTGTGGCTTGTCTTACTCTCTTCATGTTATCTTTCACAGAGCATAAGTTTTTAATTTTAATAAAGTCAGATTTATCAATTATTTCTTAGATCACTCTTTAAGTGTTGTATCTTTTTTTTTTTTTTTAAGATCCATCTATTTTAGAGAGCGAGAGAGAGCACACATATGTGCCAGTGGGGGGATTGGCAGAAGGTGGAATCTTCAAGCAGACTCCCCACTGAGGCAGAACCTGTTGCTGGGCTTGATGCTGGGTTCAATCCCACGACCCATGAGATCATGACCTGGGCTGAAACCAAGAGCTGGATGCTTAACTGACTGAGGCACCCAGGCACCCCATTTAGTGTTGTATCTAAAAAGTCATTGCCACACCCAAGCTTGTCTAGGATTTTTCCTATAATATCTTCTAAGAGTTTTATGTTTTGCACTTTACATTTAGGTGTGTAATCCATCTTGAGTTAGTTTTTGTGAAGGACATAAGGTATGTCTCCAGTTTTTTTTTTTTTTAATATGGCTGTCCAGTTGTTCCAGTAGCATTTGTTGAAAAGACTTTCTTTGCTCATTGTATTACCTTTGCTTCTTTGTTAAAGATCAGTTGGCTGAAAAAAAAAAATAAAGATCAGTTGGCTGTATTCACGTGGGCTTACTTTTGGGCTCTCTTTTCTGTTCCATTGATCTATTAGTCTATTTTTTTCCTTTTTTAAAATTTTTAATTGAAGTATAGTTGATGTATAATATTAGTTTTAGGTGTACAACATAGTGAGTTGACAATTATATACATTACAAAATGCTTACCACAATAAATGTAATTACTATCTGTCACTATAAAATGTTATTACAATTTTGTTGACTGTATTCCCTATGCTGTACTTTTCATCCCTGTGACTTGTTTATTTTATAACTGTAAATCTGTATCTCTTTATCCCCTTCATCTATTTTGCCTTCTCTACCTCCCTCTCCTCTGGCAACTACCAGTTTGTTCTCTGTATTTATGAGTCTGTTTTTTGGTTTTTGTTTGTTCATTTTTATTTTTTTAGATTCCACATATAAGTAAAATCATGTTGTCTTTCTCTGACTTATTTCACTTAACATAATACACTCTAGGTCTATCTATGTTGTCATGAATGGCAAGGTTTCATTCTTTTTTTATGGCTGAGTAATATTCCATTGAGTAATACCACATCTTCTTTATCCATTCATCTGTCAACAGACATTTAGGCTCCTTCTATATCGTGGCTATTTTAAATAATGCTGCAATAAATATTTGTCTCTTTTGATCACTGTAGCTTATAGTAAATCTTGAAGTCAGGTAGTGTAAGTCTTCCAACTTTGTTCTTCTCCTTTGACATTGTATTGGCTATTCTTGGTCTTTTGGCTTTCCATATAAACTTTAGAATCAATTTGTTTGGTGTCCACAGTATAACTTCCTGGGATTCTAATTGGGATTGCATTCAGTCTATAGATCAAATTGGGAAGAACTGACATCCTGACAATATTGAGTCTTCTATCCATGAACATGAAACATCTCTTCATTTATTTAGTTCTTTTATTTTTTTTTCTGGTTAGAATCTCAATTGGCTAATCTATACAACACCCTTTAAATTTTTTTTTCAAATCTATTCTTTCTTTCAGGTCATAAATAAGGTTCATCTTAAGGCAAATCATGTTGTAAAAAGAGATATTGATGAACATTTAAGAATCAAGACTGTCTATGATAAAAGTATTGATGAGTAAGTACACCATTATTTTGCCTTTTTAAAATTAAGAATCATAGGGCACCTTTATTATAAAAAATAAAAAGGTGGGAGGCGCCTGGGTGGCTTAGTTGTTAAGCATCTGCCTTCAGCTCAGGTCATGATCCCAGGGTCCTGGGATCGAGCCCCTCACCGGGCTCCCGGCTCCATGGGAAGCCTGCTTCTCCCTCTCCCACTCCCCTTGGCTTGTGTTCCCTCTCTCGCTGTGTCTCTCTGTCAAATAAATAAATAAAAATCTTTAAAAAAAATTAAGAATCAAAGTATTAAAGATATTTTCATCTATTACCTGAAGATCCATAGATGGAGCTACATGCTAATGCACCTCCAAGATGCAATGAAGCTTGGGGCGTTGGGTGGCTCAGTCATTAAGCGTCTGCCTTCGGCTCAGGTCATGATCCCAGGGTCCTGGGATTGAGCCCTGCATTGGGCTCCCCGCGCAGGGGAGAGCCTGCTTCTCCCTCTCCCACTCTCCCTGCTTGTGTTCCCTCTCTCGCTGTGTCTCTCTCTGTCAAATAAATAAATAAAATCTTAAAAAAAAGATGGAATGAAGCTAAAAATGCTTTTTAGTCTGGAAAGGTGAAAACCATGGGATATGATTAAAATCTATACATCATAAACAGTTTAAACAGAACAAGTATGGATCTACTTGGTTGTGGTCATAACATACCTGGAAGGAACCTCCTCAATAAGTACTTGGAGGAAAAATAAAAGGAAGTACTAATATATACAATAAGAACATTTACAAAATTATTAGCCAGAGGGATGATAGTCTAATCTTTCATTTAGTGTAAGAGGGGTTCAGAAAATAGATAAATTATGAATCTGTAGTCATGTACGAAGAGCTATTAGGAGTGATTGATATCTTTCCCTCTCCTTAATTTCCCAGAAGAATGAGATAACATGATCATGCCTAGCTTTGTGCTTTGCTACAGAGTAAACTCAAATGTTTATTGAGGTAAATTGAGATTTTAGGGGACTGACACTAGATCTGTCCACAAAGCATTCCTTGGGGGTCCTGCCAGATATATTCTGAACAAATGAGACAGTGCTATGCCCATCGTGGCAATTCTTATGTTTTATGTCTTCCTTTTCAGATTGCTCCCTGAGAAAAGATACCTTGTAAAGGTATGTAATAAATACTCATGGCTTGAATTTGATACTTAAAATGGGTGCACTTTATTATATAAACTATACTTCAATAAAGAAAATATATACATGAATGTTTAGTGAATGAATGAATAAAAGGTGTTGGTAATGAACGTATTTATCATTTTCTTCAAAGGCGTCTCTGTGATGCACTCACCAAAACTTTGTCCTTATTTGATGCTAAATTAGTCTTCTCATTTTACAATTTAATAGTAAATCAATCTTCTTGTTTTCTTACTTGTTCTCCTATGTTTTGTGGGAGAAGAACATGCTAAAGATAGAGTGAAGAAGACAGTTTTTGAAATACATTGAGAATACTATTGTCTTGTGGAAATACTCATTCCCCTGAAGATGGATGTATCTGATTATATGATATGCCAAAGTTGCTTATAGAGGTGCTAACTTCAACAGTTTCTTAGCTGTTAGTCACACATGCACATTAAGCCAATTCATTATGGGTCACAGAAATTGGTGAGATTAAAGTAGATCTTCTAAACATAAGATTTTTTTAACATAAATTACCTTAACATTGGAATCATCTAATTCAGTCCCGAATTTGAAGTAATTTAGATTAGTTGAGATTTATATATTCTAATATTCTTATTAAGTGGAGATAGGGAAGGAATTTTTCACTTAGTTCTCTTTCCCCAAACTCAACTAAGAAAATAAGGAAATTCCTTTGCTCCTAGACTCATTCTCTTGCCACACAACCTTTGACTAACTAGCGTATTGTATTCCAGAATTGTAAAGTTTTCCCCTTTTCCCCCCCTCAGTCATTAATATCCTATGCTTACTTGTTTTAAATATATTTGTCCTTTAACTACAATCCTTTTTTTTTTTCAACTTTTATTTAGAACAAACTTTTTCCACAAGCTATCTCTTATTTAGAGAAGACTTTCCAGGTTCGTAGACCTTCAGGCAGTATCCTACTTAGCAGGTATGTCACATTCAATACAGGTCATTTTCTTCACTTGTTTAGTACGCTGACCTCCCCATTCTGCCAGTATGACAAATTGCGAAACTCATACTAGAATATTTCATTATGTTTGTCCTTAGAGATCAAACTGCAAGGTATTTAAAAGGAATAAGAAAACACCTGTTAGGTAATCATTCTTTCCCTGATTTTCCATTATGAGGTGACCTGCTAGATCTTTTCCTAGAGTTTAGTTGCCTGTTCCTCATAGCCCCTTCCTCCCTCATGTGTCTACAGTAGAGGCTTATGAATTATTTGGGAGTTTAAAAACCTAGCTTAGGAGAATTTCCCATGAAACTAAAATTCTTTCTTAGTCCACTTTTCTAACAAAAATAGTAATCATTATTAATGAACTAATATAGTAGCTGCTAGGTTTTTAAAATTTTTTTAACTACTGTGAACTATTTTTCTTTTTTTTTTGTAATTAAATTTTGATGTACAAATGAACTGAAGACAACGTACAACAAACCGATACCTACAGAAGGAAAATGATCCCCATAGATATTGTACTGGGGAATTTGCAGAGCATACAAAATGCGGCCCAGTTATAGTGCCTGAGGAGCACCTCCAGGTAATTCACCCTACTCTTTGCGTAGTTTTTACTCTTTTTTTTTTTTTAAAGATATTATTTATTTTTTTGAGAGAGAGACACAATGAGAGAGGGAACACAAGCAAGGGGTAGTGGAAGAGGGAGAACTGGCCTCGCGGGGAGCTGGATGCAGGGCTCCATCCCAGGAGCCTGGGATCATGACCTGAGCCAAAGGCAGACGCGTAACAACTGAGCCACCCAGGGACTCTGTTTTTACTCTTTAGGATAAACTGAGAGAGGGAGATTGTGAATCTGTGAGTGTCACCAAGGAATTTTTATAGACTTAAGTTCAAAAGCTTCATTTTTCTTTCAAAAGTAATCTTAGCTCATTTTATTCTTTCATTTTTTTTTTCAAATGAATTTGATGATACCTTCTTTCCTTTTTTTTTCTTTTTTCAATTTATCTCTGGGGCTGCTGAACCATTTCAGCTTAGAACTTTGTCTTCCAAAACATCTTTTAGCAGGTATATACTCAGTATTTTTGAAGGGCAATTTGATATTATCTCTTAAAATAAAAATATGTATGGTATGCTTCAACCCAATTTGGAAGTGTATTCCATAAAAATACTTACAAATCTGCAATATATGTTCAAGGATATTCTTTGCAAAACTATAAATATGCCAATATTAGTATTAAATTATGGTATAATCCTATAGTGGGATACTATGCAGCTGTTAAAGAATGAGGTAGATCTCTATATACTGACTTGAAAAGATATTTAAGCTCTTAAATGAAAAAAAGTTGGAAATCAGTATGTGTAGTTAGCCTATTTTATTTAAGAATTATAATCAATAATTCAACTTAATAAAACTGAAATAAAAACATAAAAGAATTAAAAAGTATAAGTAGATATACAATAAAAAATTATGAAACCAACTAGCGGTATACACATCCTAAAGAATCTGGAGCCAAATCAAAATATTAATGGTTTTCTTTAAGAACTGGAGTGTGGGGGGGCTTTTCTTTGGTAAATTATGTATTTCTGTAATGTTCTGATTTTTCATATTAAGCATATACTACTTATCAGTAAAAAAATAAAAATTTTAAATGTGTATACGAGGAAACCAATTTATTATACATATACATTTGAAAATATGATTATTGCCTTAGCTGTTTTTCTCTATTGAACTGTGTTCTCTGGTTACTTCTGGAAAACGAATATATTACTGAACATTTACTTTGTAACCAAAATTAAGCATATGTTTATATGAAGTTTACTTTGTATTTTTTTTATTAAGTTATATGAAGCTCAGTAAGGCTTTTAGAGGCCTGTATATTGGCACTAATACAACTAACTTACTCAGCTTCCATTTCTTTTCTCAGATTTCTTGGGAGTGTATAAAAGGTTTTAGGGACACGTTTAAAAGTTAAAACAACTTGTTATTACATATCCAGCTCTTTTCCCAAGAAATTTAGAGGCATTTTATAGACATTTTTTAAGACCCATTCCTTGGGGCACATGGTTGGATCAGTTGAAAGAGCATGAAAATCAATCTCTGGGTCATGAGTTTGAGCCCCTCATTGGGTGTAGAGATTACTTAAAAATAAAATCTTAAAAAAAAAAAAAAGACATTTCTTTGCTTTTTTTCTAAGGTATTTTTTGTTTTCAATTCTGTTGGCTTCTCCAAATTCTGCTGCTTCTTGATGGGTTGGGGGGGGGTGTCCTGATTTTTTTTTTTTTTAAATACATGAGTGATCATGGAAAAGGATGTTTAAAAATCACAACTTTTTGTAACACTATTAATAGGTTAAAGTAATGGAACTGAAAAATTATAAATATATATATTAGAGAAACAAGAGTAAACAATGTAATGAAATGGTGATTTCTGGTTTTTTTTCTATATAAAACCATCACTTACACCCCAAAAAATCACAATTTACTGATTTTTTAATTTGTAATTTGGAGGTTTGAGAGAAGAAGTTCTCTAAAAAGCAGCTGTTACACGGGCCAAGATTTAATTAAAAAACTAAAAATAAGAGTGATGTTGAAGTGACTTTACCCTTTAAACTCATCTTTAAAAGGTAAAGATGACTTTAACTTTTTACTTTGTGTATGTTTGTATTATATGAATTTTTAACAAGATACAGGAATCACTTTATAATAGAAAATACATTTCCATTAGATAAAAAGCTTTTTATTAATTTTGAAATAACTGTAGATTCACAAGAATATACAATATATATGTGTATATATACACACAAGAAGGTCCACTGTAATTTTTCACCTACTTTCAAAGTTTAAAAGTTTAAAACCTTTTCTATTCGTCTTTTTTTTGCATCCTGGTTGACTGCCCTTAAAAATAATAAACAATTGATTGTTTTAATTAAGATTATAGATTTATAATCATTTATAAAGTAGGAATTTTGGTAAAATAAATTCAAAACTAGAGGAACTGAGTAGAGGTAGGAATGGATTTTGATAAAAATTGAAGGGTAATAAAAGTTAAATCATACGAATTTAGAATCTGGATTCACTATAAAATAAAAGTCCCTATAGCTAACCTTGTCTCTGGTCTGATTTTCTGTTGCCCGCCATGGGCTCAGCGATGCAGGGTCTGCCGTGGGGGCAAGTGGTCCTGTGTAGCAGTGGGTGTGCAAGACCAAGAGGGCGTCCGGGATGCAGACTTTGTTCTGTATGTTGGTGCTCTGGCCACCGAGAGGTGCAGCCATGAAAACATCATCTCTTATGCAGCCTATTGTCAGCAGGAAGCAAAAATGGACAGGTAAACTTTCCCCCGAGACTTATTTTCCAAGATCTAAAATGGGAACTCTTAAAATGAATCCTAAGTGTTTAGAGTACAGGATGTTTGCATTTTCCAGATTGCCTCCAGTAGTAAGAAACTGTACCCTGCTTGAATGGGGTAGTGGGGATGGTAGGGCTTGGGGGGGTGGAGGAGAGTGTCAGGTGATAGAACTGTTATTCATATGGTAATGTCAGTACCAACTCCAAAGATAAAGTCTACTGTAGAGAGAATTTTCTTTGGAAGTAAATACCTCCCTAAGGAAACAATTTTAACTTTAATTTTAGCACCTCTGTGCTAAATCTGTAAGATGTTAAAAATAACTGTTCGTCTAATTGTCATATTATTTACTATGTCCTTCATTAGATAAATTATTACTTAAAATATTTAAAGGCTCTTTTTTATTTACAAAAGATTTAAAAAAAAAAATTCCAAGTGAGGCAGGCTTGAAATGAAATGTTATTTTATATGCAGAAGATTGCCTGTCACATTCCAAACAAGTCAGTCAAAGATGTTAGAGATTGCCATGTCTCAGGATAGATTGTAACATTCTCAAATCTGGGAGAGTTAATGTGACCAGTTCATATGTATATTAGGACCACTGCTGAGGTCTTGAACGTTCATCTATCTGTCAAGACTAGCTGACTTTAAAGAGCTGTTTCATTTCTATTGATGTACAGTTCATTTGAGGAAAAAAAATGAAATCATTTGTTGAACCAAGTAGGCAATACAAAGGAAACAATGGTATATGTTTACCTAAAGGTGTTAAGGATATGGTCAAAATCAGCATCATGGATTATGAAAAACAGTCTTTTACCATGATGCTATGTAACTGATGATCTGTGAAATCTATCCAAAAATCTTTAAATCTTTAGCTTCTAAATGTTGGGAAAGCTTAGAGTAAAATGATTGAATGTATTACTGAAAAAGAAAGTGCTATATGTTTTTGCATATATATATATACGTATATATACTACTGTTTAGTGAAAATACATGTATTTAATAGAGTATTCCTTTTTTTCTGAGAAGTTGTCATTAAATTTATGATATTTTATAATTAATGGTATCTCAGTATCAAGGAAATGTGGTATTTGGAGTGCTAAATGAATGGTTAAGTTATCTCATAAAATGAGATACTTTTTTAATGTAGATATCTGTGTGAGAAATACCTTCATAATAGTAGTGCCATGAAATCATGGTTATCTTAATTTGAACTAAACTGTATGGATTGTGCACACATACATACACACACAATTTCATTTTCAATATACTGTTGAGTGTAAAAGACCATTGTAAAACAGTGTATATAATATGAGTACATATTTGTTTTAAAGTTTATATATGTACTTGAGCTGCTAAGAAGAAAGAATTATTTCTTGTTTCTAAGAAGAATTATTCCTATAAAGTAATAATTAGGATTACCAGCCATTCCGATTTGGCCGGGACTTCCCTTGTTTTAGCACTAAAAATCTCATCCTGGGAAAGCCCTCAGTCCTGGGCAAATCGGGATGGCTGGTTATGCTAAAAATAAAGCACCCCAGATTGTTGATAGCAGTTAATTCTGATAGTGAAATTTAGGGGTAGGTTGTAGGTTGTAAACCAGAATTTTCATGTTTTTTTTAGACATTTCTACGTTGTTTAGATATATACCCTTTCACAATGAGCTTTTATTTTTTTTTTAAATAAAAGACATATTAAAGTGAACTTTATGTATTAGGAACAGAATGGCTTCCTTGGAAAAGTCGGGAGAGGGATATAAAATCCCATGTTGAGGTGGATCTAGATTAGTTCATCTCCTGTCAGCATCTGACAATGCTGAAAATACCTAAAGTATCTAGTTGTCTTTTGGTGAGAGAATCCAGCATAGGAACCGTCACACAGATGAGAATCCCATAACCCAGAGGTGTGTTTCAGTTTCTTTGCACTGCTATTAATGTTTGTTTAAAGCACTTTTAAGTTTCGGTTCACATTTGATATAAATGAGTAACTAAAAGAGTAAATGTTGTTTGTATCGGTGAATATGGACCTACTCATATATGTCTTCTCATATCTGGGAAAAGAATTTGGTTTCTTCTGATGTTGATGTTGGAAGAAAAAGTATCTTCAGTTCTTTTAATCTTTTAGTTGAAAGAGAAACTTTCCTTCAAAACTGCCATATTAATTCATTCCATGAATATTTGAATGCCTAATGTGTTCAGCCAGCAGACTAGGTGAACAAAATAGACACATGTACCTGCATTACAGAACATACAAATTACTAAGGGAGACAGATACTAAATATACTTACAAATAAATGTGATTTCAAAATGTGATAAATTGGAGGGGAAAAAGGGTGCTGTAACATAAAAGAGAAAAAAGGGGGAAACATAATCTAAATTATGGCAAAGACAGCCTATCTGAAAGTGAAACTTTAGGTGTAACCTGAACATTGATAAGCTTCAGCCAAATAAAGAGCTTGAGAAAGACTTGTTAGGAAAAATCCATGTGTGCCTGTTGCTGTTAGAAGCCACTTCTGTGGACACTGGGTTTGAGGATGAGGACTTAAGGAGATGCATTGGAGAGACAGGGCTGTTTTATTTTAAATGCTGAAGGAAGTCCCTGATGGGTTTTAAGCCTGGCAGTGGCATCCATTTTATATTTTAGAGGTCAGTGTGGCAGTGTTCTAGTAAGTGAATTACATTCATGCTTTTTTTAAGTGTAAGTCCGTTCTCAAGTGTGAACAAAGTAGGCAATGTGTTTCTTACTTAAATAAGGCAAATGTTATTTTGGAAAAGGTGATTTACATTTTAAGTGGTAAAATGTTAGGGTAGTGGTGGGAGAAAGGACTTTGGATTTCCTTACTACTGTCTGTTTGCCACAGCTTTTGAAAGACAGGTAGGTGCGTGGTGGAACTGACTGAATTACGCTAGGTGCTAGTCAGCTCTCGGACTCTCGGGTTCTAGGCTCAGAAAGTGATGGAATTGTGTAGATTCTAGAAAGTTTAGACTATGAAAGAAGATGATGGGAAGATAAAAAATATCTGTATGCAAATGAAGGCAATATTAGGGCAGGAGAAAGGGAATAGCAAGATGGGCATAAGAAGCTTGAGCAACCTGAATGAATTCCTTATTGTCCTATTGTATATTTACCTTCCCTTTCCACCACCCTATAATTATAGTGAAATGCTAAAGTCAAAAATGGATTTTACAAGTAAACCAGTGTTAGAATTTAAGTTTATCAGTCCATTCTTATGTTTTGATATATATCAACATATTTTATAAACTCACACAGAGGTGCAATTAACTTTATATTAACTTTCCTTTTGTGAGGACAGGTGCTAATGAGCCACACCATAGGAAAACAGAGGTATATGTCTTGAAGGTATATAAGATAGTGAGTTAGATGTTATGGTACAAAATGACATTTGATATTTAGTAAAGACTTTTCTTACCTTTGTCAATGTTTTATAGAAAAGTATAGGTTAGTACTTGAACTTAATATTGCACTGTATGTTAACCAGCTGGAATTTAAATAAAAACTTGGGAAAAAGATAAAAGTATAGGTTAGTAAATATCATAATACATATTTTTCTGGAATATAATAAAAAATTCAATGTCTATTTTAACAGGCCAATAGCAGGATATGCTAACCTGTGTCCAAATATGATCTCTACCCAGCCTCAGGAGTTTATTGGAATGCTGTCCACAGTAAAACATGAGATTATTCATGCCCTGGTAAATTTTGCTGTTAACTCCTCTTCTCTTCTTTGTGCTTTGATTTTTCTGTTTATTATGCTCTCATGTCGATGTATATGTTGAGTTTTGGATTCTTAGATATATGTCAGTAAAACCTAGATGATTAGGCCTCTGCCAATAGAGAATTTTTAATGATTAAAAAAATGGCTAGGTTGAGTTATACTACCTAAATTAATTAAACAAGTAAATTCATTGGGCAAATAGGAGTTTTGAGAAAATGATTACTATTCTCAAAAAAAAAACTTAGTAATTTAGAAAAATTCACTTTCCTCTAAAGTGATAATTGATAATGCTAGTTATAGATCTTTCTTATATTTTACAGAGATCTGATTTCAAAAGACCTCTTGAGCTGCTTAGGCTTTCTAAAATTTAAATATACTGACTGATTCAAAACCTCCCCTTCCTTTTCCCTAACTTATCCAAAATAGTGAACTTTTATGATATGTACAGAAAATTAAATAAAGTTACCTAAGACCCTAGGAAATGTTCTCTTGATGCCATTTATGTATTTAGAAGATAGTAGTAAAATGCAGTAATTGAGAGAGAATAGATCACACAGATTTAGGTGTAAATCTTCTTAACTTTACCACTGAAAATCTTTGGGATCTTGTGTAAATTATTTAGCCTTTGTAAGCCTCACTTTCATTTGTTAAAATGAAGATAATAGTAGTACATACTAGAGTGGATTTTTTTTTTCTTGGAGATTAAGTAAGATAAAATAGAAGTGCCCTAGCACTATGCTATAAATAATAAGGTATAATAAAATTAGTGGCAATTATTTATTAGTCTTACTTAGTGAGCTGTCATGTATGACCTTGAAAAGCAAGCCTGTCTTTAAATCAGCATTGAATAACTCAGTGAAACTCCAGTGTAACCAGACAGCATTTATGTCCTTGAAGTAAGGGGATTCTAAAATGAATCATCTCTTTGTCTTTTATTTAAAAAATTAAGCTGAACCTGCTAATTGAGGTGAAACACAAGGATCATTCTAAGTAAGATCTAAAACCTATAGGGGCACCTGGGTGGTTCAGTTGTTAAGCGTCTCCCTTGGGCTCAGGTCATGGTTCCAGGGTCCTGGGATCGAGCCCCGCATCGGGTTCCCTGCTCCGCGGAAAGCCTGCTTCTCCCTCTCCCACTCGCCCTGCTTGTGTTGCCTCTCTCGCTGTCTCTCTGTCAAAAAATAAATAAAATCTTTTTCAAAAAATAAATAAAAACTATAGATACTTGATGTTGAGAGAAACAAAGAAAAACAACAGGTTTTAAGTGAACATGAATGCCGAGGTCCCAGGCATGAGATAAATGAGGTTATGAACAGGCAATTCACAGAAGAAAAAATCCAATTGACTGAAAAATGTATAAGAAGGTATTCAGACTTACTTTAGCTGTCAAGGAATCTCAAATTAAAGCTAGATACCACTGGGGCACCTGTGTGGCTTAGTTGTTAAGTGTCTGCCTTTGGCTCAGGTCATGATCCCAGGGTCCTGGGATGGAGCCCCACTGCTCAGCAGGGAGTCTGCTTCTCCCTCTCCCACTCCCCCTGCTTGTGTTCCGTATCTGATAAGGGATTAATATCCAGCATATATCCAGTATATATAGTATACAGTATACAATAAAAAAACAAGTAATCTGATTTTAAAATGGGCAAAGGAGGGGCACGTGGGTGGCTCAGTCGTTAAGTGTCTGCTTTCGACTCAGGGTCATGATCCCAGGGTCCTGGGATCGAGCCCCACATTGGTCTCCCTGCTCAGCAGGAAGCCTACTTCTCCCTCTCCCACTCCCCCTGCTTGTGTTCCCTCTTTCACTGTGTCTCTCTCTGTCAAATACATAAATAAATCTTTTTTTTTTTTTTAAAGCTAGATACCACTGACTGTAAAAGCATGTATGAAAGTTATGCACATTGACTTCAAGGTAGTGGTTACTTCTAGGAATAGAGGGAGGAAAAGGGGGTTAGGTAATGGGGCTTCAGCCATATTTACTCTCCAGTGTTTTATTTTTTAAAAGTTTGAAGAAAATATGGTAAAACTAACATCTTAAATACCCTTAAAGAAGATACATAAGTTTTGGGGGTTTTTTTGTGTGTGTTTTGTTTTTTTGTTTGTTTTACTTTTTGTATATTTGAATTATTTTAAAAATTGTAAAAACCTAAGAAGTTTTAAATATTAGCTTACATCTCAAAAACCATCCTGGATAATGGTAAGAATTGTATGTTTAACAGAGATTCCCCATGAAATTATATATGCTCATAGCTATCAATTACAGTTACCTGTGGTGCTTTGAATACCTAATAAGCCTTCTGAGATGTTTGTTTAGAATAATTTTCAAGCTGATAGAGTGGAAAAAAATGTGTATTTAGAATATTATAAAGGATGAGGCAAGTTATACTATTTTAAGCTTTGACTTCAGTGAATTGTATATTAAGAACTATTCAGATTTTCTTAGCTGACTCAATTAAGTGTCCTTTGCATCTTCAGAGATTAAAAAAGAAGAAATTCAGGAATAAAAGAATAACCTGGATTCCATTAATCATTTTGGCAAGCCTTGAATGACACAGAGGCCCCAGTTGTGTAAGCAAAGAAATTTGCCAAAGAAATTGGTTAATTAAGTGATCATTTGTGATGGTTAATTATTTAGATATGAGCATATTCTCAATGTGCAAAACATACATAAAGAAGTAGTTACAAAAGTGCTTTGTTTTAGTTACTAGATTAGGAAAGACAGCAAGAAAGGAAATCTCACTAATGAAATAGGAGATATCAAATGGCAATCATTTTGTGTGTGTCTCCATTTTCTCGTCTATTTTGGGAGGGGAAGGATAGAGAATGGGAACCTTTATGTGAAGTATCCATTGTCTCATTAAAATTGAAGACTTCTTAAAAATAGTATTTAAATTATGACTATAACTATAACAAATTCACATTGCAAAAGAATTGGGGGATATAAGTGATTTTACACATTTACCCTACCATCAAGAGAACTACAGCTAACGTTTTGATATATGTTTCCATTATTTTTTCCTAAGTGTACACACACACACATTTCCAGTCTCGTTAAGTACAGATATATATTAAATGTGGACTTTAGGATCAAAGATTTTGAATTTTTATGAGCGCGCTTAGGAGCCCACTTGATTACCCACCCCCTACTCTAAACTATATTAATTGTTCTCAGTGGTAGCATTCCCTGGAGGCAATTGTACAGCTTATGTAGTGAGTTTGTGTGAAGAGGATAAACTGATAAATACATTCTTAAACACATATATTTCCTTATTTATAGCAGTGCCAAAAGAATGCTGTCATTATTTGGATTTCTTCACTTACTCAAGTAATTGAAATTTAAAATTCATAAGATGGAATACCGCATTTTTGTCCAATTCCAATATATGGCAGATCCCTGTAGAAGTATTGGCTGGGTGCTTTTGTTCTCTTTTGATAGCAGTATGTTATGTGTATAATCAGACTTGATATTTTTCACATTGAGGCATTTTGAACTTTTTTTATAGGGTTTCTCTGCTGGTCTGTTTGCATTTTACCATGATAAAGATGGAAATCCTCTAACTTCAAGATTTGCAGATGGTCTCCCACCTTTTAATTATAGGTATTTGTTATTTTTGTTCTTGTTCTTCTCTTTTAGAAGGGCGCTAAGACTAGAATCTGAGAATCATGGCATGTTAGGTGCCATAAATAATAGTGGCTTTATGGCTAGCTTAAAAAAACTGTAGCTATTAAAACAGGATAGAAGAGATCATTTAGCGTTACCCTTTCATTTTAAAGATGAAGCAGTTAAGATGCAGAAAACTTAAGTGATTTGCCCAAAGAGCTGGGACTCTTCTTGCCAGCAGAGCTCTTTTCTACCACATTGTAACTTGTATTTCCATACAGCATAGTTAGGCCATGGGAAAATGTAGGTTGGTTATATTTTGGTTTATTAATAATTCTTGCCTATCATGGCAATATTTGCATGTGAACTGATACTGTATTTAGTACAGCATATTAGCATCAATCTATAGGTTCAGAGCCTAAAATAAATAATATTAAACACTAAAAAAAATTTATCAAGAATTTTTTATAGCATATCAATCACAGAACTGTTAACTATTTGCATACATTTATATAAGAAACAAATCTCTACATTAAGAGGATATGTCCACAAAAAGACATGCACAAGAATGTTCATGGCAGTTTTGTAATTAATTGCCAAAAAATAGAAACTACCCAAAGATCCATCAATAGAAGAATGGATAAATAAGTTATGATATATTCATATAATTAAAAACTAGGCACTAATAAAGAACATACTATTGTTACATGCAGTAGCATATATGAATATCACAGATACAATGTTGAGCAAAAGAAGTCAATCCATTCTTATGGAATTTAAAAAAGAGCCATGATAAAAGGAAGATAAGTGGTTTTACTTGATGGGCCAAGCTGTTAAATGGCATACAGGTTGAGTATAGATTGGGAAAGGGCACAAGGAAAGCTTCCAGGGTTACTGACAGTGTTCCCTATCTTTATCAGATTAGTGGTATATGGATGTGAAATAAACAGTTAAACCTTACACTTAAAGTGTGTTCACTTTGTGTATATTTTGCTTTAATTACAGAGATTTCTATTAAAATAGCTAGAATTAAATACTGAAGCAGATAATATTTTATTCATCATAATATTTTTTAGAGTACATGTGAAGAAACAAATTCTAATTGGAAATAGATATTTTCCTTCTTAGATAGTTTGTGTTCATTTGGTGGTGTAGGAGGGTCTGGTCTTTCCTAAGAATTGCGGTCTTATGGGAAACATTAAGTGGTGAGATAGACATCATCTGCATAGTGATGTAGGTAAGGAGGAGAGAGATAGCCACACATAAGAACTATTGTTAAGCTGATAATTTGCAGTGCTTTCTTGTATTCAGTATATTCCTCAAAAGCAGGAACTCTTACAGTATAAATGGAGATAATAGAATATAGGAAATTCAGTTGATAAACATATGAAGAGTTGAATTTGTCCCTACCTATCTATTTGGAGAAACTATTTGTCTTGAAATGTAGATAGTGAAGAGGATATTGGGAGTTATTAATAAGGTAAAAGCTGTTTATTTTCTTGCTGCCTTTGATCACTATGGGTGGTTAAACATTAATTTGCCATGGAAAAAGATAAAAGGAATTAAACAGTCAGAGGATCATAGGGGAAGGGAGGGAAAACTGAATGGGAAGTCATCAGAGAGGGAAAAAAACCATGAGAAACTCTTAACTGTAGGAAACAAACTGAGGGTTGCTGTAGGGGAGGTGGGTAGGGGGATGGGGTAATTGGGTGATGGGCATTAAGGAGGGCACGCGATGTGAAGAGCACTGGGTGTTACACACAACTGATGAATTATTGAACACTACATCTGAAACTAATGATGTACTATATGTTGGCTAATTGCATCTAAATTAAATAAATAAACATAATAACATCTTCAAGGCATGGGTAGATGAACAGATATATGACACAGCAAATAAAACAAAATATTAATTGTAGAATCAAAGTGATGGTTATCAGTTAAGCAGGTGTTCTCTTTACAATTCTGTCAACATTGTGTGTGTTTAAAATTTCCATAAAATAATAGTGGGAAAAATAGAGCTTCTTTATATTCTGTTTTATTGGTGAAAATGAGAGATTCATAGGGTTAATGATATAAGTAATCTAGGAAAAAAGCCAGAAAAAAAATAATATGGATTATAGGGAAAGACAAAATTGCTGTCCATTATAATGTCATTATATCCTACCAATGATATATGAATACTTACCTTACCAGTACTGGATAGTATAGATCTTTTTTTTAGGCCAATCTGGTAAAAGATGGTATCTTGTATTTCTAGGACTACTGCTAAGGTTTCAGCCAATTGAATTTTCTCTTTGTATACAGCCTGTGTATGTTTTTTGGCCAATCTTAGGTTATTTTTCCTCTTCTAATGATTTTGTTAGAGTACTTTATAATTTAGGGATATTAATCCTTTTACAAGTTTGTTGCAAATATTTACTCCATTTACTTATTTCATTTATCATATTTTTTCATACAAAAAATTTTAAAATTTTATCATTAAATTCGTTTGTTTTTTCTTCTGTTGCTTAAGAAATTTCTGCCCTCCAGTGATTATAAAAATATTCTCCAAATGTCTTCTAGTTAATTATTAGTTGAATTTTTTACTTTCATAGCTTTAATTCATTTGGAATTTGTTTTTGCTTCATGTATTTTGGGGTTTTTTTTATAAGGTACATATATATTTATAACTGTTATATCTTCTTGGTGGATTGACCCTTTCATCATTATAAAACGTCCCTCTTTGTCTCTACTAACAATTTTTGTTTTAAAGTCTATTTTGTCTGATATTGGCACAGCCATTCCAGCTTTCTTTTGAGTACTGTTTGCATGGTACATCTGTTTAATTCTTTTACATTCAACCTGTTTGTGTCCTTGAGTCTGAACTGTGTTTCTTATAAACATAGTTGGATTATGGGTTTTTTTAAAAAATGCGTTCTTCCAGTCAACCACATTCTGCCCCCTCTATAGTGGCTGCCAGGTTGCTGGTTTTCATGACTGTGGGCTTTTAGTTTTCAGAGCTGCCACATAACTGGGGAGAGGGCGTGGGAAAATGCCACAAAACTTGCTGTTCTTACTGAATTTCTCCATTTAAAAAAAAAAATAAATGCTTTCTTGATTGCTGCAAGTCTTTAATTTCCAAAGTTCTGAAAAAGTTGATTAGGCATTTTGCCACTTTGCTCATTGCAGAGAATTTTCAGAGGTCTGCCATTTTTGCTGACATCTTCCTGAAACTTATTTCCATATATGAGATGAAATAGGGATTTAACTTTTTTCCTTAATGGATAACCAGTTTTACAGCACAGTTATTAAGTAAATTATACTTTCCCACTAAATTAAAATGTCATTTTTGTTGTTATTTATTAAGTTTCCTTATTATTTGGATATGTCTCTGGACTTGCTTTTGTTTCATCCAATAAATTTGTTAAGAGGAAGTAATTCATTGTCATCTGAACCAAGTATTAGCTATGTGAACTTGAGCAAATTATTTCATCTCTCCAAACTTCTGTCTCTTTATCTGCAAAATAGTGATGATAATCTCATAAGGTTGAAAAGATTAAATTAGAAAATTTCAAGTACTTTGCAAGGACTTGGTACCTAGTAAACTCAAATATTTTAATTTCATATTGATGTTCATAAACACTTCTATTTAAAGTTGTGGTGAACTTGCAAAATGACTGTCTTTTATTCTTTAATTGCAGTCTTGGACTCTATCAGTGGAGTGATAAAGTAGTTCGAAAAGTGGAGAGATTATGGAATGTTCGAGATAATAAGATCATTTCTCACACTGTGTATCTTCTAGTAACACCTCGTGTTGTCGTACGTATTAACCCAACTTCTTCGTTTCCTGACCCATCTTTTCTTTTCCTTTCTTATAGTTCTTTCTTTACTAATCATTATTGTTAAAGAATTTAAGACTAGGGGCACCTGGGTGGCTTAGTTGGTTAAGTGTCTGACTCTTGGTTTTGGCTCAGGTCATGATCTCAGGGTTGTGGGATCGAGCCCTGCATAGGGCTTTGTGCTCAGTGTGGAGTCTGCTTGAGATTCTCTTTCTCTCTGCCCTTTCTCCCAATTGTTCATGCACACTGTCTCTCTCTCTCTCTAAAATAAATAAATACATCTTTAAAAAAAAAAGAACTTAAGATTAAATTTCAGAACCTATAATAAGAAAAATAATATAAAGGCAGTACAATAAAGCTACAAGCCAAGAGAAATCTGAAGAAATTGAGATTTGTCAATAACTTTCATGGCTCCGTTTTACTCACTGCTTTAAGCCAGTGCTCCTGTACTGTCATACCTCTTAGGATCACTAAGGCTGGCAGGCTGGACACTCAGGGAAGAGTTACAGTTTGAGTCCAAAGGCAGTAAGCTGGCAGAATTCCTTCTTGCTTGGACAAAGTCAGTCTTTGTTCTTTTTAGGCCTTCAACTGATTGGATGAGGCCTGTCTATATTATGGAGATTACCATCTGCTTTACTTAGAGTAATTTAAATGTTAATCTCATCCAAAAACACTCTTAATTGAAACATTCAGAATAATATTTGATCAAATATCTGGTTACTGTGGCCTAGCCAAGTTGACACGTAAAATTAACCATCCCACCCTCTTATTTTTAAAATAAGCTCTACCCTCAATGTGGGGCTCAAACTCATGACCCTAGGATCAAGAGTCACATGCTCTACTCACAGCCAGCCAGCACCCCTGCCTTCGGAACTTTGGCACAGCTCTTGGGATATTTCCCATCACTGGAAATTTCTAACCAAAGGACAGAAAAAACCAAATGAGCAAAATTGTATTCTAATGAAGAACTTATTTTTGTTTCAAAGACTATATCTATACTAAGAGCAGTTTGTACCTTCATTAAAAACATTGTTGATGTAATAGTTACAAATGGCAATCATGTTAGTCTATAGCCTTTTTGAAACATGTGACTTAAAGCCAAAATCTTCAAATAGAGGAAAAAATATTAGAGAAATAGTAATTTACTAGCAAAGAAGAGTGTAATAGTATCAAAATATTTAATTATATTAAAAACCATATTTTTAAAAGATGTTCTCTCACTTCTTACCAAAGTAACTCTTTAACAGCTGCTTTATTATATTAAATTAGATAAAGAATCTGCCGTTAGCTTATCGTACTTCTGTAGGGTTTATTTATTTTTTTTATGATTCTTAGGATGAAGCACGAAAACATTTTAACTGTCCAATTCTGGAGGGAATGGAACTCGAAAATCAAGGTGGTATGGGCACTGAGCTCAATCATTGGGAAAAGCGGTTATTAGAGGTCAGTTTATTTTTAATTTTACTAGACATATTTTTTCTTTAACAAAAGTAATTCTCTTTTTAATAAAAGTAATTCTTATTCAAGTTATTCAAACAGCATAATGGGTTATAAAGTAAAATTTTTTTCTTTTTCTTTTTTTCCTCTTAACAAGCAGTTTCTCAATAAGTTCAGGTCAATAGTGAACTAAAATGAATCTTAACCAACCTCCTTGGTTATTGTTTGTTTGTTAGTTAACTTCTTGCCTCTTTTTAAAACTACAGTGTTTGATGGGCAGCGACTGAAATAAGTCTTCCTCTTTTCCACTCACTTCCCTTTCTTTTCCATAAGGTGGACCCTATGTAAACCTAAAAACATGGTGACTTAAAGTTCCTTTTCCCCTTAGCGCTCCAGATCCGCTTTTAGATGTAATCACTATTTAAGTTCTTTGTATCTCCTTCCAGAAATATTATATATATGTAGAGATACACATGCCAACACAGTTTGTTTTTTTAATGGATTCATACATTTGTGCAACTATTCTCCATGTAATGTATCTTAGACATCTTTCCAAGCCGTACAGGGCTCCTGCTATAATGCAATGTATGCTTTCCTAAAAAACCTCTTTCTTCAAAATTGAACACTAAAAATAACAAGACTTGGGGGCGCCTGGGTGGCTCAATTGGTTAAGTGTCTGCCTTCTGCTCCGGTCATGATCCCAGGGTCCTAGGATCGAGCCCCGTGTTGGGCTCTCTGCTCAGCGGAGAGCCTGCTTCTCCTTCTCCCGCTCCCCCTGCTTGTGCTCTCTCTCTCTCTGTCAAATAAAAAAATATATAAAATATTTTTTTAAATAAGTAAAAATAACAAGACTCATGGAAAAAACAAATAATATACCACTAAGAAAAGTAGTAAGTCAGAATAAAAGTACTAGCTCAGTTTTAAACATATCTCCAGTAAATAAGCTCCTATATTTACTATAATATTTCTTTACCTTAAACAACAACAAAAAGCAATGATAGTTGGAAGGGAGACTATAAATTGAGTAATGGGGGCAAGAGTAAAATGTACAAAATTAGAGGGAGTCATGCAATAATCACTTTTAAAACAGAGCCCCTGGCCGTATTGAACCAAGTGGAAGAATGTGGAGCGAACGGGCATCATGCACAGTACAGCATTCCTCTGTTGCTGTGTGTAGCTGTCCTAATGTACTTTATATTTAGCTGCTATTGCTCCATTGCACAAAATATGAAAATCCAAGGACAAGTTATTATAAACCAACATAATTTAACAGCTACATAGTATTATATGAATGTAATAATAGTCCTGTGTTAATGAACAACTATGTTTTAAATTTTTTATTTTATTTTACTTTATTTTTATTTTATTTCTAAGATTTTATTTTTAAGTAATCTCTACCCCCAACATGGCACTTAAAACTCTGAGATCAAGAGTTGCACACTCTACTGACTGAGCCAGCCAGGTGCCCCTAAATTTTTTATTTTAAAAATGTTGTGATAGGGGGCAACTGGGTGGCTCAGTTGGTTAAATGACTGCCTTCAGCTCAGGTCATGATCCTGGAGTCCCGGGATCGAGTCCCGCATCGGGCTCCCTGCTCGGCGGGGAGTCTGCTTCTCCCTCTGACCCTCTTCCCTCTCGTGCTCTCTATCTCTCATTCTCTCTCTCTCAAATAAATAAATAAAATATTAAAAAAAAAATGTTGTGATAGGGCACCTGGGTGGCTCAGTCAGTTAAACATCTGCCTTCAGCTCAGGTCATGATCTCAGGGTCCTGGGATCAAGTCCCACGTTGGGCTCTCTGCTCAGTGGGGAGTCTGCTTCTTCTCCTTCTGCCCCTCCCCCCTCTCGTGCTCTCTCTCGCACTTTCTCTCAAATAAATAAAATCATTAAAAAATAATAAAAATTAAGATGTTGTGATGAGGAATTTATTTATATCTGTGATCCCTTTCAGGAGTAGCATTCCAGTGGGTATTCTTAAGTTCAACTAAACAAGCACTCAAGTTCACAAGACCTAACAGGCCACATTGAAAAAGGATTCACTTGGAAGGATACAAGAAAGAACGTGCAGCATGGCAGTATGGTTGAAGTGAGGCATTTCCCTTGTGCTCCACACAGCAGATTAGAGGCATCCATGCCTCTCCCCTACCCCACTCCAGGTCAAATACAGGAGCATAAGGCCATAACAGAAGGGCATAAGAACCAGCCTGGCTTAGAAGTACTATGTTCCAAATAAGAACTAATATATGTTTTTTTTTTAACAGTTCCATAGACATAACTTCCAGATCTCTGTAAGGGAATCCCCATAAGAGTCAGTGCACATGGGGAGGTTCCAAACTATGGCTTACAAAAGAGTAAAATTAATGCTTGTGCTGACTGTTCTTATCCAGGTGACCACAAAGCAAAAGTGATGGAAACTTATGGAAGACACATTATATTTGTTTCTCCATGGGAATTTCAGTTTCTTAATTTTCCTTAAGCAGTTTTCCCAAGTTATCCCGTTAGATAACTATAGATTAGTCAAACATGAAAATTTATTTACTCTGCAGTAGAAACTTGAGAGTATTAATTTCATTAAGAGCTGCCTTTCTCTGAAATCAACTTTGTGTCCTTGAACTTTTTTTTTTTTTTAAGATTTTATTTATTTGAGAGAGAGAGAGAGATAGCATGAGCTGAGGTGGGGAGAGGGAGAAGCAGGCCCCCTGCTGAGCTGGGAGCCCCATGTGGGGCTTGGTCCCAGGACCCTAGGATCATGACCCGAGCCAAAGGCAGACCAACTGAGGCACCCAAGTGCCCCCTTGAACTCCTTTTTTAAATGATTTTAAAGTACTTGAGGTGACCATCCAGTATTTAGCATAGGGATTTGAAGAATAATCAGAGCTGCTGTTGGATTTTTAGGATATGAATTAAAACACTGAGTAGACAGTAGACCTTGATGACATTTTAGGTCCCTCATCTAACTTCTTTGATCCTATGATTCTGTGATACTTGTTTTGCATATTAATGTATATTTCTGTGATCATAAGATTGAGGGTTATAAAAGCATTTTGTTGTTGTTGTTGTTAATCAGGCAAATAACCATCCCTTCCAATATTTTATGGGCATCTGTCTCAACCACTCATTTACTTTTGTCTAGATAGCGTAATATTTTTGCAGTATTTCTGTTTCCATATATTTATCTTCATTTTCATCAGAGTTCTAAATGCTGGTTGTCTGCTATTGTAGGAAATTGTTTTGTTTAAGGCAGAAAGCAGATCTTTCTTTAAGCTTCATTGTTGTCATTTTAAAGAAGGCTTATGTATTTCACTACTTTAAGTGAATAAGTCAGCCTCACACTTGAGACATTTTACATATACATCAAAGTAATCATGGAAATTATTGGGAGTTTCAGGAGGCCTAGTCTTCTAATTTAAAATCTGTTGATTTTCAGAATGAAGCAATGACTGGCTCTCACACCCAGAACCGAGTCTTCTCTCGAATCACTCTGGCATTAATGGAAGATACTGGGTAAGACAGCTGTGAGAATATTATATGCATTGTTTATTAAAATGAAAGTATTAAGTTAATATTAAGATGAAATGAATATTAGCTTAAGAAAATATATTTTACACTGAAGTAAAATATTTGAATTTTGTGCAGTTAACTATCTTCACCTGTACCAACTCCATTTATTCATTCAGTAAATCTGTGAGACCCTGAGGTATAATGAATAGATCAAAATTCCAGGCATTGTAAGATTTATTTTCTAATGAATAGAGACCATGCTAATATAAAGGAAAGACTAATCTAAACAAGTTTTTAAAGTTGTAAATGAAATTGATGATGTGTAGATTCCTGGTTTTTAAAGCAGTAGAACTTTCTGGTAAAGCAGTAGAATACTGTTTTTTAAATGATTCCAATGGGAGTCTTTTTCTCTGTGGGCTCCTGAGTCCTTTTGACGAGACTCACTAGTTTTTGATAGCTTCCTTCCTTCCTTTTTTTTGGATGTGCCAGGCTGATGGGCATACACCCTATCCTAGATCTGGGCATCAGCCAATCTTCCAAGGATCACTGGTTGCATTTAGTGGAGAATAGATCCCCATGTTGGGCTCCATGCTGGGCATGGAGCCTACCTAAAAATAAAACAAAACAAAAAACCACAACCTAGGCACCATGTTCATTGCTACTTAGGTTATCATTGCTTCTCATAACTTTTAGTGGAGCAAGTTGGGAAATTCATATTTTTGAAAAGAAAGAAGAAAACACTGGATTTCTTGTAATACCATTATAACTCTTTCCCATTTACTTTTGGTCAAGCAATGGCCAGCAAAAGTGGTCCTGCTGCTCTGTTTAACAACCTATTTATAGCCCTTTTATAAACAATGCTAGTTTCTTTAAGATACCAGTATGTTACAGAAACACTGTGAGTGTGTGAGTCACTAGTGAAATCATGGCACTGGTGATTTTTATAGCATTTTTACTTTTTCTGGGGCAACACAACAGTAACATGGCCAGATGTTTCTAAATATCTGGCAGTATTTTAAAGTTATAGACATGGAAATTAGTTTTCATAAATCCATAAGACTTAGGTGTAGGTTAACTAAGTTGCTTCTCTCAGTAAAAAACATTATTATTTATCCATCCAGAAACCTGGGAATCATCCTTGACAACTCCCTCTTCCCACCTCTTACATCCAATCAATCAAAAGTCTTTGGTGATTTTTAGCTTTTCAGTATCCCTGGAGTCTCTCTACTTTTTTGGTCACCACTGCCATTATCTTTTACCTGGATTACTATAGTAGTTTTTTCTTATCTGTCTCACTGCATTTTAAATGGTCCTTTCTATTGCCCAAAGTCTTTTCACAAGTGTTCTTTAGAAGTTTTTGTTCGTATACCATCTTACACAGTAAGAAAGATACATATCATGACCAAAGTACATATATAATGGTTAAGAGCAAAGACATTGATAGGGGTACTAAGACCATTCTATGATGAAAGAATATTTTTTTCAACAAATGGTGCTGGGACAACTGGATATCCACGTGCAAAAGAATAAACCCCTACTACATATGATATACGAAGATTACCTCAAAATGGATCAAAGACCTAAATATAAGACCAAAACTATAAAACTCTTAGAATCAAAGAGTCCAAGATGGCAGAGGAGTAAGAGACCTTAGTTTTGTTCCAGGAGTTCAGCTAGATAGCTATCAAATCATTCTGAACACCTACGAACTCAGCTGGAGATCTAAGAAAAGAATTGCTGCAATTCTACAAATAGAAAAGTGACCACTTTCTTTTTTTTTTTTTTTTAAAGATTTTTTATTTATTTGAGAGAGAATGAGAGATAGAGAGCACAAGAGGGAAGAGGGTCAGAGGGAGAAGCAGACTCCCTGCTGAGCAGGGAGCCCAATGTGGGACTCGATCCCGGGACTCCAGGATCATGACCTGAGCCAAAGGCAGTCGCTTAACCAACTGAGCCACCCAGGCGCCCGAAAAGTGACCACTTTCTGCAAGAATGACAAGATGGAAAAATTCACCTTAAAAAAAAAGCAAACAAGAGGCAGTACTGACTGCCAGGGACCTAATCAGTATGGACATAAATAAGATGTTGAAACTAGAGTTCAGAATAACAATTATGGGCACCTGGGTGGCTCAGTTGGTTAAGCGACTGCCTTCGGCTCAGGTCATGATCCTGGAGTCCCGGGATCGAGTCCCACATCGGGCTCCCTGCTCAGCAGGGAGTCTGCTTCTCCCTTTGACCCTCTTCCTTCTCATGCTCTCTCTCATTCTCTCTCTCTCAAATAAATAAATAAATAAATCTAAAAAAAAAAAAGAATAACAATTATAAAGATACTAGATGGGCTTGAAAAAAGGATAGAAGACACTAGAAAATCCCTTTCTGGAGAAATAAAAGAACTAAAATCTAATCAAGTCGAAATAAAAAAGGCTATTAATGAGATGCAATAAAAAATGGAGTCTCTGCTAGGATAAATGAGGCAGAAGAGAGAATTAGTGATACAGAAGACAAAATGATGATGGGCGCCTGGGTGGCTCAGTTGGTTAAGCCACTGCCTTCGGCTCAGGTCATGATCCTGGAGTCCCGGGATCGAGTCCCGCATCGGGCTCCCTGCTCAGCAGGGAGTCTGCTTCTCCCTCTGACCCTCTTCCCCCTCATGCTCTCTCTCATGCTCTCTCTCTCAAATAAATAAATAAAAAATCTTAAAAAAAAAAAAAAAAAGAAGACAAAATGATGGAGAATAAAGAAGCTGAGAAAAAGAGAGATAAACAACTACTGGATAACAAGGGGAGAATTTGAGAGAGAAGTGATACCATAAAGCAAAACAATATTAAAATAATTGGGATCCCAGAAGAAGAGGAAAGGGGGGGCACAGAAGGTATATTGGAGCAAATTATAGCTGAGAACTTCCCTAATCTGGGGAAGGAAACAGGCATTCAAGTCCAGGAGGTACAGAGAATCCACTCAAAATCAGTAAAAATAGGTTAACACCTTGACATATAATAGTGAAACTTGCAAATCTCAGAGAAAAGGGAATATCCTGAAAGCAGCTCAAATTAAGAGGTCCATAACCTACCAGGGTAGACACATTAGACTGGCAGCAGACCTATCCACAGAGACCTGGCAGGCCAGAAAGGACTGGCATGATATATTCAGGGTACTATATGAGAAAAATATGCAATCAAGGATACTTTATTCAGCAAGGCTGTCATTGAAAATGGAAGGAGAGATAAAAAGCTTCCAGGACAAACAGAAACTAAAAGAATTTGTGATCACTAAGCCAGCCCTGCAAAAAATATTAAGAGGGATCCTTTAAGTGAAGAGTGAGCCGAAAAGTAACATAGACCAGAAAGGAACAGAGACGATATACAGAAACAGTGACTTTACAGGTAATACAGTGACACTAAATTCGTATCTTTCAGTAGTTACTCTGAATGTAAATGGGCTAAATACCCCAATCAAAAGACACAGGATATCAGATTGAATAAAAAAGCAAGACCCATCAGTATGCTGTCTGCAGGAGACTCTTTTTAAACCTAAAGACATGTCCAGATTGAAAGTGAGGGGGATGGAAAACCATCATGCTAATGGACATCAAAAGAAAGCTGGGGTAGCAATCCTTATATCAGACAAATTAGATTTTAAACCAAAGACTGTAATAAGAGAGGAAGGACACTATTATCAGAATTGAAGGGGCTGTCCAACAAGAAAATCTAACAATTATAAATATTTATGCCCCTAACATGGGAGCAGCCAATTATATAAACCAATTAATAACAAAATTAAAGAAACACATTGATAGTAATACAATAATAGTAGGGGACTTCAACACCACACTCACCGCAATGGACAGATCATCTAAGCAGAAGGTCAACAAGGAAATAAAGGCTTTGAATAACATACTGGACCAGATGGACTTCACAGATATATTCAGAGCATTCCATCCTAAAGCAACAGAATATACATTCTTCTTGAGTGCACATGGAACATTCTCCAGAATAGATCACTTACTGGGTCACAAATCAAGTCTTAGCCTGTACCAAAAGATTGGGATCATTCCCTGCATATTTTCAGACCACATTGTTTTGAAACTTGAACTCAATCACAAGAGGAAATTTGGAAAGAACTCAAATACATGGAGGCTAAAGAGCATCCTACTCAAGAATGAATGGATCACAAAGAACAAATAATCCAATCAAGAAATGGGCAGAAGACATACAAATGAAAAAATTAAAAAAAAAAAGAAGACCTACAAATGGCCGACAGACACATGAAACAGTGCTCAATATCACTCAGCATAAGGAAAATACAAATCAAAACCACAATGGGATACCACCTCACACCAGTCAGAATGGCTAAAATTAACAAGTCAGGAAACAACAGATGTTGGCAAGGATGCAGAGAAAGGGAAACCCTCTTACACTGTTGGTGGGAATGCAAGCTGGTGCAGCCACTCTGGAACTCAGTATGGTGGTTCCTCAAAAAAGTTGAAAATAGAGCTACCCTATGACCCAGCAATTGCACTACTAGGTATTTACCCCAAAGGTACAAATGTAGTGACCTGAAGGGGCACCTGCACCACAATATTTTTAGCAGCAGTGTCCATAATAGCCAAACTATGGAAAGAGCCCAGATGTCCATCATCAGATGAATGGATAAAGAACATGTGGTGTATATATACAATGGAATACTACTCAGCCATCAAAAAATGAAATCTTGCCATTGGCAATGACATGGGTAGAACTAAAGGTTATTATGCTAAGGAAAATAAGTCAATCCGAGAAAGACAATTATCATATGATCTCACTGATATGTGAAATTTAAGAAACAAAACAAAGGATCATAGGGGAAGAGAGGAAGAAATAAAACAAGATGAAATCAGAGAGGGAGACAAACCGTAAGAGACTCTTAATCATAAGAAACAAACAGCGTTGCTGGAATGGAGGGGGGCAGGATGGGGCAACTGGGTGATGGACATTAAGGAGGGTATGTGATGTAATGAGCACTGGGTATTATATAAGACTAATGAATCACTGAACCCTACCTTTGAAACTAATAATACACTATATATTAATTAATTGAATTTAAATTTAAAAATTCTTAGAATCCTAGGTGTTAATCTTCATGATATTGGGGTAAGCAGTGATTTTTTTTTAAGATTTTATTTATTTGAGAGAGAGAGAGAGTTCAAGCAGAGGGAGTGGCAGAGGGAGGAGAAGCAGATTCCCCACTGAGTAGGGAGCCTGATGCAGGGCTTGATCCCAGGACCCTGGGATCATGACCTGAGCCAAAGGCAGACACTTAACCTATTGAGCCACCCAGGTGCCCCAGCAGTGATTCTTTTTAAAAGATTTTATTTATTTATTTGAGAGAGAAAGAGAGCGCATGCAAGGGGTGGGGAGAGGCAGAGGGAGAGGTACCAGGAGACTCCCTGCTGAGCTCCCTGACACAGGGCTCAATACCAGGACTCTGAGATCATGACCTGAGCCAAAGGCAGACACTTAACCAACTGAGTTACCAAGGTACCCCAGCAGTGATTTCTTTTTTTTTTTTTTAAGATTTTATTTATTTATTTGAGACAGAATGAGAGAGAGAGAGCACATGAGAGGGGGGAGGGTCAGAGGGAGAAGCAGACTCCCCGCTGAGCGGGGAGCCCGATGCGGGACTCGATCCAGGGACTCCAGGATCATGACCTGAGCCGAAGGCAGTCGCTTAACCAACTGAGCCACCCAGGCACCCAGCAGTGATTTCTTAAATATGATAATGAAAGCATAAGGAACCAAAGAAATATTAGATAGATTAGACTTCATCAAAATTAAAAACTTTTGTGCTTCAAAGTTTACTATCAAGAAAGTGAAAAGACAACTCACAAAATGTGAGAAAATATTTGCAAATCATCTATCTGATAAACATCTAGTACCCAGAAAATATAAAGAACTCTTATAACTCAACAATAAAAAAGCAACCTGATTTAAAAATAGGTGAAGGATTTGAATAGATATTTCTCCAAAGAAGATACAGAAAAATGGCTAATAAGCACATGAAATGATTCTCAGCATCATTAGTCCTTAGGGAAATGCAAATCAAAATTACAATGAGATACTAATTTCACACCCACTAGGATGGCTGTAATAAAAAAGACAGTTGCATATACTGATGAGGATGTGGGAAAATTGGAACTCATATACTGCTAGGGGGAATGTAAAATGATCCAGCCACTTTGGAAAACAGATTGGTAGTTCCTCAAATAGTTAAGCAGATTTACCATATGATCTAGCAAGTTTACTCCCAGTTGTCTATCTAAAAGAATTGAAAACATGTCCACACAAAAACCTATACATGAATATTCACAGAAACTTTACTCATAATCAAAAAGTAGGAATAGCCCAAATGTTCATCAGCTGATGAATGGATAAACGAAACCTGGTATATACATACAAAGGAATATTATTCAGCCACAAAAAGGAATGAAGTCAAGAGAATGAAGAGACATGCTACAGACAGGGAGAATATATTTGTAAAAGGCACATCTGATAAAGGACTATTACCCAAATATATATTTAAAAAAATCTTAAAACTAAAGGGATGCCTGGGTGGCTCGGTCAGTTGAGCGTCTGCCTTCAGCTTAGATCATGATCCCAGAGTCCTGGGATTGAGTCCCACATCGGGCTCCTTGCTCAGCGGGGAGCCTGCTTCTCCCTCTGCCTGCATTCTCCCTGCTTGTGCTCCCTCTCTCTCTCTCTCTCTGACAAATAAATAAAATCTTTTTTAAAACAAAAGTCTTAAAACTCAACAATAAGAAAATGAACAACCCAATTAAACATTAGCAAAGATCTGTACAGACCCTTCACCAAAAAAGGTATATAGATAAGCATATGAAAAGATGCTCAGGGCACCTGGGTGGCTCAGTGGATTAAGCGACTGCCTTCGATTCAGGTCATGATCCCAGGGTCCTAGGATCGAGTCCCACATCGGGCTCCCTGCTCAGCAGGGAGCCTGCTTCTCTGTCTCCCTCTGCCTGCCGCTCCCCCTGCTTGTGCTCTTTCTCTCTCTAACAAATAAATAAATAAAATCTTCCAAAAAAAAAAAAAAGATGCTCCATGTTTTATTTAATGACAAAAACATTTTGTCAGTAATTTTAACATCATTACAAAAAGAGTTTATAGGGCACCTGGATGGCTCAGTTGGTTAAGCGTCTGCCTTTGGCTCAGGTTATGATTCCACAGTCCTGGGATTGAGTCCTGCATCAGGCTCTTTGCTCAGTGGGGGAGGGGGGGCTGCTTCTCCCCCTCCTTCTGCTGCTCCCCCCTGGTTGTACTCTCTCTTTCTCCCTCTCTCTGTCAAATAAGTAAATAAATAAATAAAATCTTAAAAAAAAAAGAGCTTGTGACTACTCTTAAGTTTTTGATGTTTACTAGATTTTGATTTCCTCAATAAACCATTTCTTTTCATCTTCTTATTTAGAAAGAAAAAAGGAAAGGAAGGGAGGAAGGAATAAAATGGGGAGAGGAAAGAGATAGGAAGGAAGGAAAAAAGAAAGAAGCATCAGCAACAGAAAGACATTCTTCCCACTTCTTGGATTTCAAAACTACAGTTTGGAGTGATAGCAATTGTAGGAAGGAAATAGACTATGTGTGAACTCTTAAGTTGAAAATTTAATGTGGTTTGGATGTGTGCATTAATCCATTTTTAGAAAAAAACACTACCCATTAATTATGGCCAAACCATGAGTTAGCTGTATTGTACTTAAGAACAGTACTTTGTGAACATGAGTGGTAATAAGAGTTCTATCCTAGGATACTCTCTGGTGCAACAAAAAAGTAGATTAGATGCTATTAAGAAGGCATCTAATAATATATCATGGAAGATGGCAACCGTATTAAAGAAAAAGCAGGGAGAAAAATGTCATCAGGGAAATGCAAATTAAAATAACAATGAGATACTACTACACACCCATTAGAATGGCCGAAATCTAGAACACAGACAACACCAAATGCTGCTAAAGACGTGGAGCAACAGGAGCTCTCATTCATTGTTGGTGGGAATGCAAAATGGTACAGCCACTTTGGGAGACAGTTTAGTATCTCTCTCTCTTTTTTTTAATTTATTTATTTTAGAGAGAGAGAGCGTGAGCAGGAGGGGCAAAGGGAAAGGGAGAGAGAATCTGAAGCAGACTCCACGTTGAGCAGAGAACCTGACATGGGGCTTGATCTCACGACCCTGAGATCACGAGTAATGATTAGTGATTACTAGTGGGGACATAGTTTTTTGAGGGGTGATGAAAATATTCTGAAATTAGATATAGGTATGCCTTAGAGAAATATTAGGTTTGGCTCCGGACCACTGGACTAAAGCATATCAAATGAATTTTTTTTTGTTTCCCAGGGCATATAAAAGTTATCATTATACTATATTGTAGTCTGTTAAGTGTGCAATAGCATTATGTCTAAAAAAACAATGTATATACCTTTTCTTTTTTTTTTTAAATAATCTCTACACCCAGTATAGGGCTTGAACTCATGACCCTGAGATAAAGAGTAGCATGCTGTACTGACTGAACCAGCCAGGCACCCCACAATGTACATACCATAATTTTAAAATATGGGTTGCCTAGGTGGCTTGGTTGGTTAAGCATCTGACTCTTGATTTAGGCTCAGGTCATGATCTTGCGGTGGTGGGATCAAGTCCCACTCAGGCTCCATGCTCAGCGCAGAGTCAGCTTTGGATTCTCTCTCCCTCTTCCTCTGCTTCTCCTCCCTGCTCATGCTATTCTCTCTCTCTCAAAATTAAGAAAAGAAAATAAAATAAGATAAAATAAATCAAATCTTTAAAAATACTTTATTGCTTGGGCGCCTGGCTGGTTCAGTCAGTAGAGCATGAGACACTTGATCTCTGGGTTATAAGTTCGAGCTCCACCTTGGATGTAAAGATTACTAAAAATCTTAAAAAAAAATACTTTATTACTCAAAAATGCTAACTATCAACTGAACTTTCTGCAAGTCATAACCTTTTTCCTGGTGGAGGGTCTTGCCTTGATGTTGATTGCTGCTGGCTGATGAGGGTGGTGGGAGGTAAAGGTTGGGGTGGTTGTTATAATTTCTTAAAAGAAGACAATGAAGTTTGTCACACTATTTGACTCTTCCTTTCATGAATGACTTCTCTGTAGCATGCAATGCTGTTTGGTAGCATTTTACCCACAGTAGGATTTTTTTTTTCAGAATTGGAACTAATCCTCTCAAACCCTGCCACTGCTTCATCAACCTAGTTTATGTCATACTCTAAATCCTTTGTTGTCCTTTCAACAGTCTTCACAGCATCTGTACCAGGAGTAGTTTCCATCTCAATAAACTACTTTCTGTCTTCATCCATAAGAAGCAACTCCTCATCCGTTCAAGTTTTATCATGAGATTGCAGCAATTCAGTCACATCTTCAGGCTCCACTTCTAATTCTAGTTTTCTTGCTGTTTCCCCCATATCTGTACTTACTTCCTCCCCTGGAGTCTTGGACCCTCAAAGTCATCCACGAAGGTTGGAATCAACGTCTACCAGACTCCTGCTGATGTTGCTATTTTGACTTCTTCCCATGAATCACAAATGTTCTTAATGGCGGCATCTAGAATGGTGAATCCTTTCCAAAAGGTTTTCAACTTCCTTTGCCAGGATCCATCTGCGGAATCGCTGTCTATGGCTGCTACAGCCTATCAGATGTATTTCTTAAGTAATAAGACTCAAAAGTCAATTACTCGTAGGGTATTAATTGGCCTAATTTCAATATTGTTGTGTCTCAGGTAATAGGGGAGGCCTGAGGAAAGGGAGAGAGATGGGGAACAGTCAGTGGAGCAGTCAGAATACACACAACATTTATTGTATAGGTGTGGTTCCTGGTGCCCCAAAACAATTATAATAGTAACATGAAAGATCGCTGATCACAGATCACCATTTCAAATATAATAATCATGAAAAAGTTCAAAATATTGTGAAAATTACCAGTGTGTGATAGAAAGACAGGAAGTTAGCAAATGCTGTTGGGAAAAATGGTGCCAATAGACTTGCTCGACACAGGGTTGCCACAAACCTTCAATTTGTAACCAAAAAAGGCAGTATCTGGAAAGTGTAATAAAGTGGAATGCAAGAAAATGAGATATGCCTGTAGTGGTCATGGTTGTACAACCCTGTGAATATACTAAAAACATTGAATTATACACATTATAAGGGTGAATTTTATAGGATATAAATTGTATCTCAATTTTTTTATAAAGCACACTGACACTGAAGCCAGAACCCTAGATTTAAATCCCATCTTTGCTACTTGCTGTATCTTTCCCTGAGTTCTCTCATCTGTAAAATAAGGGTAAAATGTGAAACCTACCTCATAGAGTTTTGTGAGCCTTTAATGAGTTAATACATGTAAAGTCCTTAGTAAACTGTTAGGCACATGTAGGTGCCAACTCAGGTATTAGCTTTTGTATACGAAACTGAACCAAAGTTCACAGAAATATATTTATCCTACTACCAACAATGCAGTTTTTTTTCGATTGTATTGATTTTAAAAGAAAGAGAAATAAATGTTAAGATACAGTAAATTGATTTCACAACCCTCTAATGCCACTAAGAAAACTCTGTTTCCAGTGCTTTCCCGGCTCCCTCAGCCAACTCCTGCTCATCCTTCGGGTTTAGCTTAGAGTTACTTCCTCAAACAAATCTTTCCTAATTCCCCAGCCTAAGTTAGATTTTCCTATTAATGTGCTGCTATTAGCACCTTATACTTAACCTCTGTAGCACTCATCCCAGTTGTAATTTTTTTTTAAACATCTGTCTTCCCCACTAGATTATAATCTTCATGAGGGAAGGAACTGTGTCTGTTTATTCACTGGTGTAGCCTTATCATTAAAGTGCCTACCAAATAAGAAGTGCTTAATAACTATTGACTCATAGCATAGGAAGAGCTGCAAAGAAGGTATTGGGAAGGTTTCAAGAAATGTAGCTGGAGTGCCTAGCTGGTGACTGAGTGATATAGTGCTGATACTATGCTCTGCACTCAACCCATTCTAGATATGGTAATTCCCAAGGGAATCTTAACTACTTTACATTTCATCCATAGGGAGAAGGACTGCCTAACCTAGGCACCACTAAAATGACTGCTGATGTGCAATACTGAGGGCATCTGTTACTATCTGGACAACTTGACCTGCTGTGATAACTATGTTAGCTGATTAACATAAGTCACGTTATAGCTGCAGAGGTTGCTGGCATTTTGGTTATTGGAGTGCTGAGATTATGTCTTCAGTTTCTCTCTCAGAGAGTTCTGTCCTTTAAAAAAAAAAAAAAGGAGAAGGTTTTGAGGGGGCGCCTGGGTGGCTCAGTCAGTTAAACGTCCGTCTTTGGCTCAGGTCATGATCCCAGGGTCCTGGGATGGAGCCCTGCGTCAGACTCCCTGCTCAGGGAGTGTCTGCCTCTCCTGCTCCCTCTCCCCCTGCTCCTGATCTCTCTCTTTGAAATAAATAAATAAAATCTTGAAAAAAAAATAAAAATTAAAAAAGGTTTTGAAAATGTTGTATCATATTTCTATTTGTGTTTGATTTTGTGGGAGGGTGGCTGGAATGGAGGAAATAATTCTCATCATTCCCTTGGCCTTTGAGCCTATGTTTTTACTTACTGTTTTGGTAATGTTAAAGGGATAAGATACAATACGAAAAGGTTAGAAACTGGGGCGCCTGGGTGGCTCAGTCAGTTAAGCATCGACTCTTGGTTTCAACTAGGTTATGATCTCAGGGGCATGAGATTGAGCCCCACATCGGGCTCACACCAAGTCCGCTTGAGATTCTCCCCCCCCACTCCAACCCCTGGTGTGCATGTGTGCACTCACTTGCTCTCTCTCAAATACATAAATAAGTAAATAAAATACTTTTTTTAAAAGGTAAGAAACTATTTTTTATAATTTTATAGTGTTTGTAAACTAATCTTGTTATTAAGAATAAAGAAGAAAGGGGCGCCTGCCTCAGTGGGTTAAGCATCTGCCTTCAGCTTAGGTCATGATCCCAGGGTCCTGGGATTGAGTGCTGCATCTGGCTCCCCGCTCAGTGGGGAGCCAGCTTCTCCCTTTCCCTCTGCCACTCCCCCTGCTTCTGTTCTCTTGCTCTCAAATAAATAAATAAAATCTTAAAAAAAAAAAAGAAGAAGAAAAACTAATAAAAGTAGGCTCCTAGGCTTTGATTAAATTTGCCAGGAAACCAAATAAATGTGTTTTTTTCTGAAATTAGAACATCTTTAAAGTATTAGACATAGTATTCATATGTCTTATTATAATAGTGTAATTTTTAGTCACAAACAGAACCTGTATTGATGGAATATCACAAATTCAAGGCCAGAGAAGCAAGAAACTAGGGTCAACTGAATCAGATTAGGTAACATTTATCCAACTAGTAATTCCACTATTTCTTCCTCAGTTTACTACCTTGTCTTTTTCTTTCATTCTCTTTTTGTTTCTTTGGCCCTTAATCCCTTTGTCTCACACCTTAACCACTTTCTACTCTGTGACTTCTGTCATGTTTGAAAATTACAGTGACAACATATTTTGGTTTTGATTTTTTTTTTTTTCAAATATGAAAGTACCCTCAGCATAAGACAAGTTTCCCAGTCCTTGCTACGGTGATTATGTGCAGCAGTTCCCATGTACGAGAGCTTTGCTTGTAAATGCTCCTCTATCTTGAGGTCCTAGTTTGCTCATTGTTGAGATTTGTAATTGGTATGCTGGAATTGTTTTTAAAATGACAGTAATACGTGCTTTATTTGAATTATTTCCACAGCTGGTATAAGGCTAATTATAGTATGGCCGAGAAGTTAGACTGGGGCCGAGGAATGGGCTGTGACTTCGTCAGGAAGAGCTGTAAATTCTGGATTGACCAGCAGAAACAAAAGTAAGAACACATTTCCTCATTATATCTTTGATAACACAGTTGATTTCTGCTATTGTTCTTTATTCCTGAACCTAAAATGTCACTATTTTGAAAATATGGTCTGAACAGTTCAATTTCAAAATGTACAGTAATGTACAGTAATGTATGGTAATATAATAAGTAGCTACATTATTGTTTTAAATCGTATACGAAACAAATCTACAATGTGGGAGCCAGAGCCCTAAGCATTTCTATTCAGTTTATAATTAATAAATTGTATACTATAAAATTTTTGCATATTCTATCATTCTTACTGTTTTCTTCAGAGAATGCACCCATAAACATAGATGCACCTGTTGATTGAGTATCTAAAAACATGAAGATACTTTTGAATAATGGTTCTCAAATCTGGATGAATATCAGAATCACCTAGCAAACTTTTTAAAAATACATTCTTCAAGTTTGGGGGATACACATACCCACACATTCATATGTTTATGCATATTTTTTTTCTTTTTTTTTTAAGTAAGCTCTATGCCCAATGTGGAGCTCGAACTCATAACCCTGGGATCAAGAGCCTCACACTTTAGGATGCCTGGGTGGCTCATTTAGTTAAGCAGCTGCCTTTGGCTCAGGTCGTGATCCTAGGGTCCTGGGATCGAGTCCTGCATTGGGCTCTTTGCTCAGCAGGGAGCCTGCTTCTCCCTCTGCCTGCCACTCCCCCCTGCTTATGTGTTCTCTCTCTCTCTCTCTCTGACAAATAAGTAAATAAAATCTAAAAAAAAAACACCTTACCCTTCATGGCCTGAGCCAGCCAGGTACCCCTATAAATATATATCTTTTAACTTTTTATTTTGAGATAATTATAGATTCACATGCAGGTTTGAAGAAATATACAGATTCCATGTATACTTTATCCAGTTTTCTTGATTGGTAACATCTTGTAAAAACTGTAGTACAATAACACAGCCAGGATATTGACATTGATATGATCAGATACAGAACATTTCAGTTACCACAAGAATCCTTCATGTTGCCATTTTATAACATACCCACTTCCCTCCCACTCCAGCCCCTCTTAAGCCCCTGGAAAGCACTAATCCGTTTTTCATTTCTATAATTTTGCCATTTAAAGAATGTTATATAAATTGATTCATTCTGTATATAACCTTTTGTGATTGGCTTTTTTCACTCCACATAATTTTCTGGGTCATGTATATCAGTAGTTTGCTCAAGTTAATGGCTGAATAATATTCCATGATATGGATGTAGCAGTTTGTTTAAGCATTCACATGTTTTGTGTTGTTGTAAAGATTTTATTTATTTGAAAGAGTGAGAGAGAAAGATCACAAGCAGGGGGCAGGGGTAGAGGGAGAAGCAGACTCCCCGCTGAGCAGGGAGCCTGATGCAGGACTCATCCCAAGACCCTGGGATCATGACCTGAGCTGAAGGCAGCTGCTTAATGGACTGAGCCACCCAGGCACCCTAAGCATTCACATGTTGAAGGATATCTAGGTTGTTTCCAGTTTGGGGCTATTATGAATAAAGCTGCTGTAAACATTTGTGTACAGGTTTTTGTGTGAACATAAATCTTCATTTCTCCAAGATAAATGCCAAGGAGTGCAATTGCTGGGTCATATGGTAGTTGCAAGTTTAGTTCTCTAAGAAACTGCTGACCTCTTCCAGAATGGCTATACCATTTTATATTCTACCGGCAATGTATGAGTGATGATGGTTTCTCCACATCCTTGTCAGCATTTGATGTTGTCACTATTTTTTATTTTAGGTATTCTGAAAGATAAGGTGATATCTCACTGTGGTTTTACTTTGCATTTCCCTAATGGCTAATGATGTTGAATATCTTTTCATGTGCTTATTTGATGTCTGTATATCCTCTTTGATGAGATATCTCTTCATGTCTTATGCCAGTTTTCTAATTGCATTGTTTGCTTTTTTTTTTTACTGTTGATTTTTGAAAGTTCTTTATATATATTCTAAATACTAGTCCTTTGTCGGATATGTGGTTTGCACACATTTTCTCCTAATCCATAACTTTTCTTTTTATTCTCTTAATAGGGTCTTTTGTAGAGCAAAAGTTTTTAACTTTGGTGAAGTCGAAACTATCAGTATGTCCTTTTCTGAGACATACTTTCAATGTCAAGTGAATGGCGAAGTCCTAAATCTCAAAGATATTCTTGTATTTTTTTTTCAAAAATTTAATTGCTTTAGGTTCTATATTGCAGTCTGGGATCCATTTTGAATTAAATTTTGTATAAAGTGGGAGACTTAGGTCAAGGTTCATTTTTTGTGTGTATGGATGTCCAGTTGCTCCAGCACTGTTTACTGAAAAGGCTGTCTTTCTTTTATTGACTTGCTTTCTTATATTTATCAAAGAATCAGTTGGGTGTATTTATATGGGTCTGTTTCTGTGTTCCTCTGCTCCATTGATCTATGTGTGTGTCACTCCACTAATACTACACAGTCCTTGATTACTGTAGCTATACTATGTGTTAAAAGTGGGTAAACTGATTCTTCCCACTTTATTCTTTTTTCAAAATCATCTTAGCTCTTCTAGTTCCTTTGCCTTTCATACAAATTTCAGAATAACCTTGTCTACAAAAAAATTTTGCTGGGATTTTTCTATGAACTGTGTTAAACCTATATATCAATTTTAGGAGAATTGACATCTTAGCTCTGTTGAGTTTTTTAATCCATGGGCACAATGGAGGGGGGAACATTTAGTTTTTCACCGCTAAGTATAATGTTAGTTGTAGGTATTTTGTAGATGCTCCTTTTCAAGTTGAAGTTCCCCTCTTTTACTCTTTTTTTGAGAGTTTTTATCATGAATGGATGTTGACTTTTGCCAAATGCTTTTTCAGCTTTGGTTGATAAAATCATGTGTTTTTTTTTTTTTTTTTAGCCTGTTAATATGATGGATTACACTGATTGGTTTTCAAATATTAAACCAGCCCTGCATTGCTAGAATAAGCCCCACTTAGTCATGGTATATAATTATTTCTACATATTGCTGAAATCCATGTACTAATACTTTATTATGGATTTTTCTGTACATATTCATGAAGAATATGGTACTGCCTTTGTTTCTTTTTTGTACTGTCTTGGTTTTTTGTATCAGGGTAATATTAACTTCATAAAATGAATTGGGAAGTATTTCCACCTCTTCTATTTTCTGGAGGAATTTGTGTACAGTTGGTGTTGATTCTTCTTTAAATATTTGGTAGAATTCTCCAGTGAAACTGTCTGGGAATGTAGATTTCTCTTTCAGGAATTTCTAAAGTATTAATTCAACTTCCTTAATATTTACAGAGCTATTGATATTTATTTCATATTGGATGAATTGTGGTAATTTGTGTCATTGAGGTATTTGTCCATTTTGTCTAAGTTACTAGATTTATGTGTACAGAATAGTTTGTAGTAGTTCCTTACTATTGTTTTAATGTCTGTAAAGTGTGTAGTGAGATCCCATATCATTCCTGATCTTGGTAATTTGCATCTTCTCCATTTCTTTTTCAGTTTTGCTCTCTAGCAGAGTTTGTCAGCATCATTGATCTTTTTAAAGAGCTAGCTTTTTGTTTCATTGATGTCTTTTTCTGTTTTCTAATTTATTAATTTCTATTTATTATAGCCTTCCTTATGCTTGTATTTGTTTTATTTTTCTCTCTCTAGGTTCTTGATTATTGATTTGAGATGTTATGTCTTTCTAACAGATGTATTTAACACTATAAATTTCCCTCTCAGCATTTCTTTAGCTGTGTCCCACAAATTTCAGTATGTGGTTCATTTTACTGATAATTAAGAAGTTTGAGACAAGTGACTTGCCTAGAGTCATATAACTGATGAGGGACTTTAGCTTCTCTCTTTCCAAGTCCAGTGCCTTGTCCACTAAATCACAGGTACTTCTTGTGAAGATGTTATTCATATCTTTTCTCCCCTGGGTTAGGTCTCGAAGCAGTTTAAGTCAGTTTCTACTAAGGAGTCTGACATCTGAGTTATAATCCTGCCAAAAGAGCTGCTAATAAACAGTATCAGGAAGCACCTGCAGCCACTTTGGGGGCAGCTAATTCTATCCAGCACTACAACTTGGTCTGCTAGCGTAGTACTTCCCAAATTTTGCTGTGCATTAGAATCATTTAGAGATTTTTTAAAATCTCCATACCCACATTACAGCCCATCCCAATTAAATCAGAATGTCTGGAAGTGGGAACCAGACATTGGTATTGTTTTTAGGGATCCCTAAAATTCACTTTGCTGCAGAGTTTGGGAACTGCTGTTGCACTGTGTTAAAGGAAGTATGTAATTAACATTGCAGCTGCAAGAGCTTAGAGATTTTTTTCTTTTAACAGCTGCAACTCTGTTCTGCTTTAGGTCCTGATTATAGGATCACCTAAAACCAAAAACAGAAGGGAATTTCCTCTTCTCCATTCTTCAAAACTAAAACTGTTGGTCTCCTGAATTCTCTCCTTTTAGCCATAAGCCAGAGGTTGGCAAACTTTTCTGTAAAGGGCCAATTAGCAAATATTCTGTGTACACAAAATAAGGTTCTATGTTTTGAGACAAGTGGTGCATTATTACCTAACTCCTCTTCCTAGTTTTTCAGTCATAATAGTCTCTGTTACAACTACTCAACTCTGCTTTCATACATCATGAGCAGCCCTAGACAAGATGAATGGGCATGGCCATGTTCCAGTAATACTTTATTTATAAAAACAGTTGTAGGAGAAACATAGAAACCAAAAAAGCAGTTATGGGCAGGATTTGACTCAAAAATTGAAGTTTGTTAATCCCTGTCATAAGCATTCAAATGTCCCACTTTTGAAACATCGACGTCCAAAAGTCCTTATAGCACAGAAGCCAACTTCTAGTACCATAGGCCCAGTCTGGCTATATCCCTGAGTTATCTTAGATTCCAGTATGACCATTATTGAGCTCAGGGGCCGGTGCTTAACTTCAGGTGTGACACCTCTCCTTTCTTCATTGTTGGGTGACTGGTGTGAGGAGAGAACAGTTGAGCAAAGGCAGAGCCTTACTCACTGGAATCATTTGAATCTATGTACACACAAAATAAGGTTCTTTCTATGGTACCACTAGCCACCTGTGGCTATATAAATTTATATTTAAATTAATTAAAGTTAAATGAAATTTAAAATTCAGTTCCTCAGTTGCACTAGTCACATTTCAAGTGGTTAAGAGCCACTATATGATTACACATATTGGACAGCACATTGCAGAAAGTTCTATTAGGCCAAACTGCTGTAGAATTATATGCCATGAATCTTGAACAGCTCTAACTTTGGAACTTTTTAAATCAGTACTTTTTAAGTTCCTTACTCCTCTTTATCCATTTAGGCAAAACTCATATTTTAATTAATTTAAGGTAAATATTATGTATTGTTTTATTTTAAAGAAAAAGGAAATGAATTTCATGGTATCAAGAAAGTGACTTAATAAGAACTACTGGTCATATACATTGGAAACTTTATCATAGAAATTTATAAAATTGCCTTATATAAAGATTTTATAAAAGTGAAATTACATTTATTGAGTAACTTGTATGTGCTAGACACCGAGTGCTTTATAGTTGAAGCTCAGGAAAATTAAGTCAATATCAAATATCAAATAAGCTGGTATTTGAAACCAAGCCTGTGTGAAGATTTATAGACCTTTGCTTTCCTATTACACTGTGCTGCTTCACATTTACCAAAGACTGTGGTAGGTCTTTTACACATTTTATCTCAAGAAGCTATAATTCCCCTAAAAATGTTTTATTGCTGTATTTGTTAACTTAAATGAAGCAAGTATCAATTTTCCTTAAAATAAGAAATCTAACCTAGGCTTTTTTCCCCAACAAGCATGTGGGAGAAGAGGAAAAATAGCAGTAATCCTATTACGATTTGGTAACCAATCTTAACAGGATTTATATTGTTTAAGAATACTGAAATTTCATTTATAACATTACTGTTATGACATTAATATAATTTGTATTATAATTACCAATAAGGCAACTAATTTGAAGATTATTTTTACAGAACAATGCAATAGATTCCAACGTCTTTGGAAAATTACAAGACATCTTTTTCCAAATTGTACTTTCAAGATTAAGTTTAACAGAACAGAACAACTTGTAATAATTAGGAGTATTCACACAATCTTCATTTTGCACATGAAAGCAGGATGTCTTGTGAATGTGTTCAGTTTAACAAGCTGTCAAACAAGAGTCTTTGAATTATATTATGGCATAGAAAAAATTCACTCTTTGTAGCTTCAGGACAGAAGGGTATCATCTCCATCTCTTTCTGAGACTCCATTATATTGATTATGAAGATTTGCATTTCCAAGCAGTATCAGGAATTTCATTATTTGTCTTTATCATGCACATCAGGCCTGCAGAACTCCATTTTACTGGCAAAAGTGGAGAGAAAGAGATAAATAGAATTGTGTTTAATAATGGTGGAATAAAGTTACAGTGCATGTAGCATTAATCGTTCATATCTACGTTAAGCATTTCTTTCTACACTTTTAAAAATAACTTCAGGGGCGCCTGGGTGGCTCAGTTGGTTAAGTGTCTGCCTTTGGCTTGGGTCATGATCCTGAGGTCCTGGGATCGAGCCCCACATCGGGCTCTCTGTTCGGCGGGGAGTCTGCTTCTCCCTCTCCCTCTGCCTGCCACTCCCCCTGCTTGTGCTCTCTCTCTCTCTCTGTCAGATAAATAAATAAAATCTTTTAAAAAATTAATTAATAAAAAAAATAACTTCATAACCTGATTCAACATTTGTATTAAGCTATTTAAGTATACTGAAATGATAATAGAAAAGACAAGCCCTAAAATGGATTTGTTATATTTTCTTTAGAGTTTGATACCATGGTGTTTATCTTTGTGTGCAGGAGGCAGATGCTGAGCCCTTTCTGTGACACACTCAGAAGTAATCCATTGCAGTTAACTTGCAGACAGGACCAGAGAGCAGTTGCAGTGTGTAATTTGCAGAAGTTTTCAAAACCTTTACCTCAAGAGTACCAGGTAACACTTGTTTTGGGCAATTTTAGAAATCAACTCAACTTTTTAAAGAGAAGTCTCCATTTTGAATTAGAAGAGTGAATTCTCTTAAGTTTTTCAACTTATGAAACTTACGTTTTCCATAAGTTAGAAAAAAATGAAGAATTCTTACAATTCTTTAAAGCCAGTGTGCTAATCAACAACAATTAATATCTAGCAATGCCTTGTAGTAATGGTAAAAAGCATTTAGAATATTTATTGGATCTATTTTTAAGTGGTTTGTATTTTTTTTCTAATCGTTTCCAAAGTCTTCATGTTTAATTTCCTCTAATTTACACAGAAGAACAAGGTTCTTCAAAGAAAATAACTGAGCTACTCTAATCCAATTAATTAAAAGTCTTGGAAGTTCTACTTTATAAAGGTTTGACACATGGGATCTAAAAGGTGAAGGAGGGGCGCCTGTGTGGCTCAGTCAATTAAGCATCAGACTCAATTTCAGCTCAGGTCATGATCTCAGAGTCCTGAGATCCAGCCCAGCATTGCGCTCCACACTGGGCATGGAGCCTGCTTAAGAGTCTCTCTCTCCGTCTCTATCTGCCCCTCTTCTCTCTCTCTCTAAAAAAAAAAAAAAAAAAAAAAAAAAAAAGGTGAAGGAAATGGTCCCACACATTCAGTCTGAGTCTCTGATTGGAACTTTAAGTTTGTTGTTGCAGTAACCATCTCTAAAACGCCTCAGTTCTGCCTGCCATTTACAAAGGATTCTGTAATCAGAAGTGTGATCTCAGAAGATAATTTAAAATGATTGCTGCTGGGGTGCCTGGGTGGCTCAGTCGTTAAGCGTCTGCCTTCGGCTTAGGTCATGATCCCAGGTCTTGGGATCGAGCCCCACATCGGGCTCCCTGCTCCATGGGAAGCCTGCTTTTCCCTCTCCCGCTACCCCTGCTTGTGTTCCCTCTCTCGTTATATCTCTCTCTGTCAAACAAATAAATAAAATCTTTAAATAAATAAATAAAAATAAAATGATTGCTGCTGAATTTTGAGCTTCCTGCATTATGTTTATGATCCCACTGAATGCTTCAGATACCATAAGATGGCAACTATATTTCTAGGCATAGTAATATAATTCAGGGAGTTGGTATAAATGTGAAATCTTTAAAATTTATCTGGTGCCTTATTCCTTTGGTATTCAAAGTATTTTTTTAAAGATTTTATTTATTTATTAGAGAGAGTGTGCATGAGCTGGGGCGGGGGGAGGCAGAGGGAGTGTGGGCAGGGGGAGGCAAAGAGGGGGAAGAGAGAGGGAGAAGCACATCCCTCTTGTGCAGAACCCCAAAATCATGACCCGAGCCGAAGGTAGACACTTAACCAACTGAGCCACCCAGGTACCCCTCAAAGTATTTTATATATGCGATCTCATTCATATTATCACAGTTTTATTTTTTTCAAGTTTGTCAAAACAACACGTAAATTAAGTCTTCTAAAACACTTGAAGTACATTATATTTAAAATATCTTAATTCTCTGGATCAGTTTTATGTTTTGTCAACTCTTAAAACTCTTCCTATTCATCTTTTTAAAACACTAGTCAAATTTGTCATCTAGTAAAAAGCTTGAATATACTTACCTTGCTTATTTCTAAAACTACAACAACCTTGAAATAGCCCTCAGGTAGTATATTACTGTCTTTATATTCTATTATATATGAAGAAAAGTACACTGATATCTTTTTTATATTACGTAGCATTAGAGGGTTGCTATAAATTGCTTGTGGACTTTGTTTTTATTATATAGAATGTTTCTTACTTTCCTGTCTTCCTAATAATTTTTTTTTGTAGTACTTCGATGAACTAAGTGGAGTACCTACAGAAGATTTGCCTTATTATGGCGGTTCAGTAGAAATTGCTGACTACTGCCCTTTCAGTCAGGAATTCAGTTGGCATTTAAGTGGTGAATATCAGCGCAGCTCAGATTGTAGAATATTGGAAAATCAACCAGGTTAGTAGTCTAGTGAAATGAAATGTTCTGTGTATATTAAAATTATATATCAGCAATATAAAATAGGGATTAAGGGCATAGACCCAGGAGCCAGACTGTCTGAATTTGTATTACGGTTCCACTGGTATCCATTTTTTAGAGGTAATTTAACTTCTCTGTGCCTCAATTTCCTCCTCTGTGCCAGGGGATAATAATACCTATCTTATAGAGTACTTGTGAGAACTAAATAAATTCCCATAGTAAATGCATAGAACTAGGACACATGACAAGGATTGTTAGCTGTTTAGATACATTTGCACATGTGTGCACCCTACTTTTTTGTAGTACCTTACATCTGCATAACAGTTTTCATTTTTATTTCATTTTATTCTTCTAAAAACCTGAGAGACACAGAGAACATATTATTGAATTTCACAAGTGAACGAAGAGACACTTAGTAATACAATTAATTGGTGCCAGTGTAAGATCCTCCAATGTAGAGCTCTTTTTATTAAATCATATTAGGTATCCTATTTTTTTCTCTTCTGAGGAGTGTGCATTTTATGTAATTTAGAAGTAACATGTCATTCTCCAGATATCAGAATAATACTATTGTCCCATGGCTAGTAAGATATAGTGCCATATTATTTATTCCCTTTTAATACACATAAAGAGTATGATAATGGGTATTCACCTTTGTAAACAGACTTATCACATCTGATATGTTAATAAAGAGCAATAGGTAGTTTTTCACTCTGTGGTCATAAAAATTTCTAACCTGGTCTTTTTTTTTAAATTCAATTAATTAACATATAATGTATTATTTGTTTCAGGGGTACAGGTCTGTGATTTGTCAGCCTTATGTAATACCCAGTGCTCACTACAACACATACCCTCCCCAGTGTCCATCCTCCAGTTACCCCAAAACCTGGTCCTTTTTAGTCCCAATTCCATACTTTATTACAGACTCTGTTATTTACATTTCAAATTTCCATAATGGTTTTTCCTTTTGTTTTTAAACCTGGTAGATTTAACTGGATTTGTACAGTCATTTCTTTCATCACTCACCTATTTAATAAATGTCTAAAAACTTATAACTATTCAGCAGTTCCATGTTAAAGCCAAGAAATGCAGGGATCTGTCAATTATGGGTTTGCCAACGATATAGTATCACAGTTTATTGTTTTAGAGCTGGAGTTGACAAACGTTTATTGTAAAGAGAACATAATTTTTTTTTGAGAAAAATAGTAAATATTTTAAACTTGGTGGGTCATGTGGTCTCTGTTGCAATTACTGAACTCTGCATTACAGTGTGAAAGCAGTTATAGACAATGTGTAAATTAATGGCAATGTTCCAATAAAACTTTATTTATAAAAACCTTCAGGTAGCCTTCAGGATTTGGCCTGAGGGCTGTAGTTTACTGACCACCCCCGTTTCTTTTTTTGACACTGATCACTTTGTTTTTCAAGGACTTTGAAGTATTCATAAATATAAAAAAAGTTCTCTTTTATTCTGTTTTACATTTTCTTTCTCTGCTTATATAATTAAGATTTTTCAAAACTGACATAAAATACCTATCTTTAATAACTCTGCTTTCAAAAAAGATGAAACTTACTTGTATTAAGTGTAAAGAGAACAAATTATTGCTAGGGCTTAAGTGCCTCATTCCTTTGTCCATTAGCTATTTAGAGGTCATTTAATTCACCTTATACCTCCGCATGCTTGTGCTCAGTCTGAGACTAGATCAGCATGTTATGTATGGACCTCCAGGAGATAGCGTACGATGAAAGTACAAGAAAACTTTGCAAAAACTTTTTGCAGCACCCCAAAAAAGCCTTCATTAGATAAGACACTTGGCTTCATCTGGGAGGTGACTCCTATTTAGACTACCAGTAAAGATGATTCTTCATGCCATTTTCTCTAATATTTAATTTAGATACTTTAGGCCCAGTTTTTTTTTTTTAAAGATTTTATTTATTTGACAGAGAGGGAGATAGGGAGAGCAGGAACACAAGCAGGGGGAGTGGGAGAGGGAGAAGCAGGCTTCCCACCAAGCAGGGAGCCCAATGTGGGGCTCGATCCCAGGACCCTGGGATCATGACCTGAGCCGAAGGCAGACACTTAATGACTGAGCCACCCAGGCACCCCTAGGCCCAGTTTTATCTCCTGTTTTTGATACAATAATTTCCTCCAACTAAGTTCTTTATTGAGAACCCAATTTGATTTTGGAGCCCATTTCTCTTGATTTTTTTTTAATGGAAAATTTCCATTAAACATTTTCTTTCTTTAAAGCAACTTTTAACCATAAGAATGGAATGCTTCAGCTTCTTGTTCTTTGATCCAAAAGTCAATTTTTTTAAGAAAAATTCTCTGGTTTGCTTCAGATCGTTTTAAAAACTATGGTGCTGAAAAGTATGGACCTCATTCAGTTTGTCTAATTCAGAAATCAGCATTTGTCATGGAAAAGTGTGAGAGGAAGCTGAGTTACCCAGACTGGGGGAGTGGATGTTATCAGGTAAACTATAAGATTGTTAATAATTATTATCAAATATTATATAATTTTATCTTGTTATCAATGGTTTTTATATTTTAAAATACGTTTTATATTTTTATATAATATACTGATTAATACTTTTAACTTATTTATGTAAATATTAGTTTGGATGCTTATGTTTTGTGAAAATATCATTTCTTTGAGAGAAATTACCTTTTTCCATTTGTTTAAAAAATCATATAATTGTTATGTATCAGCAAGTTTTATAGTAATTTTACTTTGGGCATATATCCCAAGGAAATAATGGAATATATGTAATTTTGCTTTTGAACAAATATTACTTTGTAATGGAAAAAATTTGCAATTTTATTTCATAAGATCTGAGGAAAGCAGCATGGATTTAAGAATTAATAAATCAACTACAGATTAATAATAGGTTTTCTCCTTTATAATTTGAAATCCAAAGGTAGCAAACTACTTTTTTCTTAATTGTCTCATTTGCACATCTGATTTTAAATGACTGCATCACCTTATTAAAAACTTATTAAGAGGGGCACCTGGGTGACTCAGTTGATTAAGCGTCTGCCCCGCTCAGGTCATGATCAAGCACCTGCATCGGGCTCCCTGCTCAGCAGGAAACCTGCTGAGCAGGGAAACTGCTTCTCCCTCTGACTGCTGCTCCCCCTGCTGTGCTCTCGCTCTGTCACTCTCTCTCCCCATCAAATAAATAAATAAATAATATCTTAAAAAGAAAAAACTTAAGATAGAGGCATTCTGTAACTTAGGAGCATCCAACTTAAAGAGTATTACGTACTCTATTAATGGATATCCAGGAGGAAAGTGTGATCCTGAGAATTGAAAAATAAGAATTCTTTGTACCATTTCAGCTGCAAGGTCTAAATGGACTTCTGTAGCTGGGAATTTAATTATTACTTTTAAAGTTACTTATAAAATTAACTTTTTTTGGTAACAGCTTTATTGAGATATAATTCACATATTATCCAATTCAATTATCTTTGAAATCTTACAAAGACAATTCAAAATAAATACTTTGCAGCTATAATCTGACAGCTATAATCCAGCAACCATTTTCTGATAAATTCCATTGCAGATTTATGTATTTATTAAATTCATAGTTTTGACCTGGTTGTAATCATAATACAAAATTTTGTTTTACTGCCTTCACTTAGTGTGGAGCAAAACACCTTTTCCAATAATAAAAATTATTCTTTTGTTTTGTTTTTTAAGTAAACTCTACCCACAATGTGGGGCTTGAACTCACAACCCTGAAATCAAGAGTTGCATGCTGTACTGACTGAGCCAACCAGGCGCCCCAATAATTACTTAATATTCTTTATGGCCATAAGACATTACATCTTTTTATTTTTTATTTTTATTTTTTTAAAAGATTTTATTTATTTATTTCACAGAGAGAGACAGCGAGAGAGGGAACACAAGCAGGGGGAGTGGGAGAGGGAGAAGCAGGCTTCCCGCCGAGCAGGGAGCCCAATGCGGGGCTCGATCCCAGGACCCTGGGATCATGACCTGAACCGAAGGCAGATGCTTAATGACTGAGCCACCCAGGCGCCCCAGACATTACATCTTTTTAAAGTACCATAATTAAGGAAGTCATTTCCTGTTATATATTGCTTTAATTTTCACTTTTCATGATAAAAATATGCTTTCATAAGCACATTTATGTAAGATGTAAAATGTAAATATGTATAAAGCACATTTACATAAGCACATTTACAAAAAAAATATTTTTTGAAATAAATTCCCTTAAGTGAAAATGTTAAAAGGGATAAAGCTAGAATAGTAGCAACTATAATACAAAGATGACCTCTTCAGGCTATTTTATTTTATTATATTTTTTATTTATTAAGTAAGCTCTACACCCAATGTGGGGCTTGAACTCATGATCTCTAGATCTCTAGATCAGGAGTCACATGCTCTACTGATTGAGCCAGCTAGGCATCCTATCTTCAGGCTATTTTAAAAGTCTCTCAACATCACAGCACACAAAGGGATTATGCAGATTTGCAATGCCGTCTACAAAGATTGAATAAATGTACTTGGCTTCCCTGTACTTAGAGTTGTCAGTTAATTTTGTTAATTTAATACTAACCACCATTTATGTGGGAAAATGTATGTAATCTCCAAACACTTTACAGGGATTAGCTGTTTTGTTTTTTGTTGTTTGTTTTATTTATTTTGATGGAAAGGCTACAAGAATGGTACAAAATTTTTTTTGAGTCATTTAAGTGCAAATTGTTGACATGCTTCACCCTCTTCCCCCAAGTACTTTGTGTATTATACTCAGGGACATCCCCCTACCTATATTAACTTAATGTTAGCCAATTTAGTCAACTACCTTTACTAGATTTGGTTCTGGGCAACTTTTGGTTATTTCTAAAAATTACATTAACTTGCTAAGTAAAAATTTGCCACCATCAGACATATTCAGAACCATGTACTTGGTTTGAAGTTAGGCCCAGGAGAGAAGTTCCAGAAATATATAAAGTGAAACAGCATATTTGAAATTAATGTGAAGTCTTTTTAGAAAATAACTTTGAGGGATGCCTGCGTGGCTCAGTCACTTAAGCGTCTGCCCACCCCAAATAAATAAAATCTTTTTTAAAAAAGTTAGCTTTAATGTGTTTGCTTTTTAAAATGGACTTGATTAGCTACCCCTTGCAGTTAAGATGTGAGTCCTACCTTTAAAGATGTTACCAGTCCATGTAAAATCACTAGGACCTTTTTTATACCTGAGCAGAGGATCTGTGATAGTGAAAAAGAATTAAAAACTTTTACTATGGGGGCGCCTGGGTGGCTTAGTCATTTAGCGTATGCCTTTGGCTCGGGTCATGATCCCAGGGTCCTGGGATCGAGCCCCTCATTGGGCTCCCTGCTCAGCGGGGAGTCTGCTTCTCCCTCTCCCACTCCCCCTGCTTGTGTCCCCTCTCTCGCTGTGTTTCTCTGTCAAATAAATAAATAAAATCTTTAAAAAGATGTACATAAAAAATGTACATAGTGAAAAGACTTTCACTATGTACATTTCTGTGCTGTAATACTTTTTTTTTACAATAAGCATATATTATTTTTATAATTTAAAATAACTAATAAAAATTTGTTTTATAAAATTTGTAACTTGAGAAAATGACACAAGTAATGGCTCTTTTTTTTTTTTAAGATTTTATTTATTTGACAGAGAGAGACACAGCGAGAGAGGGAACACAAGCAGGGGGAGCGGGAGAGGGAGAGGCAGGCTTCCCGCGGAGAAGTGAGCCCAATGCGGGGCTCGATCCCAGGACTCCGGGATCATGCCCCGAGCCAAAGGCACACTTAACGACTGAGCCACCCAGGTGCCCCACGAGTAATGGCTCTTTGACAAAGGTTTAAGCTGAAGTATAATGAGGATACTATAATCTACAGAAGTGTTGTTCTTTTTTTTTAAAGATTTTATTATTATTATTATTTTTAAAGTTTTATTTATTTAAGTAATCTCTTCACCCAACGTGGGGCTCGAACTCAGGACCCTGAGATCAAGAGTTGTGTGCTCTTCTGACTGAGCCAGCCAGGTGCCCCTAAGATTTTATTTTTTTATTTTTTTATTTTTTTTATTTTTTTTAAGATTTTATTTATTTATTTGACAGAGAGAGAGCGAGAGCAGGACCACAAGCAGGGGGGGTGGGAGAGGGAGAAGCAGGCTTCCTGCTGAGCAGGGAGCCCGATGCAGGGCTCGATCCCAGGACCCTGGGATCATGACCTGAACCGAAGGCAGATGCTTAATGACTGAGCCACCCAGCCGCCCCTTTGATTTTTTTAAATAATCTGTACACCCAATGTGGGGCTTAAATTCACAACTCCGAAATCAAGAGTTGCATGCTCCACAGAGTAAACCAGCCAGGCACCCGTACAGAAATGTTATTCTTGACAAATTGGCTTTGGGGTCTATAAATCCACATTGTGTGTAAAGTTGTGTGTTGTCTTGTATATTTAAAGAAAAGTGTCTGTAGCTTTCCTCAGATTTTTTGAAAGTGATAAACTAAAAGTTTGAGAACTGCTACCACAGAGTGAAAATTCTTTTAGAACCTGAATAATTTAACTTTCTTTATAATATGAGATTAAAGAGGGCGCCTGGGGGGCTCAGTTGGTTAAGCGACTGCCTTCGGCTCAGGTCATGACCCTGGAGCCCTGGGATCGAGTCCCACATCGGGATCCCTGCTCAGCAGGGAATCTGCTTCTCCCTCTGACCCTCTTCCCTCTCGTGTTCTCTCTCTCTCTCATTCTCTCTCAAATAAATAAATAAAATCTTTAAAAATATATATATATATGAGATTAAAGATATGCCTACATCCCAAATTGTGTTTTATGGTCAGTATTTTTAGTAAATTCTAATGTATTTTCCTGTAGTTTAAAATGGCTCATATATCATATATGAGAATCTTATTGATCTGATTTTTTTTCTTCCTATTTGAAGGTTTCTTGTTCTCCTCAAGGTCTGACAGTTTGGGTTCAGAACACTTCATATTTGTGTAGTCGAGCTGGGCAGGTCCTCCCCGTCAGTATTCAGATGAATGGCTGGATTCATGATGGTAACCTGCTCTGCCCATCATGTTGGGACTTCTGTGAGCTCTGTCCTCCAGAAACCGATCCTCCAGCTACTAACTTGACCCGAGCTCTACCACTAGGTGAGTAGTCTCTGTGGTTGGAGTAAAGACAAGGACTTTTCTTATATAATGTTGGAAATTCCCTTCAAGGAAACTCTGAAACAGGTGGAGCATCTTCTCTTCTAATTGCAATTTTATGGGAAAGCCTCCTTCCCACCGTTGTTAGAAACTGAAGGTGAGTAAACATTATACTTCCATTCAGTAAGAGCAAGGATAAGAAACCTTTCTAAAGACCCTCTGATTTGGGGGGAAAAAAAAAAAGAAATTAAGTGTAAACAAACTTTTGCTCATTAAACACAAAAAGCAGTTAAATGTATTTCAGTTATACAGGCATACCTCATTTTATTCTGCTTTACTTTATTGCACTTCACAGATACTGCATTTTTTACAAATGGACAGCTTGTGCCAACTGTTAGCCGCTCTGCCAGCACCACTTTTCCAACAGCACTGGCTCAGTTCATGTCTCTGTGTCACACTTTGATAATTCTCACAATATTTTAAACTTTTTAATTATTATTATATTTGTTACAGTGATCTGTGATCAGTGATCTTTGATTTTACTATTGTAATTTTGTTGTTTTGGGGCACCAGGAACCACACTCACTAGAAAGTGAACTTAACTGATAATTGTCTGTGTTCTGACTGCTCCACCAACCAACCATTCCCATTTCCCTCCTCTTCCTCGGGCCTCCCTATTCCCTGAGACACAACAATATTGAAATTAGGCCAATTAATAACCCTACCATGTCCTCTAAGCATTCGAGTAGAAGAAAGAGTCACACGTCTGTCACTGTAAATTGAAAGCTAGAAACGATTCAACTTTGTGAAGAAAGCATATCAAAAGCTGGTTGTGTCAGTTAGCCAAGTTGTGAATGCAAAGGAAAAGTTCTTGAAGAAAATGAAAAGTGATATTACAGTGAATACATAAATGATTTAAAAAAAAGTGAAACATCTTTATTGCTGATATGAAGAAAGTCTGGGTGGTCTGGATAGAAGTTCAAACCAGACACAACATTCTCTCAAGCCAAAGCCTAATCCAGAGCAAGGCCCCAACTCTCTTCACTTATGTGAAGGCTGAGAGAGGTAAAGAAGCTGCAGAAGAAAAGTCAGAAGCTAGCAGAGGTTGGTTCATGAGGTTTAGGGAAAGAAGACGTCTCCACAACGTACAAGTGTAAGGGGAAGCAGCAGGTGCTGTTGTATTAGCTGCAGCAAGTTCTCCAGAAGATCTAGCTCAGATAAACAGTGGAAGTGGCTGCACTAAACAACAGATTTGCAATGTAGATGAAGCTTCTGTTGGAAGATGCCATTGAGCTAGCTAGAGAAAAGTCAATATCTGGTTTCAAATCTTCCAAAGGCAGGCCAACTCTCTTGTTAGGGGCTAATGCAGCTGGTGACTTGAAGTTGAAACCTGTACTCATTTACCATCCTGAAAATCCTAGGGCCCTTAAGAATTACACCAAATCTACTCTGCTTTTGTTCTGTAGGTGGAACAACAAAGCCTGGATGACAGCCTATCTGTTTGCAGCATGGTTTACTATTTTAAGCCCAGCGTTGAGACTTACTTCTCAGGAAAAAAATGATTCCTTTTAAAATTACTGCTCATTGTGAATCCATCTGGTTATCCAAGAGCTCCAATAGAAATGAACAATGAGATTCATATTGTTTTCATACCTGCTAATACAGCATCCATTCTGCAGCCCACAAATCAAGGAGTAATTTTGACTTTTGAGCCTTATTATTTAAGAACTCTATTTCATAAGGCTGTAGCTGCCATAGATAGTGACTCTCTGGTGGATTCAAGCAAAGTAAATTGAAAACCTCTCACAAGGATTCACCATTCTAGATGTCATTGAGAACATTCCTGTTCCAGGAGCCTGAGTGGCTCAGTCGGTTAAGTGTCTGCCTTTGGCTCAGGTCATGATCCCAGGATCCTGGGATCAAGTTCTGCATCGGACTCCCTGCTCAGTGGGGAATCTGCTCCTCCCTCTACCCCTCCCCCCTGCTTGTGCTCTCTCTCTCTCTCTCTCATGCTCTCTCTCTTTCTCTCTCAAATAAATAAAATCTTAAAAGGGGGGGGGATGCCTGGGTGGCTCAGTCAGTTAAGCATCTGCCTTCTGCTCAGGTGTAATCTCAGGGTCTTGGGATCAGGCCCCGCTTCCAGCTCTCTGCTCAGTGGGGAGTCTGCTTCTCCCTCTCCCTCTGTGCTCATGTGCTTTCTCAATCTCTTACTCTCTCTCAAATAGATAAATAAGTAAATCTTTAAAAAAAAATCGTGTTTCATGGGAAGAAGTCAGAATACCCACATTCACAGGAGTTTGAAGAAGTTGATTCCAACCCTCATGGATGACTTTGAGGGTCCAAGAATCCAGGAGAGGAAATGAGTACAGATGTGGGGGAAACAGCAAGAGAACTAGAACTAGAACTGGAAGTGGAGCCTGAAGATGTGGCTGAATTGCTGCAATCTCCTGATGAAACTTGAATGGATGAGGAGTTGCTTCTTATGGATGAGCAAAGAAAGTGGTTTCTTGAGATAGAAACTACTCCTGGTGCAGATGCTGTGAAGACTGTTGCAAGGACAACAACGGATTTAGAGTATGACATTAAACTTAGTTGATAAAGCAGCAGCAGGGTTTGAGAGAATTGATTCCAATTTTGAAAGAAGTTTTACTGTGGGTAAAATGCTATCAAACAGCATCAGATGCTACAGAGAAATCATTTGTGAGAGGAAGAGTCAATTGATGTGACAGACTTCATTGTTGTCTTATTTTAAGAAATTGCCACAGCCAGCCCTGACCTTCAACAGCCACTACCATAACTAGTCAGCAATCATCAACATTGAGGCAAGACCCTCCACTGGCAAAAAAGATTATAACTTGCAGAAAGTTCAGATGATGGTTAGCATTTTTGAACAACAAAGTACTTTTAAATTAAGGTTTGTACATTTTTTTAGACATATACTATTGCACAGTTAATAGACTGCGGTACACTGTAAATACAACTTTTAAATGCACCAAGAAACAAAAAAATTCATTTGACTTGTTTTATTGCAATATTTGCCTATTTGGTGGTTTGGAACTGAACCTGCACGATCTCCAAGGAACGCCTGTGTTATGAGTAGGTGAGGTAAAAGAAAAGGAAGGACACTGGACAAGATGCTTAAAGAAGGGATTGACGTACCCACAAAAAAGAGAAAGGTGCAAGGACACATAAATATGCACAAAGCAAGATAGAAAGATGGGCTAGTAAAGACAAAGTGGTTTTCACGGACGTATGTTTTTCTCATTCTGTGAGACTCCAGAGAGTGGAATTGAGAACAACAGAACAGAGTTCTGGGAGGGAGACAAATTCCAGTTAAATCCCTTTGATCCTTAGTCCAGGAGAGGAATGGAAAGAACTGCCTTGAGAAGAGGCCATTTCCCATTACTGAAGCTGTGTGAACTGAGCCTGATGACCCATTTCTGAGCGTTATAAAAGCAGATTTCATGAATTCTCAATTAAAACTTTGACCTAAGATCTATGAGATTTTAATTAAATGACCTATTTGATTTTATGACAGTTTGATATTTTAGAATATGAATAAAGATCTTATGCACTGTTTCATTTTCTCATTTGGAGGTATTTTTTTAGATGGAACTGGGTAGGGCCCCTGGGTGGCTCAGTCGGTTGAGCGTCTGCCTTCAGCTCAGGTCATGATCCCGGGGTCCTGGGGTCGAGTCCCGCATCGGGCTCCCTGCTCAGTGGGGAGCCTGCTTCTCCCTCTGCCTCTGCCCCTCCCCCCTGCTCCTGTTCTCTCTCTCTTAAATAAATAAAATAATTAAAAAAAAATAAATGGAACTGGGTAACCCCTTTGCCTGTTCCATGGTCTGGTTGAAAATGGAGGGCTGCATTCATTTACACCTCAGTTTCTCCACCTCTAAGATTTAGTTTCCTTTATTTCCCAAATCCTGGGGGCTTTCTGCAGATATGAACTGTCAGGTAGAGTGTGAGTTTTAGAAGACTGGTACTTGTGCGGGTGCCTGGGACCACCTCCAGGTTTGGTGATTCTCAAGGACTCAAAGGACTCAGCCTGTAGTTGTACTTATGGCTAAGATTTGTTAAAGTGAAGAGATACAAAGCAGAATCCGCAAAGGTTGGCAATAGGGTGAAGTCTGGCAGAAACCTGTTCTCAGACACACCAGCTAAACCATCCTTGCAAGCAGGACTTTCAAAGGATGGCAATCTCAGGCCTGCTATGTTACTCTTTTCTGAGCAGAACTTCAGGGAGTCAGCTGTTTTCTGTAGTTATAATAATAATGACACAATGAATTGTTTGAAATGAATAAGATCTTAGGTCCTGGGGCACCTGGATGGCTCAGTCGGTTAGGCATCTGCCTTTTGCTCAGGTCATGATCCAAGGGTCCTGGGATTGAGCTCCACGTGGGGCTCCCCACTCAGCAGGGAGTCTGCTTCTCCCTCTCCCTCTGCCCCTCCCCCCCAGCTTGTTTTCTGTTTCTCTCTCAAATAAATAAAATCTTAAAAAAAAATCCTAGGGACACCTAGGTGGTTCAGTCGGTTAAGCATCTGCCTTCAGCTCAGGTCACGATCCCAGGGTTCTGGGATCGAGTCCCACATCAGGCTACCTGCTCAGCGGGGAGCTTGCTTCTCCCTCTGCCTGCCACTCCCCCTGCTTGTGCTCTCTATCTCTCTCTGACAAATAAATAAAATCTTTAAAAAAAAAGGATCTTAGGTCCTTTTGGTGTGGTAAATAATATAAATAGTGTTAAATATTCTTAGTTAACTTTTACTTTTAATATGAAGCTGGTAGGATGACTTAATTTTGTTGTTACTGTTATTAAATTGCTTTGGTTAGAATAAGAGGGCTGATAGTCCACAAGTTAGGTGTTCTGATGGAGTTCTCATCCTCAGGCCTAATCTCAGTTAACTGTGACAATCTGTCACCATCTCATTGTCCAAGACATGAGCAAGGATTGAGCCATTAGCAGAGTTGAAATAGTTAATTCCAGCTAGTTCAGCGGTAAGAATCTTGGGAGTAGAGTAGAAGAATATCTAGGAATGAGAGAAAATCCAAACCAGGTTAAGGGGCTATGAGATGATTATTTCCTGTCCTTGGAGCATGACAAAGACAAGTGAATCTATTAAAAGGAGGTGGGGGGTAGAGATTGCAAATCACCTGCCCCCTCCACCTGCACAGTCTGCACCTTAAACTCTGCTCATCCTACTTCTGCTTTATCAGTCACCCTTCTGATATGGTGCTACTCTAATGTGATTGATTTCCCTGTTAACTTGCCCATTTCTATGAGGAAGCATGCTCAAAAGAGCGTTGCGAGCACCAAATCACTACTACAATTTTGAAAAATGTATAAATATTACAAGAATAGATATATTTTAGGCATTGCTTTTTAAACATACACATCACTTGAAATTCTAAAATATCCTGACTTACTGTATTTGTTAATGTGTTCATTGAGCATACTAGCCTTTACTGAATATTTATTGAACTATGTGCCAGAAACTATGACAAATGTTTCTTTCAGGCAAATAGTTTGTTTCTGTTAATACTTTTTAATGACCCACTAAATATGTAAAAATATTTTGATGCTTTAAATGTACCTGTGTGATAAATACTAATAATTAGAATTAACCTATGATGAACCTTATTAAACAAATTATCACCCCTGATCTGTCTTAGGAAAGTATTTTTTTTAGGTTTTTAAGCATGCCTTTAAAACATTAAAAATGCTAATATTTAGAGGAAGTGTAAAAGATATTCTCCCTAAATTCTTTTGATTTTTGTTATTGTTGTTCTTAGGTGTTAGTTTGCATAGCCTTTTCTTACATTTGTAATTTCTTTTAGAATGTGAAACTCTGGGGTGCCTGGGTGGCTCAGTTGGTTAAGCGTCTACCTTAAGCTCAGGTCATGATCTCTGGGTCCTGGAGTGGAGCCCCTCATTGGGCTCCCTGTTCAGTGGGAAGCCCACTTCTCCCTCTGTCTGCCCCTCCCCCAGCTTGTGCTCTCCCCTCTCCTTCTCCTCTCTCTCTCTCAAATGGGTGGGTAAAATCCTAAAAAAAAAAAAAAGAATGCAAAACTGACTTTCTTTTCTCTCTCCTTTTTTCTAGTTGTCACTTCTAAATGCTAGAGTGTGATTAGATAGTTCTATATTGCCCAAAATAGTTTCCATTAGAGACTATGAAAGATTTATTTCTGAATTCTTTCAAGTCTCTTCAGATTGTAGGGGTTGTTTTTGTTTCCATTTATTGAATGCTGGACACTTTGCCAAGTGCTTTATGTCTGTATCATTGCATTTAATCATCACAAAACCTAATGAGGTAGGAATTACTGTTTTACACATGAGAAAACTAAGGTATAAAGAGATTAAGTAATGTATTATTCATGAACTAATAAATAATGAAGTTCAGATAAAAACCCAGATCTTATTGTGTCTAATTCATTTTGAAACCCTCTTTTTGAATCTTTTCGTTTTAATTAGTACTAGCACTGAAAGTGCAGTGTTTTTGAAGAACAAATGTTCCAGAACTGCCATTAATGTTTTAATAGCTTGTTAAATATTAGTACAAACAGTAGTACTTCTCCTGTTTCCTTTGGGCCAAATTGAAAGTCAGGAGATAAAGGGATATGTCTATGTTATTAGTCACTTCAGGGTCTATTCCTTAATGCAGCCCAGACCACGCTACCACATCAACTCTGGGTTTATGGGAATGTTCCGTAGTTTGCACTATCCAGTACAATGGTCATTAGTCACATATGACTGTTGAACATGTAAAATGTGGTTAATGTGAGAAACTATTTTATTTTATTTTTTAAAGATTTTATTTATTTATTTGACAGAGAGAGAACATAAGCAGGGGGAACAGGAGAGGGAGAAGCAGGATCCCCGCTGAGCAGGGAGCCCGATGGGGGGCTTGATCCCGGTACTCCGGGATCACGACCTGAGTCAAAGGCAGACGCTTAACCAACTGAGCCACCCAGACACCCCGAAACTATTTTAACTAATTTAGATTTAAATAGCACATATAGGGGCGCCTGGGTGCCTCAGTTGGTTAAGCAACTGCCTTCGGCTCAGGTCATGATCCTGGAGTCCCGGGATCGAGTCCCGCATCGGGCTCCCTGCTCAGCAAGGAACCTGCTTCTCCCTCTAACCCTCCCTCCTCTCATGTACTCTCTCTCTCATTCTCGCTCTCTCAAATAAATAAATCTTTTAAAAAAATAAATAAAATAAATAGCACATATAGCTGTGGCTGCCATATTAGATATTGCAGTCCTAGATCAAAAGTTCTCAAACTTTATACCTCAGAATCATGTTAAAATCCAGAGTTTTGGGTTCAGAAGATCTGGGTCGGAGCCTGAGAATTTGCATTTTTAACAAGTTCCCAGGTGATGCTGATACTGTTGACACAAGGACTACACTTTGAGAAGAACCATTCTTAGCTAAGTGGGATTTTTTTTTTTTTTAAGATTTAACAAATACCAGCATGATTCCATTGAGGAAGAATAGAAGTTCCCCATGGTTTACCTGGCTTACAGCCACAAGTATTTTTAAAAAATAATTTTTTTTAAATACTTGTTCCACATTGCATAGTGCTCAGAAGTACAAGCTCCAGTGCCTTGACATTATCATTCTGTTCATCCTATAGCTGAAGACCAGTCCTATTTTTCTTACTTTTAAGCAAGTCAGACTTGAAGCTTTGTTGGTTCTTTATTGATCAAAATATTAGAAAGGACAACTCATTCTAAAATAAAGTCAGGTTGACCTGGTCTCTTGACTGCAATAAAAATGTTTTCTATTCTGAGAATTGTTTTGAGAAGGCATTTTAGCCCTGAGAACAACTCATGGCTAAATTAAAATATATTCCTAGTTCCCAAAGCCCGTAGAATCTTCTGCCATTTCCTTTTTTTTTTTTTTTTTTTAGATTTTATTTATGTATCTGACAGAGAGAGAGAGAACACAAGCAGGTGGAGGGAGAAGCAGGCTCCCCTCTGAGGTAGGAGCCCGACTCAGGACTGGATCCCAGGATCCTGAGATCATGACCTGAGCTCAAGACAGATGCTCAATAGACTGAGCCACCCAGGCGCCCCTCTTCTGCCATTTCCATATCTGCCTGGGGTTATATGGATAGATGGGCAGATATTTAGAGATCAGGGACCACATGTCCTGGTTTACCTGGGACAGTCCATATACTGTGGTCTTGGTATAATTCTTAATAGCATTCCCTTGTGTTAATCAAAAAGAACAAATTAGTTGATCTAAGGAAATTTTATTCCACACTTCATAAAGCAGGCAGTCTCCATCTCAAGAGTACAAAGAACTGCAAAATAAGGGAAAAGGACTGCAGGCAGGGAACAAGGAAGAAATACTCAGGTTAAGTTGATTGGCTGGGCTGGCATAGCTGACCTTATTTAGAAAGATCAAGGAAGGGGCGCCTGGTTGGCTCAGTTGTTAAGTGTCTGCCTTCCGCTCAGGTCGTGGTCCCAGGGTCCTGGGATCGAGCCCCGCAGCGGGCTCCCAGCTTGGCGGGAAGCCTTCTCCCTCTCCCACTCCCCCTGCTTGTGTTCCGTCTCTTCTATGTCTCTATCTGTCAAATAAATAAAATCTTAAAAAAAAATAGAAAGATCAAGGAAAAAGGAAATAAGTACAAGTCCCAGAGTTGGCTTGGCAGTTGAAGATTAGTTTACTAGTTATACTGTGTTTCTGGTCAAGCAGAGGAACACAAAAGTTATCTAATTTTCAGTTTGCTGTCATGGCACCACAGGCACGAGTGGCTCCATCTTGGGAAATTTATTGCAACACTTGTCTCAAAATGCCCTGATTTGGGATGATAAATTATAGGTTACCCTACTTAAAAAGGACAAGGAAGAAGAGAGGAAGAAGGTCCTGCATCCCATGTTAGAATAGCCAATATATTAATTTACTTTCCTGTGTAGCATCTTTAGCTTTGTTGGGATGCTTCCTGAAGACACTTCTTTCTTTTTTGGGGTGCTGCTTTTAACCTCAGTATGGTGGGTACATCATCTTTTCTTCCTGCATAAAATATTTTGTTCTTTTTCCATAAATGTATAAAAATGACTTTGCATATCTAGGTCTCAGGAAGTTATTCTTGATTTTGCTCTCCAGGGTGGTCCTTGTTCATCTTTTAATAGTCACCTCTACTCATCTGTCAGTTTTAGTTGCTATGATTTATTCCAGAAATGTCTTCAGAAAGTCAATTTTTTGTTTTCAATCCTAGATCTCTGTTCCCGTTCCTCTAGCCTGGTGGTCACCCTCTGGCTTCTGCTAGGCAATCTATTTCCTCTGCTGGCTGGATTTCTTCTGTGTGTATGGCACTAGAAATGGAAAAGTGAATTCTCAAGACATTCCTTTGTGTCACGTTCCTCTGAACAAAGCACAAAATCTGGGAGAGTGCCAGCCGGGGCAGATGGCAGAAGTGTCATTCCTGACTTTGGGTTGGAAGCGTTGACCACAATCAGACCTTGAAGCAGAACTTCACAGCAGTTGCTCTTCAGCAGCAGCCCAATAGCCTCAGAGCTTGGAGGAGGAGAAGGAATTCTAAGTCACCACATCTTTATTTGTCAGGATATATAACCTGCCTGAAGTTTGCCTTTGAAAATGGGATAATTGGTGAAATTTTCAGAGTGATTACATACCCCAGCATTTTCATTAACCTAAAATGATGGGAAAGTTCATCAGTACTGCAGTAATTTTTAAAAATGGCTATTACAAGATTATAAATTGTGGATCTCGTCCTCAAAAGTATAAATTGTCCTTTGACTTACAGATAGTAATTGGGTTTCTATATCACTATTATATCTTTATTGAATTTAATGGCTGTGCCTGGTATACTTAAATCATTGTTCTCATTGTTCTAAAAGTTTTTTTTTTATTATGTTTTGCTAAATCTTATGATTTAACCATGCTTGCCTTTTTCAAACCAGCTGTGTGGCAGTTTACTACTGAACGATTACATGTTGGTAGCCCTTCCAGTTGTATCTCCAGTAGTTTAATGATGACTTGAAAAACTGTGGACACAGAGAAAAATACTCTGCCCTGTAAAAACATTGAAGGCATGCAACAGAAGAAAACATAATTGTATGTTTTTCAGATAATAATTTTGACAACTGTAACCCAACAAAAATAGAACTATTCTTTTTTGACCAATGAAGATAAAAAGAAATTATGGTACTGCGTAGAGAGATATGCAGTTATTTTCAAGTGGGCTAAGACATTGTTACAGAAGAGTTTCTACTATCTGAAAATTATATATAAGAAGAAAAATATAAGTGAAAACAAGGTGGTCTGAATTGTTTACTAATAGCAAAGTGTAGGTTTGGTGTAGGGCCTATTCAGTAGGACTCCCTTTACCCACAATATAAGCCTCAGTCCACAGAAGTCAGAAGATTGCCTGTGCTTTAAAAGAAGGTGATGTTCTTGACGCAATGTGATTTCTGCCCAGTGGTCTCAATGTCAAAGTGAAGAAGTTCAATGAAGCACAAGTAAATGTCAGGAGTAACTATGACTCTCTTAAGGTAGCCAGCTGCCTCATCTAATTAGTAACACATATGAATGGATGAACGAGATTCCCACTGTCCCTACCTACTATCTAGAGAAACCACAGACCAAGGAACAGACAAAAAACAAAACGAAACAAAACAGAAACAAACTATAAAAGGAGGTGATATGTTTTGCTTCCTGCTTTTGACACTTCTCCTGTTACCACATAGATTCTCATCCTCAGAAGCAATTCTCCTCCGGTACTAGAGCTTATCACCCCCTCTTAGTAATTCCAATTTGAAATTTTTTAATGATGAGTAATGCCCAGTTATTCTCTCTAAAGCTAATGAAGTCCTGTGGCATTATAAACATAACTCCTGGACAAGATTTTTTCATTCATTCATTCATTCATTCATTCATTCATTCACCTTTTAATTCAGCATATAGTTATTGAGCACTCCAATTAAGAGATGATGCTAAGTGAGCAAGCAGTATAATTATTAAAAAGTAATTCCAACTGACTATTTGGTATTGGAGCCAAACCGCAACCCCAGCATAGAGGAAAGTCACCTTTTTCTAATGCATAAATTTTAAATATGTATTTGCATGCAATTTTAAATTGGAGGTATTTGTCATTGTAAAGAAAGTGGGGGTCTCTAGCATAGCCGACTTCAGCTAAAGAGAAGTTAATAGTAATGGTGTCAGGCCAGTGCTCAGTTTTCTGCCTTTGTCACACATTACTTTAAAAGGGAAAAGTATAGAGTATATTTTTAAAGAAGATTATAAAACTCTAAACTTACATATCAACTGTGATTATGAATCATCCTGCAAAGTTGTATAAAGAATTTCACCAAAAATATGATGGATAATATATTTGAGATTCACAGTGGTAGGTTCAATTATATTTTGACTGTTGTGCAGTAATGCCATTTAGGTAGTATTGTTTCCAAGCATGGTGCTTTTTATACTTGAAATATATTTTTGCTTTGTTTTTTATTGATATAATTATATTTGCACTAATGACTTTCTGGAGAAAATATTATAGATGACATTTTTTCTATGTATATTTATTAAGCTTGGAATCTGATACCTTAGTGTTTTCTCTGCACAAATAAGGAACTTGATAAGGTATGAAGCTAAGAAATCTTGAGTCTCTGAGGGTAACTAACAGCTCTAGTGTCTTCCTTCCTCTTCAACAAGTCTTGAGAGTGGTTGCTTATCACTTATTCTTCCCAGTGTACTCCGTGAAGACTTAGAAGGCCACACTGAACCTGTAAGAAATGTTAAGAGGAACATTTGAGTCACTTAGAATATGACCATATTCTAAAAGCAGACTTAAAATCTGAAATTTCGGTGCAGAATTCGTGGGCTAGAATTCAGCTTTGAAATGAAGAATTCGAAATGGCCTCCTGTGGTAGGATGCCTTTTATGTTAACAAAACCAGACTGCAGCCATGGTGGAAATGAGGTAGGGCACGGAAGGAGAATAAGGAGTAGCCGATTTGGGGACAGTAGACTGGAGTCTCTTTCTGACTCGAAAAGTGTGGAGTGCATATAAAAACGAACTAGACTACCTCAGTTTTCAGTTCAGATTTAGGTTCATTTTGATAGTATTAAGGTCCCAATTGTCAAAAATAACAAGTGAATTTGTCTCTCAGGTTTTCAAGAACAGAATTTACAGGAAGGCAGCAAAAGCCATGTCAGCAGACTTGAGCTGACAGCTTTAAAGAAACTGGCAAGCTGTTAGGTAGTCTTAAGGTAGACCTGTCTAATATTCTCCTGAAGAACATCCTTTTCCCTTACTTACTTCTCAAGGATATTTATTTTTGTTAAGAACAAATAGACATTCTTAAAATGTTATAAATTATGCTTGAAATTAGTTTCAGCCTAGTATGTTGGCTTAGAGTTTATCAGTATTTGAAGATGAAACATAAATTAGTGAAGTTTAAATGGCTTTAGGAAGATACATAAATAAACATATCTTGAGTATTCCATAAAATTTTATCAATATTCTGCTCAATATTAGAATAGCAACTGTAAAATGACTATAACTAGCTGCTCTCTCAGATTCTTTTACCTCTAATATTCTATGACTAACCCTCATTCAGACTCGGTAGGTCACTGCTGGCTCTGATCTGTGCCCTCGAGTATGCCAGCTTGCACATCATGTTCATCACAGTGTCTTGTGCTCAGTGCCGTGGCACTGTCCATGTCCTTGGACTGGAGAGAGAAGAGCCATCCCTGAGGGCATTTGAGCCATCCTGGTAAAGGGGGTGGACTTTAGTCATAGCTCCACAGACCCATTTCATAGTGGGCAATAGTCATTCATGCCATGTCCTTGCAGCCCTGGAGGACGAATATATTAAAGTCTGTGCTACTCATTCTGAAGAAAGAACTTACCTGAAAGGATGAGGACTTCTTTCTTCTTTCTTTTTCTCCTTCTTCTTTCTTCTTCTTTCTTCTCCTTCTCCTTCTTCCTTTTTTTTGTTGATACATTCAGTCAGGATAGGGAAGGAAGTGATGAATTATTTTCTTTTATGTTTACATTTTTGGTAAATAGAAGATTTAAGAACTAACCTTTATTTGTGTTATTGAACTCTTAGTGTAATGTATTCCTTAGTAAAACACACACACACACACACACACACAACTTTAATAAAAATGGAAACTAATCTGTATCTTGTCTTTACTTACCATCAATTTTTTTAAAGATTTTATTTATTTGAGAGAGAGAATGAGAGAGAGAGAGCGAGCACATGAGACAGGGGAGGGTCAGAGGGAGAAGGAGACTCCCTGCTGAGCAGGGAGCCTGATGCGGGACTCAATCCTGGACTCCATGATCATGACCTAAGCCGAAGGCAGTCGCTTAACCAACTGAGCCACCCAGGTGCCCTACTTACCATCAATTTTTAAAACCTTGATGAAGAACACAAGCCATGTGCACCATTTGGGGAATACAAGGTGTTAATTGTGAAATAATTCAATTTCTACTTTAACTGGACTAGAATTGTCCTACTTAAAGAATGGGGACAACAATAGCCAAACTGTGGAAAGAGCCAAGATGTCCATCGACAGTTGAATGGATAAAGAAGATGTGGTACATATACACAATGGAATATTATGCAGCCATCAAAAGGAATGAGATCTTGCCATGTGCAATGATGTGGATGGAACTGGAGGGTGTTATGCTGAGTGAAATAAGTCAATCAGAGAAAGACATGTATCCTATGACCTCGCTGATACGAGGAATTCTTAATCTCAGGAAACAAACCGAGGGTTGCTGGAGTGGTGGGGGGTGGGAGGGAGCCACCCAGGTGGCTGGGTGATAGACATTGGGGAGGGTATGTGCTATGGTGAGCACTGTGAATTGTGCAAGACTGTTGAATCACAGATCTGTACCTCTGAAACAAATAATGCAATATATGTTAAGGAAAAAAAAAGCAGGAGGGGAAGAATGAAGGGGGGTAAATCGGAGGAGGAGAAGAACCATGAGAGATGATGGACTCTGAAAAACTAACTGAGGGTTCTAGAGGGGAGGGGGGTGGGGGGATGGGTTAGCCTGGTGATGGGTATTAAAGAGGGCACGTTCTGCGTGGAGCACTGGGTGTTATGCACAAACAATGAATCATGGAACACTACATCAAATACTGATGATGTAATGTATGGTGATTAACATAACAATAAAAAATTTAAAGAAAAAAAAAAGAATGGGGACAGATCTTACGTAAAGATATAGGGAGAAGCCCTCCTCAAAGAGTTATGTAGGAAAGAGAGCAGTCTAAAACATTCAGGGCAAGCTCCTCTGGCTGCCGATGATCCCAGTCCCTTTTGTTTTATGCTGTGGGCCACGAGTCTCACTGCATGAGCACCCTTGCACATTCATGTGCCATGCTCTGTGCAGTAGCAGCAAGTAGATTGTGGCTGTAGTTTTGGAGTGTGATTGTTCTTCATAACCTGAATATAGTTTGAGAAAGGATATCCTGGACATGCCTTCACCATGTGCACTTGGAGCCATTCTGCCCTGTGGCATGGACCCATGCACTTAGTGAAATTGACTGAACATAGCGTGTGTGACCTAATTGCTGAGCTGAGATCTTTGTGGGAAATTTTAATAATATATTTAGATTTCTAAAATTTTAAATATTTCATAAAAGTAGCTAAAACTATATGTAATAAATTACTTCAAGTAGTTGAATTAAGCCAATATTATTTGCATAGTGTACTGAAGATAAAGCTGTCTATATCTTATATATTACACTGTTTACCTTTTGGTGTGTTGATCAAGTATGGCTTATTTAGTAGGCATTATCCATAAGCTGTCTTTTGTCTATAACCTCTCTGATAGATTTGCCGAATGGAGGGGTTTATTTAAATCAGCTTTGTTAAGTGTTCCCCCAGAAGTTCATTCTTTAATGTTTAAATTAAATTGGACATATTTGGAGATGGTAGTCCAAATATGTGCTCTGATGTTCCAGTAGGTAGCCACTACCTTTCCCATTCTATATGTATAGAAATGGGTTTTTTTCTACCTATGGACATTAGTATATCTTAGGTTCAATGCCACTTTAACACTCAGAGCCACTAATAGTTAATTTTTTCAATTTAGACAGAAACAGTGACTCAATAACTTTCTGACAATTTCACATTTGGAAATACTCAAATCACAGTATCTGAATACCTGGCTTCTTCTCCCTCACCCCATTAGGTTTCCTAGTGACATTTCAAGAAGGCTACAATCAACTTGGAAGAGATTTTCACATGCGTTCCCACATATGGTTGTTCATGAATGTGTATACAGTGAAGGTTTTGATGTATTTGGCTGAGGTCATGAAAATTTAATGTAAGTGAGATAACCACGTAGAGTTTGCTCTATTGTCACACGCCTCAGCACAGTTTGCCACCCCAGTCTCCAGAGTCTTAAATCTTAAACAGGTTATGCCACTATTCCAAGTGCACATGGTGAAGGCATGTCCAGGATATCCTTTCTCAAACTATATTCAGGTTATGAAGAACAATCACATTCCAAAACTATTTGGGAGGGGGGGCTGGGTAGCTCAGTCAGTTAAACATCAGACTCTTTTTTTTTTTTTAATTTTAATTTTTTTTTTTAAGTAGGCTCCACACCCAACGGGGAGTCCAACATAGGGCTCAAACTCACAACCCTGCGGTCAAGACCTGAGCTGAAATCAAGAGTTGGATGCTTAACCAACTGAGCCACCCAGGTGCTCCAAGCATCCGATTCTTCATCTTAGCTCAAGACTTAATCTCAGGCTCATGAGGCCCAGCTTGGAGCCTACTTAAAAAACATAAATGAAATGATTTGGTTAGTTGTGAAGTTTTATGCTTGCTATTAAGTAAATAAAATCTGTAAAATCTGCGTTTCTTATAATAGGTTTGACAAAGGAGTGAAGAGGGAGCCAGTAAGTGCTATATAGATGTTAAATAACCCTTAGGGATAAGTATCTCCACAGTGGAAAAAAAAAAATGAAGATGTGAAATGTCTGAAGCAAGTCAGTCCTCAGACTGAGGTGAGTTAGTGGCTTTGCCACACTGGGATTTTGCCCCAGAACCCCTGCACCAGCACTCTGCACCATGCTCGATCTCCATAGGTGGGGGGGTTTTATCCATTTTTGTCTCATTTATCCTCTCACTCCACCCCAGGCTGTGTTCATGCCTCCTGCTTCCCCATCACCAGTTCAAAACAGCCCCGTTTTCTCGTGTATGCACACATCTATTTGGTGGCTTCATTGCCTGGGAGTGGTGTAGGGGATCCTCTCCAACCATCATTTCTCAAACACATACAGAGGGAGGCAGCCAGCAGCCCTCACTCATTTACTAATCTGGTAGAAACCAGAAGCTCCCATGCCCCTTCAGTGTGCTCCTGCTGATTTATAATTTCCATACCACCATTCAGTTTCCAGGTCAGAAATGACAGTATCTGCTGTGGCTGTCCACGCACCATGGCCCAGGAGGCATTGGTAGTGAAAATGAGCAGACTGGAGTCTACTGAGCTGAGGAACACAACTCCAGGGTGGGTAGGTACCACCTGGGTGTGGCTGTCAGATGCTAAATAAGCCAAAGGCATAGATGCAGAAATCATTTAGTCCAGAGGCAGAAACAGTGAAGGTGAATCTATATACAGGAAAAAAAAGAAGTCCTGGAATTAGTCAAAGATTAGGCTGACAGGACCAGAGAAACAAGAGTGACTGCAGAATGACCAGACTACGTTCTGTTGGATTGGGGAGGGGCTGCCTTTTGTTCTGGACTCCCAGGTTTAAGTGCACTGAGAGTGCCTTCTGATACTTAGCACAGTGGAGATACTGAATCTAGTGATTTAAGATTGGAATAGTCTTTGTTGTGTACTTACCATATTCAACACGTATTTGGCATCAACTCTATCAGGCACTCTACTGGGCCTTCCCATGGTCCACAAGAAACCAACAGACATGGTCTTTGTCCTGGAGCCAGTGAAGGATGGGGATAATTGAACAAGCATTTACAGTAAAGTATAGACTTGAAGTGGGTAAGATAAAATGTATAGCATGGTAAATAGTGGAGAGAGCAAGGCTGAAGATACAAGAGGCTGAGACACCCAATAAAGTCAGGCTCTGAGCAGATGGGAGCTGGGACCAGAGCATGGGGAAGGGACCACCCCATCTACTGTAAGATAGGACATGGAAGGAAGCAGGAGCACATTTGTTGGATCTGGTGGCTAGAAGCTAAGATCCTGGCTCTAGAAAGGAAGTCATCATTGTCTGCCATGAACGTGGTTTGAGATTTGAAGAATATTGAAGGTTTAAGCTTTTGCAAAGAGATACTCTTTTTTGGTCACTGTTCTGAGTCCATTTTTCCTGGAAGACAGTATGTGCCTTTTCAGTCCATAGATTCAAATTGTCTTTTATTTTACATAATTTTTTTTGAATTTCATCTTTATTTACTGTTCTCAGTTTTCCTCTTTAGGAATGCCAATTATGTAGATGTTTGTCTTCAACTATTATCACTTTTTCTCTACTTAATTATTTATTTCCTTGTCTTTTTCTCATTTCTGCCCACTGTGTTTTTTATGGTGTTGTCAACAATGTCTCTTGTCCCTCATGCTCCTTTCATTTTTGTTCTCTTTTCTGTGGTTTTACTCTTCTATGGTATCTTTCCTGAGCCCACAGCTGCCTTCAGTATCCCCAAAGCTGATGCCTGGACGCCGGAACTCTGGGTATGGTTGCAGCTGCCTCTAAAGACTTAGGTCTCCATAATCTTGGTTTCTAATAGCAGCAGCAAGACAGGCTCGGTTTCACATCTGCTTCTAAATATTGTGCGTGCATCTGATGGGCAGAATCTCATTTACAGCCAGGACCCTAGCTGCAAGGAAATCCCAGAAATGTAGTTCTAAGATTGATACACTCCATACACAGAAGGATGAAGGAATGGAGGTTGAGTGAGCCAACTCACAGGATCTACCACGACCTTCTCTGTTGCAAATACCTTTTACAAGTTTATTGTTTGTGAGATGAGAGTTTTAGCTAATTTCCTCCATGGTTTTCATCTTTGGTGTTATGCTTAGAAAAACTTCCTTACCCTGCTATATATTTTTTTCACTTTTCAAAGATCGTTTAAATTTTTTCTTCAGAGAATTCCTGAACACAAATAATAGAAATAATTTATAGCTCTGCCACTCTTTAAAATATTATATGGAGAAAGAAGTAAAAGTGCTCCTGCTTCTTCTGACCCCTCCATTTCTATCCTTCCAGAGGTAACCTAGAGGGCCCCGGTTTTGTACATAGTCTGTTAAATAACAAAATTCAAGGGGCATCTGGCTGGCTTAGTCAGTGGAGCGTGCAACTCTTGATCTCAGGGTTGTAAGTTCAAGCCCTATGTTGGGTGTAGAGATTACGTTAAAAAAAAAAAGCTAAAACAAAACAAAAGTCAACTGAGTAAATTTAAAGATCTAATTGGCTTTATTCAAAGTTTCATGAATCAAGCAATATCCCATCTAGCAAATAAAAAGGAGTTCCAAGAAGCTGTGCAAAATGGAAGGCTTTTATAGGCAGAAGGGGGTGGGAAAAGGACGTTTCTAGCAAAGAGTGGATTGTTTCAGGCAAGGTCACCATGCTTTGGGGAAAGGTGGGAGTCTATCAGGTGGATTACCTCACTAGTGCGGACCAGGTAATTCAGATTTACTAGTCGGTTATAGTCCTGGGAGAGGTTGAAACTGCAGTTAGGTTAGGGTGGTATTAAGTCTTGGTTTGCTGATGTGGGGCTTAGCACAAAGTATTCCATTTTTGGCTGGTTGTTTCTTTTCTAACACTTTTCAAACTGGACTGTTATATATATACATAAATATAGATTAGGTATACAATTATTAAAAAATAAAAGTGGTATCCCTCTCCTCAGTGTTTGGTATCTTGTATTTATTGCCTACAGGTTCAACACAGGCATCTTCCTCGGTCTATAAACTGAGATTTACCTCATAGTTTGTAATGATTTATGGTGCTTACTATGAATATGACCTCATTTATTTAGCCATTTCCCTACTGCCCCTACTGATGGGCATTTATGTTATTTCCAGTTTAACAATTCACCTATATTTTATTCTGCTTCTCTTAATTTTTACATTTTGTTCCTTAATATGGCAGGAATTTTTTTTTTTTTTGAGAGACAGAGAGAGTATGTGTGTTGGGGGTGAGGGGAAGGGACAGAGGGCGAGAGAGAGAGTATCTGAAGCAGGCTCCACACCCAGCATGGAGCCCAACGTGGGGCTGGATCTCGCAACCCTGAGAGCGTGACCTGAGCCGAAATCAAGAAGTCAGACACTTAACCGACTGAGCCGCCCAGGTGCCCTGACAGGAATTAATTTTGACATTTGACCTGAGGAAAGATTCTTAGTTTTTTCCAAGTACAATTCTAGTGTCATTTATTAAACTAGGAGGAATAAATTTTTGAAGAGTCATGGAAAACACTTCCCTGGAAAAGAAAGTGAAATGGCCCAATGCGAAAAAGAATTCAAGCATAAAAATCCAAAACTCACTTCTTCCCAGAAATTAGCCCCCTTCTTTCCCAGCTTCATCTATACCTGCCTCATCATTAGTAAAGCAGCATGGTTTTGAAGCGGGCCTCATCCCATGAGGCTGCGTGCTTCAGCTCTGCCTTGGCTCCCTTCATTAATGGTTAAACCGGATTAAAGGGCTGACCCTGCAAATTATCCACTGCTATGTACTGGAATGATTCTTCAGGCATATTCTGCCCTAGCTGGCTTCTCCTCACAACCTATTTGGAAGACAGAGACAAACAAAGGAAACCTGAAAGACAATTTGAACACACTATCCACCAATGTAGAGAAGATTTTGTGTGTGAAGTAGTGTGTATGTGAATTTTTGGGAGTCAACATAAGGTGTGTTAAAAAGAAAACCACATGCCCAAAATGGTGCCTCTTGAGCCAGGCCAAGTCACCAAACCAGAGCTTAATACCTAACTTAATTTCAGTTCCAACCTCCCTGAGAAATTTAAGTTTGGTAATCTGTTGGCTAGGCCTTCTCCATTCCCCAAAGGAAGATGAGGTAATCTGCATAGTAAGACCTCCTGCCCTTCTCCATAGTGAAGGTGATCTTGCCTAAAACAGTCCTTTCTTGTCTTTTGCTAATAATTTTCCTTCCTATGAACTCCCCTCTACTTGTTAGATGGGATGCTGCCAGATTCATGAATTGCTTAATAAAGCCAATTAGATCTTCAAATTTACTCATTTGGATTTTGTTTTTTAACAGGTGGTAAATAAGAGCAAAAGCTTTGGTAGCAGAGAGATCTGGCTTTAAGGCTTGAGTTAGTTTTTTGTGACTTGGAGTCTTTCTCTATAAATTATAGCTCAAGGGGTGCCTGGGTGGCTCAGTTAAGTGTCCAACTCTTGATTTCGGCTCAGGTCATGATCTCAGGGTTGTGAGATCAAGCCCCACATGGGGCTCATGCACTGGACATGGAGCCTGCTTCAGATTCTCTCTCTCCCTCTCCTCCATACCCCCCCTAAAAAAAATTGTAGCTCAAAAAAATTTTATCTTTCTTTCAATGGAGTTAATAGCCTCCGTTCTAAAGTAGGGAAGATGTTCATTAAAGATTTATCAGTCCAGGTTCAGTTACAAGAAGAAGAAACTACATTTTTAGTCTGAGAGTGATTGAATACGGGAATGAGGTGTTTACAGGACACTTGGAAGAGCTGGAGAAAGGGGCTCTGTGGTGGTCCTGTAAGAGTGTCTTCCAGGACGACCCTGGAGAACTTGGCTCCATCGGAGCTGCTGTCTCTTCTGCAAGAAAGGGAAGGTAGACAGTCAGGAAGCTTCTCCTGCAGCAGCTGCAGTGACTTTGTCCTTTCACAATGCTAGTGGCAAGTTCCTAGAGCACTGCTGAACACCCCCCACACACACACACCGCCGTCTCCATGATAAACTTCTTGCAGAAAACTCGCCAGGCATCCAAAGTGACCTCTACCTTCCCAGTTCTACAGGAATGAATCTGATGATGAATCTAATCCACACGCAGAAAGAACTTCACTATAAGGATGTCCATCATAAAAGGAACTCAGGTCAAAACCACAGAAAACAGCTTTCCATCCAGTCAAGTCACAAAATTAACCTTGTGAGGGTTTTATGCATTCAGAAATTTGTATGCAAATATTGTCTACATGCACATATGTAAATAAGGGCATAGTGATTAATAGTTAAATACCTAGAAGCATTATTTTTTTTTTAGAGGGCAGAAAAGGGCAGAGGGAAAGGGAGAATCTTAAGCAGGCTCCACACCCAGCTCGGAGCCTGACATGGGACTTGATCTCACGACCCTGAGATCATGACCTGAGCAAAATCAAGAGTCAGATGCTTAACCGACTACATCACACAGGTGCCCCTAGAGGCATTATTAGAACAGGGGCAGGGAGCAGGCCCTTACTCCCCCCTATAAGCCCACACTTGCCAAATTCAATTCTGTCTCAAGTCTCAGCCCAGGCATCACCTGTTGCAGAAAGCCTTTCCCTGGCCTTTTGACCTCCACACCTTAGTATAGGATGGAGGCTTCTCCTTCTCTGCTCCCATGCTGGTTGGTAGTTATATATTTGGTAGTTTGTCTTCCTCTTTATGCTGTGAGCAACACTGAAGGCAGGTGGCTTTTGTTATTTTTTCCCCAGCATATGGAAAGGTGGTTAATAAACATAAAATAGAAAATTCTTCTTTATTCCTATGATTGTAAAGAAAGCTTTGTTTTTTCCTTCCATCTATGGTCCCTGGTAGAGGTGGAACCAGTAGGTCCCAGGTCTTGGGGGAGATCTGGTGCTGGTGCTGAAATTACCCATCTTTGATCAAGGTGCACTTTGTCCACTGATTCTATAAAATATGCATTGGTTTTCTCATCACTCAGTATTTAAAAGACACCTCTCCCTAGTGTTCTGCACCCCCATGGCATCATGGAAACAGATCACAAATATTTGCAGGTGGCAAAACCTCTCCCCAATATTTCCATAAAAATGAAAAAGTGATTAGAGAGTGCATTAAATTTTCTACCAAGTGAGTCTCCTCTCTAAATTGGCTGAGAGCCCAGGCTGAATTTCACAGCTAAGCCAAACACTCCCACCAAGGGACACAACTATGGTCCTCTTAACCTATCCAGAGACTCTGTTCCCATGAGGACCTTTCTCCTCTGGACGTGTTCATCCTTTTTGAACACAGAGTATTCAGCCAGAAGCCTATGTTGCACACCACCCTGGACTACCACCACCCCCAGACTGTGTGAAGTGATAATGAGGTCAGTCATACCACAGCTCTCTAGGAAAGTGGAAAGAACCACGGGACCCCTGGAGAATACATTGGCAAAAATGAGTCCCCAACAGAGGGCAGCATTGGGTATCTGTGAATCCAGCCCCTAGGGCCTCAATATTCTAGAATCTACCCTGGCAGAAAAGATAAATAGGGAGAGAGGAGAAAAAACCAGGAGGGTGAAGAAATAGAAGACATAACATGGCTCTTTCAAAACTAAGTCAAACAAGGGAAGAGCTATGGGTAAGAATCTCAGTGGATTCTTCTCAGGAGAGAAGGGGCAAGTGGATAGAGTGATGACTCTACAGCTTTGGAGGTTTCAGGGAAGTACTCAAAAGCATTTTAGTCTCAGAGTCACACTTTTCCCTGCAAAAGAAAATTATTTCCCCCCAAATATAAAAATAAAGTGCTCGTTGTAAAAAATTAAATAATTAAGGAAAGAGGAACACCCAGCTGGCTCAGTAGGCAGGGCATGCAACTCTTAATCTCAGGATCATGAATTCAAACCCTACATTGGGTGTGGATCCTGCTTTAAAAAAAAAAGGGGGGGGAAAGAATAAAGAAAACAAAAACTTCACCACTCAAAAAACTCAATTTGGGGTGCCTGGGTGGCTCAGTCGTTGGGCGTCTGCCTTCAGCTCAGGTCATGATCCCAGGGTCCTGGGATGGAGCCTCACATCGGGCTCCCTGCTCCGCAGGAAGCCTGCTTCTCCCTCTCCCACTCCCCCTGCTTATGTTCCCTCTCTCGAGGGAACAAATACATGTCAAATAAATAAATAAAGTCTTTGAAAAAAACCCAACAACTCAATTTGCCAAACATCCCTTAAGATATTGTTCTTAATCTACACACTTATATACATACACGTATACACACAACTTTCTATAATGGGGTCATAAGATCCTTTTTTTTTTTAAAGATTTTATTTATTTATTTATTTGAGAGAGTGAGAATGAGAGAGAGAGAGAGAGAGCACATGAGAGGGGGAAGGGTCAGAGGGAGAAGCAGACTCCCTGCTGAGCAGGGAGCCTGATGTGGGATTCAATCCTGGGCCTCCAGGATCATGACCTGAGCCAAAGGCAGTCGCTTAACCAACTGAGCCACCCAGGCACCCACGGGATCTTATTTTTATCAACTACTTTTAATTTTTATTTTACTATGTTTAATAGTTTTGCTCAGAGAGGGGACATCAGAGTAGTTTAAAAGTTTTATTACATTTAATAAAAAGTAAATGCTAATATTTCCAAATGTATATGATTTGATTTATCTTCATTAATAAAATTTATATACAATTTACATTTACATATAATGGAACTTTATCTTATAGGTTAAAATATAACAAAAACATCTTTAAAGGGAAATTTCCATTGACAGTATAGATTTAAAAGTATGCCTACTATTCCTAAAATGTATAGAAGTGAGACAGTATTCACAGAATATGCTTGGGAAATAGACTGGTCTTAGGTGGTCAGAAATGGACCCAAGATTTTTACAAAACTTGATATATCCTTAAAAAAAAAAAAGCAGTATATATTTCCTCTCTTGAACAGAGGTATTTATCCATTTTTTCAAATATTTTATTTATTTATTTGAGAGAGAGAGCACAAATGGAGGGGAGAGGCAGAGGGAGAGGGAGAAGCAGGCTCCCCACTGAGCAAGGAGCCCAATGTGGGGCTCAATCCAGAACCCTGGGATCATGACCTGAGCCGAAGGTAGAAGCTCAACTGACTGAGCCGCCCAGATGCCCCTCTATTTATCCATTTTTTTTTATTTTTAGATTTTTTATTTATTTATATGTCAGAGAGAGAAAGAGAGAGCACAAGCAGGGAGGAGCGTCAGGCAGAGGGAGAAGCATGGGGTGCCTGGGTGGCTCCATCGGTTAAGCGGCTGCCTTCGGCTCAGGTCATGATCCCAAGGTCCTGGGATCAAACCCCGCATCGGGCTCCCTGCTCATCGGAGAGCCTGCTTCTCCCTCTCCCTCTGCCTGCCACTCTGCCTGCTTGTGCTCTCTCTCTATCTCTCTGTCAAATAAATAAATAAAATCTTTAAAAAAAATCAAATTCTAATATGTGGCTCTAGATGGAGAGGAGGGGAGGATATTTCTAGTCCACCAATAGGATACAATCGCTACATATTACTTCAGAAGTAGATTTTTTAAATTTATTTTTTAGAAATCTCTACACCCAACATGGGGCTTGAACCCATGACCCTGAGATCAAGAGTCACAAACTCTTCCAAATGAGCCACCCAGGCGCTCCTGTATTATTTCTGACTGTATTTCAGACAACAAACAGGTGAGAGACATTCTACTTTGCATAGCCAAATGCATTTAGAAATTTCACTCATCTATGCCAAAGGGACAGTATATTTCCTAATCAAGTGAAACAAGACATTGCCTCAACTGGGGATCTGAGTGTTTCTTTTTCTCTAGAAATGAAGTACCACAGACACACACATACATAGTTTTATATAATAGAGCCATGATATCCATTTTTATCATCTTTGTCCTTCATTAAGTAGATCATGGACATGTTTCCTTGGTGGTGTACATAATCAACATCCTAATTGTTAATGACTGCACTGTATTCCCTTGTCCCTGAGCAGCATAACTTATTTCACCAATTCCTTACTGATGGATATGTAGGTTGTTTCTACTGGGGACATTCTTGTACGTGTATGTTTTTCACATTTCTTCGATTATCTCCTTAGAATAAATTCTTAGAAGAGCAATTACTGAAATAAAATCATAAATCATATTAAAATGTGAATATAAGTATTAAGGAGGGCACATACTGCATGGAGCACTGGGTCTTATACGAAAACAATGAATCATGGAACACTACATCAAAAACTAATGATGTACTGTATGGTGACTAACAGAACATAATAAAATAAAATTTTTTAAAAAATTTGAATATGGGGGAATGGAGAGTTATTGTTTAATGGGTAGAGTTTCAGTTTGAGAAGGTGAAAAACGTTCTAGAGATGGTGGCGGTTTGCACAGCAGTGTCAGTGTGCTTAATGCCACTGAACTGTATACTTAAAAGAGTTAAATGGTTAGTTTTATATTATGTGAATTTTACCACAGTACAAAAATAAAAGTAAATGTGAATACATACATGCAAACTGCCCTTTACTGGAGTAAATTACTCATTTCTCCACACAACCACTGACAATGGAAGTTATCTAAAAAAATTTTTGTTGGCCTTTTTTTCACATGCTGATTAGGCACCTGTATTTCTTCTTTTGACATGCATGTTCAATTTTTACCATTTTTCCATTAGAGGTGTTTGCCTTTCCCTTACTGATTTGCAAGTAAGTGCATTAAACATATTAGGAATAGGAACCCTTTGCCTATCATTGATATTTGCCTTTAGGGATTTCCTTGTCTGGGAGGAAGCCTCCTCAGCCCTGACCCCAGTCACCCCAACATCCCCTTGCTCTGTGTTCTGTACCCTCATAGAGCTCTCTCCACTGTGCCAGTCTTCTATCACAGTGATTTCAAAGCAGGGGGTTTGAACACTCCCTTAAAGGTCTTCCCTTGCTCCTCATTTATACACCCTAGAGAAAAATGTGGAAAATCAGAGTAAATTTGAGGTAAGATTAACAATTTCCACTTCTCCTTCTCCTCCCCATTCCCCAACCTCACATTTCCTGGCTTTTCAAAGCAGCCTTCCCTTGTACCTCCCAAGCGGAAGGGTCCCTTCCTGATTGCAGAAATGTGATCAGAACAGAGACAAATGCAGAGCTTAGGCCTGGACTGCTCGTGTTGGGTAGGTGGGAGGATGTGGGGAGGAGACTTTGCTTCACCTCCCATCACTGGCAAGTACCCCCATCTGAAAATGGAGGATGATTTACCAATCTCGTGGGCTGATGAAAGGAAATAAGGACTGATTGAGAGAATATATATGTAAAGGCCTGGGGTCTGGCATATGCTGGCTATTATTGTGACTATTGTGTTATTCCTATGATGATTATGATGATGATGTTGATGTTGGTGATGGTTCTCACTATCTTGCCAGGCCATTGTAAATGAGACGTGCAAAAGGAAAAACAGCATGAGTGATAAAGCACAGAATCAAAAATGACACACCCGCACCCATACACTCACAACCCCTCAATTTGGCAGTTTTGTTCTCTGTAGTGTACTTTTCAGTAGGATACAGGATGAGTACATGAGACATGATCAAACACTCTCAGAACACACAATTTAGATGACAAAATTCTATACATCTTCCCTATGACTCCTGATGCCTTATTGTTCTCCTTCATCACTCAGTCCCTCTGGGAAACTCTCTGAGGCAGTTAGCCTCTTTGCTTTCCTCACCTTTGTATATTTGTGCTTCTCTTACCTCTGTGCAGTTTTCTTTGTTTGGGTTTTGCTTTTCTCTTTGTGCATTCTGGTTTTTTGTGCATTGTGCTCTTTGCATGTCTTCCTTTGCCTCTCCCCTCTCTCATCCTCTCTTCCTATAGGTCTCTGTGTGAGATCTTGTGACCTTCACTTCCATACTTCTGTGGTTGATGTTGCCTCCATCAGTGCATCTGTTTTAATGTCCAGCTTCCCATAGATCACAGTGGATACTAGTGTCATGACACCAGAGTTCTCAAAACTTCGCTGGTTAGAAGGGAGGCAGATGCCAGTGTTAGGAAAGGACAGGGATAGTACATACATAGCCCAAAATTAGAGAGCAAAGAACAGATTGAAGGAACACAATCCCCCTCCCACTCCCCGAAGTCACCATCACAGTCTGGTGCTCACTGTGAAGGCAGGAAATACACTCTGTCCCATCAGCCCCTCCGTTGTCACTCCTTCCCCTTATCTACTTTCAATCTCATGGTCCCCCATTTCATTCTACTCCAGTGGGTCTTAAAGTGCTGCACTCATTAGAAGTGCACATTCTTGGATGTGCTGGAGGAGGATACAGAGGAAGCTGGAGCAGTTGTAAGCCTGGCTGCTTCCTCACAATAATAAAAGACAACGTGTGTAAGCTACAAAATAGCGGTTCCTTCACTTCTGCCCTCAGTCTCAAGAATCTGCCACAAGAATCTCTCATGGATCATCCTAACTGGAAATACACATGGAAAGGAATCGGGAAAAGTAGCTCAACCTAAGCCAAATGACACATTATGATCTTGCACTGAATCAGAAACTTCAGGGGTGGGTGGGGCCCCACAGTTTGCATTCTGACAAAGTCCTCTGAGTGATGCTGTGACCAATTCAAATTTGCAAACCTCTGCCCTAAACTCTCCTGTGCTTTTTACCAGCATCTACCTGGTAAAATCCTAACTCTGGAGGAACCCAATTATCTAGGCCTTACCTGCACCCAAGCAGCTGAGCCCAGCTGGAGGAAAGCATTCAGCTGGGTATTAATTGGTGTCATTGTAAACTCACAGTCACTATCCTCAATGGGATTCTGCCCAGCAATCATCTTTCCCCAATCACTTACTCTTACTCTTCCACTCTTAGCATTGCCAAAATTAGCAAATAAAAAACAAAAAAACCAGGATGCCCAGTGAAATGTGAATTACAGAGGAACATACACTAAAAAATTGTTTGTTGTTTATCTGAAATTCACATTCGACCGAGCATCCTATATTTTTATTTGCTAAGTCTGGCAACCCTAACTAGGAGGTATACATAGTCAGCAGGCAGGCAGTGGAGAAGAGAAGCTGGATCTAAGGTGGAAGACAGGAAGCACATGCTGGAGCCAAAAGATGAAATGAAATGGTGACAGTCCTTGTTGCCTCCAACCGTGAGGGTATGGATGTCTTGCAGAAGCTGTGAACCTTCATCAGAGTGCTAACCACACACATCCGGCCCAGAAGCCAGAGATGCCGGAGGAGGATACAGAGGAAGCTGGAGCAGTTGTAAGCCTGGCTGCTTCCTCACAATAATAAATGACAATGTGTGTAAGCTACAAAATGGCAGTTCCTTCACTTCTGCCCTCAGTCTCAAGGATCTGCCACAAGAATCTCTCATGGATCATCCTAACTGGAAACACACATGGAAAGGAATCGGGAAAAGTAGCTCAACCTAAGCCAAATGACACATTACGATCTACCACATTTATTCTCCATTTTGAAAAGAGGCCCAGTGGGCACCTGGCTGTCTCAGTCAGTAGAGCATGTGACTCTGGATCTCAGGGTTGTGAGTTTGAGCTGAACATTGGGTGTACAAAATCTTTAAAAAAATTATTTTATTTTTATTTATTTTTATTTATTTTTTTGAAGAGTGGTGGGCAGCAAAGCAAGGTTTATTAAGCTATAGTGAAGTGATAGTAGAAAGCTCCCAAGGAGGGAGCAGACCCGAGAGGGTTGCCCCCCAAAATTTTTTAATAATGAAGTAAAAAGAGGCTCAATGTTGAGTGCCAAAGACAAATGAATAATTTATATAGAAATAGCTATCCTTTGTTGAATGCTTACCAGTTAAGCATTTCTCATATATACTCTTTACAACTATTTTACTTACATAGATATATGAATATACCCCATTAAAAACACGATCTCATTTAGTCCTTGTAACAATGCTACAAAGTTGGTATTACTCATACCATTTTATAGACAAAGAAAAGGTAGAAAGGTGGAGAAATTTTCCCAAGAACACGTAACAATGCAAGGGGCAAAGCTATGATTTGAAGCCAGATCTCTTTACAGCCGGTGTTCCTAACCATTAAGCTCTGCGCTCTCCCAGCCTCCCAACAAACTGTAGACTTCATTTCATAAGCACTAGATCTGCATTCCATCTACAGACAACTCGGGAAACCTTCATGTACTAATGCTCCTCAGTGATTCATACTTGACTCCACAGATTTGAGAAAAATTCTTGAGGCTCTCATCACACTCCCTGAGAACTCACCTGAATTGGAGTCCCAGCCCTTTTACTTAGTGGTTCAGTGGCCCTGGGCAAGTTACTTAACTTTTATCAGCCTCACCCTCCTCATGAGGACTGGGACTCCTACCTTACAAAATTGTGAAGACCAGACGATATTAACACCAGGAAAGCGGCACAGCCTGATCATCCTTGTCCTCCACAAATGGGAGTTTTCCCCTCCCTCACTGGATTTTCTACCACTGCCTACACCTAGGCTGAAGACTCTTTATACCCTCGGTCTTCATCTCTTCTCCCGTCAGGTCTATATTTCCTGTTTCCTACCAGGAAACACAGCCACCCTCAAATTATCTTACATCTGAACCACTATGTGCAGTTTTTCAATACCCTCTTTCCAGTCCTCAAGCTTACTTCCTTAAAATCACTTCCATTTCTTGTCTCCTTCTGCCTTGTTCAGACATTGTGCGTGCAACATAACTACTCTTTCCTGAGGAAATAATCATTCAATTCCTGGTGCTATATTTAAAAGTATATTGGCAAACTTGAGTAAATCAGAGCAGAATGATCAGGATGATGGAGGTCTGGAAAGTGGCAGAGTAGAATGAGTGTGTGTGTGTGTGTGTGTGTGTGTGTGTGTGTGTGTGTGTGTAATAGGGATTTTTCTCCTTTAGAACAGAAGCTTAACAGCAATGTCCACCATAGCCAAACTGTGGAAAGAGCCAAGATGCCCATCGACAGACGAATGGATAAAGAAGATGTGGTATATATACACAATGGAATATTATGCAGCCATCAAAAGGAATGAGATCTTGCCATTTGCAACGACGTGGATGGAACTGGAGGGTGTTATGCTGAGTGAAATAAGTCAATCAGAGAAAGACATGTATCACATGACCTCACTGATATGAGGAATTCTTAATTTCAGGAAAGAAACTGAGTGTTACTGGAGTGGTTGGGGGTGGGAGGGATGGGGTGGCTGGGTGATAGATATTGGGGAGGGTATGTGCTACGGTGAGCGCTGTGAATTGTGCAAGACTGTTGAATCACAGATCTGTACTTCTGAAACAAATAATGCAACATATTTTGAGAAAAAAGAAAAAGAAGAAGATAACAGGAGAGGAAGAAAAGGGGAGTATGTCAGAGGGGGAGACGAACCATGAGAGATGATGGACTCTGAAAAACAAACTGAGGGTTCTAGAGGGGAGGGGGGTAGGGGGATGGGTTAGCCTGGTGATGGGCATTGAGGAGGGCACGTTCTGCATGGAGCACTGGGTGTTATGAACAAACAATGAATCATGGAACACTGCACCAAAAACTAATGATGTAATATATGGTGATTAACATAACAATAAAAAAAATTAAAAAAAAAAAAAAAAAGAACAGAAGCTTAAGTGTTGTCATTGGGAAGAGAAGGTCCTTTCTCTGTGGGCTTCGAAGTGCAGACTTGATCCATAGGAAGTGGATTTCTGCTGAACATAAGGACATTTTGAGGATTAGAGTTTTGGCCATTGGGGTGGGTGCAGTCATTTGGGGTTCTCTGTCCCTGTCTCATCTACTTGCTCTTTCCATTCTCATTCCCGCCAAGAGGATGAGGATGTCAGCAAAAAGATATACTCAACTGCTGTGAGAATCTTAGGGAAACAGCTTTACTAAGCTTCAAATATGTACACACCAGTACAACCAGTTGAATGACCCTAGACCCCCTGGAATCATATGCTACCCATTTTGGACCTGTTTGAAACCTGGTTTCCCAGCACCAGTAACATGACAACGGAAGGCTGCTGATGGCAAATAGTAGTTTATAACTCCTCTTTGAGCCGACCAGAGACCTGAACTCATAATACTGCCTTAAATAATAGTATACTTCTTTGGTGTATCTAGCACTTTCATTTTCAGCCTGGAGAGCCCTGAGAGCCCCTGTTTCAGACTATTTGGGTCCTAATTTACTTTCCTTCTGATCAAGGTAAGCAATATTAGCAAGACAGAGGGTTATCTTTTATTGTCTTTTTTTTTTTTTAAGGTTTACTTGTTTTTCGAGGGAGAGAGAGAGGGATAGAGAGGGAGAGCCTGTGCGCACTCGCCCACATAAGAAGTGGGAAGGGGCAGAGGGGGAGGGAGAAGCAGGCTTCCCGCTGAGCAGGGATCCCGATGCGGGGCTGGATCCCAGGACCCTGGGATCATGACCTGAGCCGAAGGCAGACACTTAACCAGCTGAGCCACCCAGGCGCCCAGAGGCTTGTCTTTTAAAATGGCCTTTCTGCTTTTAAGAATCTGAGGACCAGGATAAACGAATTTGGCAATCTCAGACAGGAGGGGCAGATGGGCCCTGCTGGCCTGAATACAGAGAGGACGAAGCTGGATGGGCATGGGGAAAAGGGTAGAAAAAGGGCAGAGAACAAGAAGGAGGTGCCTCATCACCCAAAAGGAAACTGCATAGGAACAGAAAGAAATATTTTGCTCTGTCCTTTAGACTCTGAATGTATTCACTAGGGTGCACAAATGGAAAGACGAGGGAGCAGAAGTATACAGGGATGTTGGGCTCTGAAAGTACACATACCAAAAAAGAAAGAAAGAAAGTAGAATTGCTTGATGGCTGGCCTGCAGGTGTTGGAGCGCATGCCCACGTTCTGATCCAGATTCCACCACTCACCATCTGCCACCTCAGGCAGGCTGCCTAACCTCTGTTGCCTCATCTCTAAACAGGGACCCTAATGGCCCCGGGACTCTGGAGGGGATTAAAGGACTTACATTTAAAGCAGTTAGAACACCCTAATGTGAAGGAAGTCCTCAAAAATGTTAGTAATCATTTTCTTTAGAGGGGAAGTTGATCTTGGGTGGCTTCCAAAGCCCTTCACACTGTGAGATGTTTTTGTTAATCTTGTGATTTTTTTCCCCTTCATCTGGGTCTGCCTTTTCCTATCCATTTCAATAGCTATCCCCCAGTCCAGGATTATATCCTTGCGCCGGTTGGGTTGAAACAAAAGGAGAGCTTCTGATTGTCCCCATGGATCCCTTAACCACCAGCCCTTCCTCTTCACATCTACTCTCAGCTCCTTCGACTCTCTTACTGTGTGGTTCTGCACAACAATGAAGAAAATATCAAGGAACCGAATCAAGATTAGGCAGGTAAACTCCCACCCCAGGCCCTTGACTCCTGTCCAAATTCAGGGTGTGACTCACCAGCTAGGCTGGGGTGGCTGGTGCAGCATCTGTCCTGGGTTTTGCCTTTGCTTCCATCCCCAGCAACGGCCATAAAAAGCAAGGTTCTCCTAAGTTCTCCAGGCTTTATCTTTTGGTTCAGACCAGAGTGAAATCCAGGAGCCCCAGAACTCTGGACAAACATTTTGAGAAAGGGGTATCTCTACCCTGCCTCTAGGTCAGCGCTCCAAAACCATACTTCATCCTGACCTCCCCTGACTGCTCCATTTTCTGATGGTTTCCTTTTGTTGCATTCCATTTCCTTCTCTTAACTAGGCATGCAGTCTACACAACAAATCCTGATTGGCACGGTAGAGTGTGGGTGCATCAACGAACCTCACGGGGCAAGTTTGAGCCCATCTGAACCCAACTTGAGAGGTTGTGCCTTGCCTGCATGCCTGTCCCAGGCTTCTGCCATTCAAACTACACAAATCAGCAGTACCTCTTTCTCTAAACAGTAGTTGGAATATGTCCCATCTTAGCTTCAGTTCCCTCTGGCTTGAAATGGCATCTCTGATTACATTGAAACTGTTTATATGTACATTTTGTCTCTCCATTTTTGCCTTTATCATCCATCTCAGTCCATTTGGGCTGCTACTCTCATGGCTCTGGAGGCTGGAAGTCTGAGCTCAGGGTGCCGGCATGGTAGGGTGAGGGCCCTTTTCCAGGTCACAGACTTCTCTTTGTAACCTCAAAGGGCAGAAGGGATGAGGCCTCTCTCCAGGATCTCTTTTAAAAGAGTGCTAATCCCAGTCATGAGGGCTCCACCCTCATAACTTAAGCATCTCCCAAAGGATACCTCCTAATATCATCACTTCAGGCATTAGGATTTTCAACAAATTAACTTAGGGATAACACAAACATTCAAACCATAGCATCTTCTGTGTTTTTCTCAGTATTGCCCTACTCAGGCTCCTGAGCATAGCCAGGTGAGTTGGCTTCTTGTCACCACATGTGTTGCATGGGTCTCCACTTTTCTGTCCTCATGAATGTCATTTTCCCCAGCCTAAACTAACCTGCCTCCCAGCAGGTCACCCCCGCCAAATTCAGTCCAAAAGATGCTTTAGCCTTGGTACTTCAGACTTACCTTTAGCTTTGCAATTCACAGCTACAAACGTGCAAACATCTCACAAATATGAAGCTTATTGTAAGTGACTTTATATTTAGTGGTAGCCTATGGATTCATAATCAATGTGGCATCCCGTACATGCTCCAACATGGATGAACCTTGAAGACATTATGTTAAGTGAAGTAAGCCAGTCACAAAAAGACAACATTATATGATTCCACTTCTATGAGATACCTAGAATAGCCAAATGCATAGAGACAGAAACTGGAACAGTTGTTAACAGGATCCAGAGGAAGTGGGGAATGGAGAGTTATTGTTTAATGGGTACAGAGTTTCTGTATGGGAAGATGGAAAAAGTCCTAGAGATGGAGAGTGGTGATGGCTTCAGAACAGCATAAATGTATTTAATGCCACTGAACCATACACTCAAAATTTATGTGGGGCACCTGGGTGCCTCAGGCAGTTGGGTGTCCTACTCAGCTCAGGTCGTGATCTCGGGGTCATGGGATTAAGTCCCGTGTTGGGCTCTGCCCTTGGTGCAGAGTCTGCTTGTCCCCCTCCCTCTACTCCTCCCCCAGCTCGTGCTTGTTCTCTATCTCTAAAATAAATAAACAAATCTTTTAAAAAATGTTATATGTATTTTACCACAATAAAACAATTTTTGAGTAAGAGATGATAACTATAGAACTTTCAGAAAATATGAATAAGTAAAAAAGAAAATAGAAATACACTTGCAAAATTTTCACTTAATATATATTAAGATTTTATTTCTTACTGCATGTGAGTCTACAATTATCTCAAAATAAATGGCTTAATTTTTCTAAAAGTGAAAAAATTTATGCATACCAATGGTTAGTTTATTAATATAAAATTTCAAATGAGGAATTACTGAATTAAAGCATTATTTTAAAGGCTTTTGGTACACATTGCTATTTATGCTCATGCCAATGGTATAAGAATTCTACCTCATAACACTGAATATTATTATAAACACCCTTTAATTCAATCAACAAAATTATTTCTCATCAGTATTTAATTCCTTCAAGGTTTTAACGTAGCAACACACTGTCATTTCTCCATATTTAACCAAGTAATTCTTTCTTTGTTATTAGCCGAACAACTTCCCTTTAGGGGAAGAATTCACTTTTTTTTTTTTTAAAGATTTTATTTATTTATTTATTTGAGAGAGAGAATGAGATAGAGAGCATGAGAGGGGAGAGGGTCAGAGGGAGAAGCAGACTCCCCGCTAAGCAGGGAGCCCGATGCGGGACTCGACCCCGGGACTCCAGGATCATGACCTGAGCCAAAGGCAGTCGCTTAACCAACTGAGCCACCCAGGCACCCAAGAATTCACTTCTTTATGTACTTTTCATAAAGATCACCAGGTAGTCCTGCGAACCACACTCAGAGGAGCAAGCAACGTATGAAATCCTTCATCTTACATGTAGTGATCTTGGAGTTCTATGATTTGTGCAAACTCCACTTTGAGTAGTCTCACCTGAGAATGTTAGAAAGGCAAATTCTTTGACCCCACCTCAAACCTACTGAATCAGTTTCTGGGCATGGAGTCCAGCAATCCACTTCACTGAGCTCGCCAAGCAACTGGACTGCACACTAGAATCTGAAAATTACTATTTGTAGAAGACATTGACAAGCATCATTGTTTATTTTTTCTCCCTTCTCACACCCTCAATAGCACATCAGTTCCATGAGGACAGACCCTTTATCCATTTTCACCCTTACATCCCAAGTACCCAAACCATGGGTGCTTAATAAATAATAATTTAAGAAATAATTTAGTAATTAACCAAACTCTGCTCCCTAAAGTCTGTGTCTTCACTCTGGACTGTGCAGCTAGCCTGTCAGGGCAGCCTCCAGCAACTGTTTACATTACAAGGGGGAGGTGTGGGGGGCATGCCAGACCCCATGCAAAGCTAATTTTTTGGTTCATCTTTCCAAATGCAAGGAGGGTGACCAGAAAAGTCTGGGAGTGTTGGTTGGCCGATAGACTTGTAAAATGTTGGCCATATGAGGCCTCAAACCCTAAACTCATCAGTCAAAATGGAGCTTCTGTCAGTCTCGGTGAGACAGTGTTATTCAAATAGTGTGAGCAATAAGCAGAAGAAAGAAAGAATGAATGAATGAAAGAAAGAAAGAAAAGAAAGAAAAAAAGAAAGAAAGAAAAAGAAGAAGGAAGGAAGGAAGGAGAAAGAGAAAGAGAGAAAAGAAAGAAAGAAAAGAGAGAGAGAGAAAGGAAGAAAGGAAGAAAAGAAAGAAAAGATGCTAGATGATGCAGGTTGACCAGGTTCAAGGATCCGGAAGAGGTACCACAGGATGAGCCAAGAGGGTCCTTGGCTTTGCGCAGGATAAAAATCAAATGTGAGGCGAGAGGAAGTGAGAGTAGAGTTTATTGAAGACACGGAGAGAGTGCAGGTACAGTGTCCGGGAGACCTGGAAAGGAAAGGTGAGTCTCATCTTTTCTTGGGGTCTGGGGTTTTTATTGAGGATTGTGGTCCACTGCATGTATCTTCTCAGGCATCCAGGAACAAAGGAGTGTTAAGTGTTCTTCATAATTCACTTATGCCCTGGAGCCAGGGGTCTTGATGAGTCAGTGGTCTCGGAAAACATTCATGACAACCCCACCCAGTCACTCCTTAGATACTATCTTTTGTGCTGGAAGACTCCAAAGAGATCATTAACTCTTGACCTTTACAAGTTCATAACATTATCTGTTCTCTAAGGCGTGTGTAAGGCTGGGGTGTAGGTCCTAGCAAGAACAGAAGCAGGAAAAGGAGTGAAGAAAGCAGTTTTTCATGGGATTCCTTTAGTTTCTCTGTCTCACTAGACAACTGAACCTCTGCATAATCTCAGAAGCCCTCAGTAGCCCTTCTCCATCATATTAATGAAGGACCCTCCGAAAAAAGGCAGGCAGGGACAAGGGGCCCCCACCCTAAGAGGAAACTACCCTTAAAAAGGATTTTACACCACACTGGAAGGAGCCCTCCACCCTTTCGCTCGTGAACAACTACCTGATAGGTAGATGGGCGCATGGACAAAAACCTGATTGGGTGACAGGCACGTGGAGGGTTAATCAGATTAAAACCACCCACCAACATTCTCATAAAACCCCCTAGACTTAGAAACTCTAGTGGCAACCCTCTCAGGTCCCTCCTCTGTGGGACCTTTGTATTATTGCCTAGTAAACTTTGCTGCCTACCACTCTTCGTCTGGTGCTGCATGACCAAGAACCATGGACACTAAGGAAAAGAAATCCTGAAGCATAAAAACTCTTAGTCATGAGACCTTTCAGATGGATATCAGCGGGCCACATGTTTAGAGGATGATTACTAACATATTTGGCAGGGGGAGCGGTAGATAAAAAGGAAGTTCCCAAAGTGATTGTTACAGGACCCTGGAGATCAGGCTAATAACAAGCCAAGGTTGTCTTTTGCCTCTAGCAAAGTATTAACTTTGAGATGGCTAAGATCCTTCAGGAAGGTCACTCTGCCTGTCTCAAGTACTTGTCAATGGGCTGTAAAGTGTAAAGAAACGCCCAACTGTAAAGAAATTTAATTTTTTTCTTTTGCCTTTGTTCTCCACATCAGAGAGGACTTTGCTCAAGAAGGCCTTGCTAGGTTCCTCTCTTGTCTACTATACCTAGTTCATATCATAATGTAGTTATCTATGCTGTCTTCCTGGAGCAGGTCTTCTATCTAAATTCTTTTTTTTTTTAATATTTTATTTATTGATTGATCAGAGAGAGAGAGAAAGAGCACAAGCAGGGGGAGAGGCAGGCAGAGCAAGAAGCAGGCTTCCCACTGAGCAGGGAGCCAGACGCGATACTCGATCCCGGGACCCCAGGATCATGACCTGAGCCGAAGGCAGCCGCTTAACTGACTGAGCCACCCAGGCGCCCCTATCTAAATTCTTTTTAAGCAGTTGTAGGGGGAGATAAAGAACTTTACCTGAATCTGCTGGGTCTTGGTTGTTTTTTAAGTAGGCTCCACACCCAACTTGGGACTCAAACAACCCTGCTGAGCCAGACAGGCGACCCGTCTTGATTGCTTTTAATTCAAAATAATCTTTACAGCAAAGCAGCCCATCTTGGATTGGCCCCTACCAATCCAAGAGAAACATTGAGACATCTCCATTAGCAGAGATCCTCAGAGTCATTTTTATTTTACTACCAAGGACATTTTATATAGCGTACAAGTTTATGGAATCATCTTACTTATATTCCTTTTTTTCCCCACATAACTAAAAATCTTTTGGAAATGTTGTCATTTGCCGTAGTGCCCTAGTAAGCACAGAGTTTCAAGTCCAGCTCAGTTCTCTATCATGATTCTCATCTCTCTGGGCTCCTGCCCCCCAATCAGTGACATTTGTCAGAAAGTTTTGTGCTTCGGTGTTTTTCTTTCTTCATGCACTGTCCCCTTAGGGCAAGCTTGCTCTGGTTTTCCTATGAATGTTTTGGTTACTGCATACCACATGACATCTTCATTCCCTCCTCCTGTATTTATGGGCATCAGTAATGTTCTAAGCATGAGGGACTCAGCTATAAATAAACAGACCAGTCCCAAGCTTACAGTTCTGCCCTTGTTTTGCCTAAATTTTCTACGACAATATGGTGTGCTGTAGCTGGGGCGCCCTGGGTACAGGAGCATCTGCTCTGGGGGTCCCAAACAGACTAGTTTGGCCACTTGCCACTGACAAAATCCAAAGGCAGAGAGACAAGTGGTGGTGAAACAAGAAAGGAGCTTATCTCACTGAGTCCAACACTGGTAAGACTGTTGACTAGCGTCTCAAAGACTGTCTGCAAGATGCAGAAAACTGTTCCAAGTTTATATACGGAAAATGTGCGATAAAGGTTGCTGGGTAGTGCAGGTGGGCAGTGAAGGGCAGGGTCTTGCTGGCTCAGGGCAGTCCTTATTGCCGGGGGGTAGTTTTGGTTCCCATCAGGAGATGTTTTGCCTGCAGTCTTTTGCCTGAATTGAGAAATAAGCTAGAAAGAAGAACTGAATTAGAAAGTTGGAGGACAAAAATGGAGGAAGTTGAGGGATGCTTGGGTGGCTCCGTCAGTTAAGCGTCTGCCTTTGGCTCAGATCTTGATCTCAGGGTCCTAGGATTGAGCCCCACATCAGGCTCCCTGCTCAGGGGGAGCCTGCTTCTCCCTCTCCCTCTGCTGCCCCCCCTTGCACTAATAAATAAAATCTTTTTTAAAAATGGAGGAAGTCGAAGTCCTCTTTCAATACCAAAATTTAAACTAATTAAACACATTTTTCCTTACACAGGTCAGAGAAAATGTATTTGCCTACCAAGTTGTTTTGTTTTAACAGTTTCCATTTTTTTTTAAGATTTTTTATTTATTTATTTGACAGAGAGAGATTGACAGCAAGAGAGGGAACACAAGCAGGGGGAGTGAGAGAGGGAGCAGCAGGCTTCCCACAGAGCAGGGAGCCCGATGCGGGGCTTGCTCCCGGGACCCTGGGATCATGACCCGAGCTGAAGGCAGTTGCTTAACTGAGCCACCCAGGTGCCCCAACAGTTTCCATTTTAAAGAGCTAGATGTTTCAGGGGGGACTGGCCCTGGTGGTACCGTGGTATTCCAACACCCATGGGTGAATGAAGCCTGTTTTACTGGGCAAGGGACAACCTACAGACCACCCAGCCCTTCCAAGGGGGCAACCACCTCTCAGTGCCAGGGATGGTTTCCAGGCAAGACTGTGGACCCACTTTTGCCAGGTCTTCTGATTTTTCAAGAGGAGCTATCAAACAGAATTTGAAGTGAAATATTTTGATTTTTAAGTATTAGCAACTAATTTAAACACTGTGTAGACCAAATATATCTTCTGGTTATATGGCTTTGAACTCTCTTCTATGATTACATATTAAAATTTTCTGTATGGGGCGCCTGGGTGGCTCAGTTGGTTGGGCGACTGCTTTCGGCTCAGGTCATGATCCTGGAGTCCCGGGATGGAGTCCGGCATTGGGCTCCTTGCTCAGCGGGGATCCTGCTTCTCCCTCTGACCCTCTCCCATCTCATGTGCTCTCTCTCTCTCTCAAATAAATAAAATCTTTTTTATTTTTTTATTTTTTATTATTATTTATTTATTTGAGAGAAAGAGAATGAGAGAGAGAGAGCATGAGAGGGAAGAGGGTCAGAGGGAGAAGCAGACTCCCTGCCGATCAGGGAGCCCGATGCGGGACTCGATCCTGGGACTCCAGGATCATGACCTGAGCCGAAGGCAGTTGCTTAACCAACTGAGCCACCCAGGTGCCCTCAAATAAATAAAATCTTTTAAAAAAAAAATAAAAAAATTTTCTGCATGAATAAATAGAATCTTTAAAAAAAATAAAATTTTCTGTATGGAACTTGTTCTATTATTTGCCTTAAAGACCTTTGCTTGCAGTTCTGTTTGCCACGTCCTCCTTGAAAGTCCCCCCTTTGTACTTTCTACTATGATCTATCAGCACAAGCACACTCTATTCCCAGTTGTGTTAAATCCTGGTGAGATGGAAGACAGAACATCTCCTAATGTTTGTTTCTCCTGCTTGGTTTCATTAAACCCTAAAATCAGTTTTTTTTGTGAAACAGTTAGTTCCATGTATATCAGTCCCAGGGCTGATAAAGTTTGATAAAACTAGTTTAGCTGTTCCCTATGTTACATAACAAAGGCCTGAGAGTATTTCTCTCCACCAAGTCCCTGTAATTAAATATTCTGTCCTTTATGAGTCTAGGGATTCACGGGACCTATGCTTTTTACCCTGTGGCAGTGTTGATTCACTGAAAGCCCTTCTTTCCCTGACAAAAGGTTTATGATTTATTCATTTATTCATTATTTTTTTACTATTTTTTTAAATTGTGGTAAAATATATATAACATCATCAATTCTGTCATTTTAATCATTTTCACCCATACAGCGCAGTGGTGTTAAGTATATCACAATGTTGTGCAACCATCACCACTACCTGTTTCCAAAATTTTTTATCACCCCCGAAAGAAATTCTATACCCATTAAGCAATAAGTCCCCAGTCCCCCTTCCCCCCAGCCCCTGGTAAACTCTAATCTACTTTGTGTCTGGATGAATTTGCCTATTCTACATAATTCATATAAGTGGAATCATACAATATTTGTCCTTTTGTGTCTAGCTTATTTCACTTAAAATAATATTTTCAGAGTTCACCCACATTGTGCCACATATCAGAACTTTATTCCTTTTTATGGCTGTATAATATTGAATACCATGTGTATATCACATTTTGTTTATCCATCTGTTGGTAGACACTTGAGGTGTTTCCACATTTTGGCTGTTGTGAACAATGCTGACGTGAACATGGGTGTACAAACATCAGTTTGAGGCCCTGATTTCAATTCTTTTGGTATATATGATATGGGAAACAAAGGCAGAAGAAAAATTATTAAATTTTCTTACTACTTACAGCCCACTGTCAAGTCCTTGAAAGAGGCAGAGTGATATTCCTCTAGGGACTCAACTGCCTTGATGTTGACCCTTTGCTAAGGGCAAAAGGCAATCTTAGCCCGACACCCACCCCCAGGATCCTCTAAGTCTACCTTAACGTATAAAAATTCCTTTGGGGGCACCTGGGTGGCTCAGTCGGTTAAGCATCTGCCTTCAGCTCAGGTCATGATCCCAGGGTTCTGGGATCGAGCCCCACATCAGGCACTATCTCTGTTTCTCTCTCTCAAATAAATAAATAAAACCTTTTTAAAAATATTTTTAAAAAATTCCTTTGGAGGGGCAGCCGGGTGGCTCAGTCGTTAAGCGTCTGCCTTCAGCTCAGGCCATGATCCCAGGGTCCTGGGATCGAGCCCCACATCGGGCTCCCTGCTCTGCGGGAAGCCTGCTTCTCCCTCTACCTGCCACTCCCCCTGCTTGTGTTCCCTCTCTCGCTGTGTCTCTCTCTGTCAAATAAATAAATAAAATCTTTAAAAAAATTCCTTTGGAAATTTCCTTTCTCTCTAACCAACCCCCAAGATATGGCAATCGTTCCCCAAGCATATGACCCACCAATATACATCTGAAGGGTCTCATGACTTTATTATATGGTAATAAATGACCTTTTCCTAATAATAGCTATCCCCCTCAAGGTTCTGGAAACCTTGTTTCCAAAATTCCTTAGAGACTTACTCTATCCCTAACCCCCTCTCAACTTGAAGGTATATAATCACCACCCCTAATGACCCCATTGCAACTCTTTCTGCCCACAGGTCCTATCCCCCGGCTTTAATAGAACCACCTTTTTGCACCAAAGACGTCTCAGGAATTTTTTCTTGGCCGTCGGCTTCAAACCCTAACGTCTTTCCTATATCATATACTTAGGAACGGATTTGCTGGGTAATATGGGAATTCTGTGTTTAACTTTTTGAATAATTACCAAACTGTCTTCCACAGCAGCTCTACCATTTTATATTCCCACTAGCAATATATGTGGGTTCCAGGTTCTCCACGTCCCTGCCAACACTTCTTTTCTTTCTTTCTTTTTTAAATTATAAACATCATAGTATGGGAGAAGTAATCTCATTGTATTTCCCTGATGGTTAATGATGTTGAACATCTTTTCATATGTTTATTGGCCATTTGTCTTTCTTCTTTGGAAGAAAGAAGTCCTTTGCCCATTTTTAAATTTTGGGCTATTTGTTCACGGTTTATGTTTAAGTTAAAGTTTTGAAGCCCTCACCACTGTAGGTCACAGGCAGTCAGTCTGCAATTTTGAAGATTTTATTTACAATGTAGAGCTCCACTCAGTCTTAGATGACAGACTCTGGTGTTGAGGGCTTTTTTTTTTTTTTTAAGATTTTATTTGTTTATTTGACAGAGAGAGACACAGCAAGAGAGGGAACACAAGCAGGGGGAGTGGGAGAGGGAGAAGCAGGCTTCCCGTGGAGCTGGGAGCCCGATGTGGGGCTCAATCCCAGGACCCTGGGATCAAGACCTGAGCTGAAGGCAGATGCTTAACAGCTGAGCCACCCAGGCACCCCAAGAGCTGTCTGTTTTTAAATCCAGGACCAACTGGAAGAATAGATTGCTTGGCCATGGAGTTAGTCCCTCTGATCCTAAGGTAGGTGAAACAAAAACTAGAATAAAAATGAAAACAAAATCAGGGGCACCTGGGTGGCTCAGTTGTTAGGAGTCTGCCTTCGGCTCAGGTCATGATCCCAGGGTCCTGGGATGGAGACCAGCATCAGGCTGCCTGCTCAGAGGGAAGCCTGCTTCTCCCTCTTCCACTCCCCTGCTTGTGTTCCTTTTCTCTCTGTCAAATAAATAAATAAAATCTTAAAAAAAAAGAAAAGAAAAACAAAAGCAGAGGATAAAATTTGGAGTCAATCTAGTTTACTATTCCTTACCCATCAATTTAACAAAATATTTCTTGAGCACTTATATGCAACAAGCCCTGCATTAGGTGCTGGGGATATAGTAGTCAATGAGATGGATGCTGTTCATACACGGGTAGAATAATGGTCCCCAAAGATATCCACACTCTAATCCTGGAGCCTGTGAATATGTTATATCACATGCCAAAAGGGACTTCGCAGATGTGGCTGAATTAAGGGTCTTGAGATGGAGAGATTATTCCGGATTATTTGGTAAACCCAATGTAATTACAAGGGTCCTACCAGAGGGAGGCAGGAGGATCAGAGTGAGCAAAGATGTGAAGATGGAAGCAGAGTGACACAGACATTTGAACACACTACAACGGCTGGCTTTCAAGATGGAGGAAGAGGCCATGGGTCAAAGAATACAGTCTAGAAGTCGGAAATCTTAAAGTCAAGGGGTTGGCAGGAATGCGTTCCTCCCAGAAGCTCTAGTGAAAAATCTGCTTCCTTACCTTTTCCAGCTCATAGGCCTATCTAGACTGTTAAGATAATAGGTTTGCATTGTTATAGGCACTAAGTTTGTGGTAATTTGTTACAACAGCAATAGGAAACTAACAATTCCTTATCCCCCCATCAAGGACACTGGCATGGTGGGCAGCAATCAGCAGACCTGGGTCTGACTCTGTGTTCCATGCCCTGTAGCTACGTGACTTGGGACAAGTTACTTTATCACACTGAGACTCGTTTTCCATGTCAATAAAATGGGGATAGCAATGTTTGACTCACAAAGTTGTGAAAATTAGAAACTGTGTGAAACAGCTGGGGTAGAGGAGGCTCTTAGTAAGTGGAAGCTATTATTATTCTTTCCATCACTATTTTGTTTTTACAGCTTTCCTTTAATTAGGCAAGGAGATAGGAGACCAGAGACACAGACCCCATTTAGAAGCAGGATGTTGGAAGGGAGAAGGGATTACAAAATGCTTAGGTGGGAGTAGTTAAAGGAGGTTCTATTCCACAGAACCAGGCAGCAGCCCTGGCTGTCCTTTCTCTCTCCCTTCTACTCTCAGTGGCACAATCCTGCTCTTCAACCTCCAGGTTTCACACTCAGGATTTCTCTTGGCCTATCTCCTTTATCCCCATCAAGCCATGATTCTTTTTCTCCATCTCATCTCACCCAGAGGCCAACCCACTGTTTTGGTTATCCTTCTCAGTCATGACGCCGGTCATTTTGGTTATATTTGCTCATATTTGGTCATTTTTGCTTTCTTTATGTAGCACTGATACCCAGTCTAGATTGGGTCTCCAGTTCTTGGTCACAAATTGTAATGACTGTGTCTTCCTTGCTCACAATGGAGAGGCTCCAGCAGCCGTGTCTGCACTGTGTATCTCATTTCCGCTGGCTCTAATAACTCATTGGCTCAGGATGGACAATTGCCCAAGTTAGGAATGGGGATTTGTGATCTAGACCACCCTGACTCAGAAATGGTCAGAACCATAAGCATCAATCACTTTCTCAGGAGGCTGATTAACAGCCATATTCCACCAGGGGAGGGGGAGGAGAGGAGAGAAGAACCCAACAGACTTGCAGGGAGATGTCCCAATGACATTGCAATTCCCACTTCTAGCCCTTTCCTGCAGCTCTACTGTATTCTTGTATTCCAATTTTATGAGATAACCCTATACATATCCTTATACATAATTTACATACATAGAATACACATATACGTGAATATGTATGTAGAATATACATGTACATGTTGAGATAAATTTCTAGGCCCAAGATGGAGCTGCTCCTGGCCAGGGTGCCATGTCAGCAAAAGGAATATAGGTAACTTTCCTGTCTCTGTAAATGTTCTGCATGCCCAGAAATATGGTATATCCAATCAGCTGATTTCCAAACACCAAGCCAACTCTGGGCTTTATGCTTATTTCCTTGTTTTTTCTTACCCCGAGTGAGGTTGACTATGTGGCCCCAGCCAGTCAGATACTTTCTATTTTGTTTCTGCTTTTTCTTTATCTTATAAAAATTTCCTGCCTTCCTCCCATTTTTCAGTTCTCTGGACCCTTGGGAATGGTGACTGCTTGTTTCATGAAGTGTGAAATAATGTTTGTTTATATCACTTAAATTGTCTTCTTTAATCATTTTTAACATAGATATACATAAAATTCTCAATTTTCCCCTCAGCCAACTTTAATTGAATTTTGTCATGGTGACCAAAGGGCTTCAGCCAATGTATAAATAAAGATCTTTAAGAATAGCAAGCTCCATCCAGGATTAAGACTAGAGGAAAACCATTTAATACAAATGCTGCCTGGTGCCTTGTGCTCATCTCATTTTATTGCTGAGCCAGAGGCCTGAAAATCTTGATGACCAAAGTCCTCTATCATCAAACACCTTCATCCAGGAGGAAGTCTATGAAAAACGACACCACATGATCATGGCCAACATCAAGCACTGAAAGAAGCATCATATCCTTTCTTTCTTGAAATGTATCCAAAGAAAAGATGAGTACAGGACGTCCATAGCCATGGCCAGCTAATCTTAATTTCTCTTCATGTATAAGAAAAAGAAAAAAGGGCAGTAAAAACGATGTCCTCAGGGTTTCTTTCTTTCTTTCTCTCCTCCTTCTTTTCTCACAGGCCCAACTTAGCCTGAAAAGAGGCACTTTTGAGTGAAGATTCTCTCAGTGGATGTGGACATTAATGTTCCAAATGACTTGTGGGTTGTCATGTTCCCACTAGGCCAACTCACCAAAGCAGGTGGGTCCTACCAGATGTTTTGGTGGCCAGGACCCTGCTAGGAAAGACCCAGAGAATGGGAGGGACTAATGAATGATGAGTACCTGCTTTGGGCCAGGCATCTGGCTTCTCTTCATTCCTCATAGTCATCCAATGAAGTGGGTAGTATTTTTCCCATTCGACAGATAAAGAGCTGGGGTTCAGAGAGGACAAGTAACTTGTCCAGTATCTTACAGGTAAAATGCGATGGGTTCCATCTCAGTCCAGAGCCTGCAATTTTTTACTATACCAAGCACAACCTTCAACTGAGAAGTTCCTCATTCCCAGGAAAAAAAGTTGTAGAGGGCGCCCGGGTGGCTCAGTGGGTTCAGCAACTGCCTTCGGCTCAGGTCATGATCCTGGAGTCCCGGGATTGAGTCCCGCATCGGGCTCCCTGCTCAGCGGAGAGTCTGCTTCTCCCTCTGACCATCCCCTGCCATGCTCTTTCTCTCTCATTCTCTCTCTCTCTCAAATAAATAAATAAAATCTTAAAAAAAAAAACTTAAAAAAAAAAGTTGTAAAGTTTCCCACTAGGCCTGAGACAGAATTCACAGTACAGCCTGTGTCAGGAAAATGATCTGAATATTCACCCAGTAGGCTTTCTGTGGTTCTGTTACTATGGATTCAGGTTTCCACTCTCAGTTGATCCATAACCACCTTCTGAGGTGTTCAGTAAGAACATGAAAGGAACATGAAAGGTAGTTAGATGGACAGGGCCTTAGACTGGGGGGCCAACAACCCAATGTTGGGTATACACCTCTGCTTCTGATTCTCATGCCTTTGTTCCAAGTCTCTAACATGGGAATACTAATTCCAGTTCATTCCACCTCACAAAGGACAAAGAGCAGGTGAATACTCTGCCAAAGGTGAGTCTGCAGGTGAGCCAACACATGCAGTGATCCACCCAAAGGCCCCTCTCACCCTTAGCAACATAAATAGCAGATTTGGGGGCACCTGGGTGTCTCATTCGGTTGGACATCTGACTCTTGATTTCGGCTCAGATCATGATCTCAGAGTTATGAGATCAAGCCTCACATGGAGCTCTGTGCTTATGGCGGGAGTCTGCTTGAGATTCTCCCTCTCCCTCTGACCCTCCCCCTCTCGTGCGTGTGCACACTCTCTCTCTCAAGTAAATAAACCTTAACAACAACGACAAAAAAGAAATAGCAGATTGGAAAGTCAGGCAGGTGCCTCCTCCTGATGTCAATCCTCCTCACCTACCTATATACTAAAAGAACTGCCCTTCCCTGGGGGCAGGGGAGGGACCTGGCAAGACAAGCCAAACCGCCCAAGTCTTATCTAGGTCACCTTGAAGCAGACTAAGCAAAGCTTCATCCCAGCACGGCTCCCTGAGCACAAGACAAAAGGACAGGGATGAGAGTAAGCAGCAGGGAAATATTCATCACCACCCCTCGGCCTCCCACAGCACACTGCTATCAGTGTCTTACCATTTTTTTCTTTTCATGCTTGTCTTTCCCTGACCGCATGTGAGTGACTTGTAGTCAGGGATCCTCTCCTGTTACAGAAGAAAAATACGAACACATTTTTTCTTGTTAAATAACAATAAAAACATCCCAGAAGAGACTGAAGGCCTCCCTGACCCCTTCGGTTCCAGCACCTCCGATCCCAGTCCACACCCGGGGGGTAACCTCTGTCAGTAGGATGAACGTAGATACTTTTTCTGTGTATTTCACTGAATGGTGTTGTATACACACTTAACTCATACAAATCCAGTTTTAGCCAAAACAGAACAAAACAAGACTCTGAGCACGAAATAGCAATTTAAATAGTACCATTCCACACACTGAGTCAGTCAATGGCCTGGAGAAATGTAGGGTGAATGACATAATAATCCCTCAGTGAAAAACCAGGTCCCTCAACTGTCCTGTGCTTCTGAGAATGGGACCATTTCACTATCCACGGGGATGATTTAAAATATTTTCAAAGATAATTCTGCTATTATTTGATTTTTGCTCTAAACACTAACTTAACACTAGCCTTTTTTTTTCTTTAACAAGCTTTATTTATTTATTTAAAAATTTTTTTATTATGTTATGTTAGTCACCATAGAATACATCACCAGTTTTTGATGCAGTGATCCACGATTCATTGTTTTCGTATAACACCCAGTGCTCCGCGCAGTATGTGCCCTCCTTAATACCCACCACAGGGCTAACCCATCCCCCCACCTCCCTCTCTTCTAAAACCCTCAGTTTGTTTCTCGGAGTCCATAGACACTAACTTTTGAACCCAACTCCTATTAAAAGTACCGCAGATACCCACTCCGGCTCCATGACATTACCGTGATGCCCAGAGCAAGTCCTGAAATATAGTGACAAAGTCAATTCACCTATTGGGATCCACAAAATGGAGGCTGGCCCCATGGCCCAGCACACCTGAGTCAACCTTCAATTAGGGAAACACTTCACTGCTTAAAAAACCTAATACCAATCACAATCTTCCAATTCAGCTTTAGCTAGTTTATCTTACACTAGAAAATAGGACCTGCTGGCCTTATAAAGAAATTCCCAAACTCCTCCTAGCCTGTTTTCTCGGTGCCTCTTTTAACACCCTGTACAATTTGCTCTTGCCCGAAATCCCTTGGCAAGAGTGCTTCCCTGCTTGTGAGGCCCTGTACCCCCCCAATCCACAGATTGCCTTCCCTTGAAGAAAGGACAAACTCATTACTATATTTAGTTCTGTCATTTTAACAATAGGAATGCTCTGAGGGGCGCCTGGGGGTGCTCAAGTCAGTTTGATGTAGGTAAAATATAGGTGAGGTATGGTACAGTGAGGTCCGGAGCCCACGGCCAAGAAAGAATTCTTGAGACTCCTTTGGTGCAAAATGGTGGGTGGTGGGGTTTTTTCCCCTATTTAAAGATTTTATGTATTTATTTGAGAGAGAGAGCACAAGCTGGGGGAGTGGCAGGCAGAGGGAGAAGCAGGCTCCCCGCTGAGCAAGGAGCCCAATGTGAGACTCAATCCCAGTACCCTGGAATCACGACCCGAGCAGAAGGCAGCCGCCTAACTGACTGAGCCACCCAGGCATCCCAAAATGGTGGTTTTATTAAAGCATGGTGCTACAGGATTTTTTCTCCATCGGTCCCTGCAGTTCTTGGTCATGCTGCTTTGAAGAATGAAGAGATCCACCAGACGGTGGTGGGCAGCAAAGCAAGGTTCTCACAAGGTTCATGAGGTTCATTGAGGAATAGCAAAGTGATAGTACAAAGCTCCCGAGGAGGAAGAGGACCCAAGAGGGTTGCCACTGGAGTTTCTAAGACTTCTAAGTCTTAAGGGTTTTTATGGGCTTGTTGGTGGGCTGTTTCATTCTGATTAACCCTTCATGAGCTCGTCATCCGATCAGGTTTTTGCCATCTATCTATCCCGTGGGAGAGGGTGGCGGGATCCTTCCAGGGTGGTGTAAAATCCTTTTAAGGGTGGTTTCCTCTTAGGGTGGGGGATAGCTTGTCCCTGCTGGCCTGCCTTCCAACTATCCTTCCTCACAGGGACAGGACGCATGGGCAGAAAGAGCTGCACCGGGGTTGTGAGGAGCAATTGATTATATATTATGGGGTTGGGGCAGGTAAAGAAAAAGGGAGGTGTCAAAAAGACTTTCACACGCTAAAGGAGACCCTCAGGATACTGGAGGCCTTGCTATTATCAAACCAAGGTTGTTTTTTTGCTCTAGCAAAAGCATTAACATTAAGATAGTTGGAAGTTTCCTGGAAGAATGTTACAGATGTCTCACCCAGGAGTGTGGGGGAGGGTGTCAGGGTGTCAGCTTGTGCTTTGTCCTCAGCTAGTATCAGGTTAAGCGTCTGACTCTACATCTCAGCTCTGGTCTTGATCTCAGGGTTGTTAGTTTAAGCCCCACTTTTGAGTTCCACACTGGGCATGGAGCCCACTTAAAAAAAACTGAGATTGATTCCTCCCCATCGGGCTCCCTATCCAGCGGGGAGCCTGCTTCTCCCTCTCCCACTCACCCTGCTTGTGCTCTCTCTCTCTCACTCAAATAAATAAATAAAATCCTAAAAAAAAAAAAAAAAAACCAAACCAAACAGTAGGAACTTTCTGAAATGTTTCAGGACAGAGGAAAAGAAAGAAGGAAGGATCCTGGACTGGGTGGACCTTACAGGCGAAGCAAATCTTGGCTACAGATTATGCTGAGTAATGGTATTTCTGACTTGGCTGAGATGCTATTCAGAGGGAAACACCACTCTGCAAATGTGTAATATGGGCCTTCAACAGTGGCCATCTGGAGGCTGTCCTTTGGCCCAGAAAGTGTGGGCCCAGAAAGTCTGCTCTGAATGTGGCATCATGCTAATCGGGCCTCCATCAGCGGAAATGGGCTGACCCCTGTCCACATGAACTCCGTGATACCAAATTCCGACTTGAGCCAGATGTACTTTCTTTTCCACAGATGCACTTTAAAGGGAATGGGCCTGGCTGTATTTTCTCTCAAAACCAGGAGAACTTGGGGCCTTACTCCCCTTACGTTCTTGGGTATCTGGTCTCCCTGCGGGTACTAGGCATTTTCATAGTCCTGACTGATGATTGCTATCAAATCTCTCCTCCCTCAAAGCTCTTCCTTAATTCAGAGTTTCACTTTATGTCAAATATTGTTTTTTGGACATTCTGAGCAATGATTTTGCAATGGTGAATGCCTTGCAAAGGAGGAGAGGAGAAGTGGGTGACTGATTCTTACAATGTTAAAAGTCATCCTGGAGGGGCGCCTGGGTGGCTCAGTCATTAAGTGTCTGCCTTCGGCTCAGGTCATGGTCCCAGGGTCCTGGGATCGAGCCCTGCATCGGGCTCCCTGCTCGGCGGAGAGCCTGCTTCTCCCTCTCCCACTCCCCCTACTTGTGTTCCCTCTCTTGCTGTGTCTCTCTCTGTCAAATAAATAAAATCTTAAAAAAAAAAAAAAAAAAAGTCATCCTGGAGTTGGCACATCAGCTCAGAATTGCCAGATAATTCCCCTTCAGATCTAGCCATCTGACAGAAACAGCCACGCCGAGAGAACGGCCAAGCTCTTGCCCAGCTGTTCCTGGGGTGGGTTGCTAAATACCCATTTTGTGAGGTTTTTAGCCCCAGTGAAGGCTTCAGAGCCAGAGTTGTTCATCCCTTGGAGCAGGATAGAAAGTGGGGATTAGAAAGGCTGTTAGAAATAATCTAATCCAGCCATGTCATTTAGATTTTCATTTTTAATTCTTTCAATTTACAAATGAAGAATTTGAGGCTGCAAAAGGGGAAGTTTCTGGTTTGAGAACACACATTTGCTTTAGTGAAAGAGGGGAAATGAGAACTCAGGCCTTCTCACTTCTAATTCAGTGTTCCTTCCTCAACACCATGCTTTGGAAGTGCTGGGTGAAACAAAATTAAACCATGTTCTTTATCACCAGACTTCTAGTCTTCAATATGGTCATATCACCAGACTTTTGAGTCTTTAATATGCTCATATGTAACATTTCTTTCTTAGAGGGGAATATATTTTTCACACATTCCCAGACGTTTTTGACCAGATTACTTTTTTAATACGATGTCTGTTTACATTCTCCAAAAGAAGATTAAAGGATTCTTCATAACAGCTTAGGAAATACTGCCCTACACCATGCTATTATTGTTAAGTGCTACGCACAAAAAATCACCTATACATAATCCCTACAACCCATGGAATGCAGCACTGATGTTGAGACCCAGGATACTCAGCTGCTGGCAAACATCATCTGTTGTTCTAAATATCAGCAATGAGCTCTGCATCTCAAAATACAGAAGTGTAGGGCACCTGGGTGGCTCAGATGGTTAAGCGTCTGCCTTCGGCTCGGGTCATGATCCCAGGGTCCTGGGATCGAGTCCTGCATTGGGGTCCCTGCTCTTTGGGAGCCTCCTTCTCCCTCTGCCTCTCTCTCTCGCTCTCTCTCTCTGTCTCTCATGAATAAATAAATAAAATCTTAAAAAAAATACAGAAGTGTATGTGGTGGGAAAGGAGGAACATAGGCAGTGCAAGGGTTAATGGTCAGCTCTTCTCTGACTCCTCTCAGCATATCTGGGGTTTAGGGCTGGTCAGCCTTCATTCAACATGCAATGATTGTGTTTCTGTGAGGTGTCCTAGATTCTTGGCTTCAAGGACATCACAGTTTGGTAGGGGAACAAGCACATAAAGGAATGAGCGCTGCGGTAGATGCAGTGGCAGGAACATGTACAAGGCAAAGGTAAAGCGAAGAGGAGGGACAGAGTGAAACCTTAGGTCTTGCAGAAGGGGACGGGGCCAGTGGCTAGGACCACTTGCCAGAGGAATCCCTTTCATTGGGTGTTAAGGCTCAGTAGGGATTTACTAGATGGCAGAATGGGCTGAGGAAGAGAGAACAGCATGTACAAGGGCAGAGAAGGGGAAAACAACATGGTTCTTGGGGTTGGCATAGGAAATTGGGTTGTTTTGGGGATTTTTTGGTTTTGTTTTTGAGATTATTATTGGTGGGAAGGGGAGAGTCATAGGGTTAATCAGCAGGGATCTGAGGCTGACCAGCCTTCTGCACTAGGCTGAGGTGTTTGAACTTCATCTGTGAGTTGGCCCAGTCTGCCTCCATAAATACCTGCCTTTCTGCGAGCATGTGAGGGTCAGCCACCTCCTCAGGTCAACTAAGATTCCAAACCGCCATGTCAACAGATGGCATTTTGAGGTATGGGGCTTCAGAGAGAGAGACTGGCTGGGACTGAATTTCACAATAGCCTCTTCTCCACATACAATTTAAGAATGGAACCATAATGCCCACATGCAGCCAAAAAAGCCACACTGTTCGAGATGCAAGAATTTAGAGACAATCCATCCTCATAATTTTTTTTTTTTTTTGTAGTTAAGGTAACTTAGACTCTGAATAGTGAGGTGGTATAGCAAAACATATCAGCAGCAGAACCAGGATGAAACACCATGTCTCGTATGCCCAGGAAGAGACTTTTTAAAAATTTGCAGTTAAGTTACCCAAGCCATGAGAAACATCATCAAGTTTGTGCCCATTTATTCATTCAGCATGCATTTGTTCATTCTCTTCTATAAATTTGGCTTTAGGAACTGAAGATTCGTGGATGACAAAACCTGGTATCTGTCCTAGAGGAGCCCAAGGCAAAAGATAAGGACATGACACCATGGAAGACTCTGGTGGCTCTGGTGACTGAGAGTATGCTGGGTGAAATGGGATGGTCCCGACCATGACTTTAGCTGATTGTTGTCTGAATATTAGCTCAAGGTTTCTTCCTTAAGAATTTTTTCGAGAGGCCAGAAAACTAGATTTTTGAGGAAAACATTCTGATTTTTAAAACACTGGAAGGCCAGGGTGCCTGGGTACTCAGGTCACGATCTTGGAGGCCTGGAATTGAGCCCTACATTGGTCTCTCCGCTCAGCAGGGAGTCTGATTCTCCCTATCCCTCTGCCACTCCCCCTGCTTGTGGTCTCTCGCTCTCTCTATCTCAAATAAATAAATAAAACCTTAATAAATAAATAAATCAAATACTCTAAGGCCCAAATGAAATATATCTACAAGTGAATTTGACTTACTGCCTCTATTTTGTGATTCCTATTCTAGGCAATTATTCTTACTGTATTGCTGAAAGATCTCCCAGGGGGCTTGTTAAAAATACAAAACTCTTGGGGCACCTGGGTGGCTCAGTCATTAGGCAGCTGCCTTCAGCTCAGGTCATGATCCCAGGGTCCTGGGATCAAGCCCCGCCTCAAGCTCCCTGCTCAGCGGGAGGCCTGCTTCTCCCTCTCCCACTCCTCCTGCTTGTGTTTGCTCTCTTGCTGTCTCTCTCTCCATCAAAATAAATAAATAAAATGTTTAAAAAAAAACAAAACTCTTGACTACATCCCAATACATTTGGAATCAATAGGGCTGGGTTGGGATCCTTGAATCTCTGCTTATCATAAACACTTCCAATGTAGGTGGTCCACAGACCACATTTTAAGAAACCCTGATCTAGCTGCCTGTTTCCCACTTAGGAGCTTTCATTTCATCCCCTCTTAATCCAGGGTCCCCAGCAGTGGATTTAAATCGTTGATTCGATTTATAGTTCAGTTAGGAAACACTGTTCTGGAGGTCAGGACTCATACATTCCGTTCATTTCAGTGTTGACAAGTCTCTCATGCAAACTCAAAGAGGGAACAGCAATGACAAACAGAGGTAAAGGGCAGAAATGCATAGATAGCTTGTAGGAGGCTGGAGACAGGGAGAAAGCCAGAAAGGGAGAAGGGGGGGAGGGGGACTCAGGAAGTTGAAGTTAACTGCTGCATTCAGTGGGGGTGTGGGCTTCAGAAGGATCACCCACTATTACACACTGACTGTAATCCCTGTTCCTAGCTCTCAGCTGCTTATCTAGTTAGATACTTCATCCATCAGGAGATGGCCCAGGAGCCTATTAGAGGTGAAATGATTTTCCAGTTGCAGCAACAGGCCTTCCTCCCTCTGAGTAGACCACCTGATTTATCTTTTGTTAAAGATTTTATTTATGTGAGAGAGAGAGCACGCATGAGAGAGAGAAAGAGTGCGCGCGCACACAGGGGCAGAGGAAGAGGGAGAAGCAGACTCGCTGCTGAGCAGGGAGCCCAACATGTGGCTCGATTCCAGGACCCTGGTATCATGACCTGAGCTGAAGGCAGACGCTTAACAACTGAACCATTTATTGAATAGATGCGGTTTAACCACTTGGGAGCTATGCAGCCTTGGCAAATCACTTAATCTTCTAGAGTCTTAAGATTTCTTTATCTGGGGGCGCCTGGGTGGCTCAGTCATTAAGTGTCTGCCTTCAGCTCAGGTCATGATCCCAGGGTCCTGGGATCGAGCCCCGCATCGGGCTCCCTGCTCCGCGGGAAGCCTGCTTCTCCCTCTCCCACTCCCCCTGCTTGTATTCCCCTCTCTCGCTGTCTCTCTCGTCAAATAAATAAATAAAATCTTCAAAAAAAAAGATTTTTTTATCTGCTCAAGAAGGTAATGATACCTCCTCCATAAGGCTGTTAAGAGAGCTAAATGAGATAATGTATGTAAAAGCATTTAGCATAGCACCTGGCTGATAGGACATGATCAGTAATTTTTTTCAGAGCTAAAAAAGGGTTTAAGAAGTTATCTGTCCCAGACCCCTGCTTTCACCATCAAAAACAATTAAGCCAGTCTCCTCATGCTACAGGATCTGAATACCATTTTAGATTTAAGGAAGAAGATGATAGCGACACGCCTCTTTCTGGGGATGCACACTAGATGGGATTTCAGTCCAAAGAAGCAACCCTCTGAAGGGCAAGGTCTCCCAGAGTGCACTCTTCCTGGGCTGCACCTAGTAGGTGAGAAGAATTTGCATATGAAAGTCACATGCTTTTTTTACTTAGACTCTCATGAAATAATAAACACTCCAGACTTGCACCACTCTCTAAATCAGGAAAGAGGGGGCACCTGGCTGGCTCAGTCAGTAGAGCAGGTGACTCTTGATCTCAGGGTTGTGAGTTTGAGCCCCATGTTGGGTGTGGAGCCTACTGAAAAAATAAAAGAAAAAAGAATTTATTAAACAAATAAATCAGGAAGGAAAAATGAAACAGAATCAATGGTCCCAGACTGGTTGTGTTTCAAGGAGAGGATGTTATTTCTTTCTTTTTTTTTTTTTTAAGATTTTATTTATTTATTTGACAGAGAGAGACACAGCGAGAGAGGGAACACAGGGGGAGCAGGAGAGGGAGAAGCAGGCTTCCAGTAGAGCAGGGAGCCCGACGCAGGGCCAATCCCAGGACCCTGGGATCATGACCTGAGCCGAAGGCAGACGCTTAACTGACTGAGCCACCCAGGCACACCTGTAGTCCTCTTCTTAAATGATGTCCAGGTGTATCAGTGGATGTGCCGAGTGCAGATGACATACCCCCTTCTGTGCCCACAGGAGCCCCTGCCTACGTGCCCATACTCTTTCCCACTCAGCACCAATGCAGTCACAAATTGTTCTCAACACAACACATCTGATGGATTAGCTGACCAAGAGCGGAACCTATCCCTGCAGTTGGTAGTGTGGGGGCTTTGGAAACAGGCAGCTCTGTATTCAAACTTCAGCGTCAGCGCGTACTAATTGTGTTGTCTTGGGAAGATCCCTTGTACTGCTTGTACTCTTGAGCTTCCATTTCCTCATCTGTAGAATGGGACAATCTTCACAATGACACTGCCAGGGTGGTACTATTACTATTCCCATTTTATAGTATGAAGTGTTTTTTTGTGTGCTTTTTTAAAAGATTTTATTTATTTATTTATTTGTCAGAGAGAGAGAGAGAGAGCGAGCGAGCACAAGCCGGGGAGTGGCAGGCAGAGGGAGAAGCAGGCTTCCCGCTGAGCAGGGGCCCAACGAAGGGCTCAATCCCAGGACCCCGAGATCATGACCTGAGCAAAAGGTAGACGCTTGATGACTGAGCCACCCAGGCGCCCAATGTTTGTTTATATTGAAGTAATCTCTACACCCCACATGGGGCTTGAACTCATGACCCTGAGGTCAGGAGTTGCACACTCTTCCGAATGAGCCAGCCAGGTGCCCCATTTTCCCCATTTTAAAAATGAGAAAAACTGAGGCACAGACAGGGCAAGCAACTTGCCCAAGATCATGAAATAGAAAGAGGGAGAGCCAGAATTCAAAGCCAGAGGTCTATTTTTCAGAGCCCATTCTAGTAACTGTCAAGCTACTCTCCTCTTAGGCTGATCAAATGCTGCCTAGGAGCTAACAAGCACAAAACTGCCAGACTTAGGTGACATATTTAATAGAGAGTTGATTAAGAGACATATTCCATTGGCTGACACTTTAGCTCTGGCTAGAGACAGTTTGTCTTAAAATAAGAAAAGCTGTAGTGGAAAGACCTGCTGGATTTGAGCGTATAAAATCTCACGTCATATTCAAACTATTTGGCCAAGAATCTGGCTCTTGAAAAGCGACTCATCTGATAATGGAAATATAAGAGTCAGAGATCACTTGACTAAGTAGCCCAAACTCCTCTGAATAAAAAATGTACCATGAGCGAATGTTGCTAAAGTCACCATCCATTGCCAAGATGATTGCATAGTGATTGAGACACAGGTTAAAAGAAAGTAAATTGTAACTTAAGACTGAGCCATTGTAAGTGGGCTAGTATTTGTAGAACCCTTAGCACAGTGCCTGGCACCTAGTAAACACAATTTAAATGTTTCGTAAATAAAGAAAATATAGCCAGGTGGGTGTGGGAGGAGACCTAGTTAGAAGCAACCATGCTGGGTGCCAGTTGAACTTCTTTTCACATCCCCCCCCCCCCCCCGCACTGGCCTTAGAAAAACCATTTCATTTCTGAACCTCCGTTTTCCTGTCTGTTAAGTAAAAATTACAACAATAACTAACTCAAGAGGATTGTTTTAAGAACCAAAGAGACAGTGAGATATTAGGGATGAAAATATGTCATTTATAAGCTATAAAGCACTATAAAAACACCATTACTATTTCTAATATCCCAGTTCAGAATTACAAGCAAAAGGACTGGAGAGATGTCCTGAGGCAGAGAATCAGATTTCTGGTGCCGGTGCCCAGGATTGTCTGCCCTTCTCCCAGCCCCCTCCCTGGCACAGACCCACCCCTATCCGCAGGCCCAGCCAAGTAGGGAGTAGAGGAGGGTCCCCAGCACCCAGAGTTGGAACACAGAGTGCTCTCTCTCCCTTGCTCACAGAATCAAGGCTGTACAGAGTTCTTGAGTTAAGTGAACAGCACATCTAGTGTGCCAGGTTGTCTGCATTCGGGATTAGATAGACTTTTGGGGACTGCCCTGAGAACCTGATGACCCAATGTAACCTCATTTTTCTGGGCACTGGCATTGTGAGTTTTACACAATTGCCTTTATAAATACACTTTGGAATACAGAGCCTGCTCTAACAGTGGGGACTGCTTGTATAGAACCAAATGGAACTGCTTGAACTATGGTGCATACTTCTGAAAAGAATATAAAAACATGGCATTACTATAAACTGTGAGATATTACCCCAAAGAGGATTCCCTTTTCTTTTTCTTTTTGCCTTTCTTTGTTTTTTGGTTTGTTTTTGTTTTCATTTTCTTTTACTCTTTGGGAGAGAGCCATAGTTACCTATTGATTTGTCTCTAGGATTCAATTCAGGGGGAAAACCAAAGTGACTCAACAATTCCAGGGATGCCGTGTGTAGGAATCAGCTGCCACGAGGAGTAAAAAGCAATATAAAACCACCAAGGAAAGGTACAACCAAAAGGTGATGAGGAGTGGCTGGCTGGCTGGCTCAGTCAGTAGAGAATGCAACTTCATCTCAGCTTGCGAGTTTGAGTCTCACGTTGGGTGTAGAGAATACTTAAAGATAAAAATGTTTTTAAAAAATAAAAGGGGGCGCCTGGGTGGCTCAGTCGTTAAGCGTCTGCCTTCGGCTCAGGTCATGATCCCACGGTCCTGGGATCGAGCCCCACATCGGGCTCCCTGCTCAGCGGGGGAGCCTGCTTCTCCCTCTCCCACTCCCCCTGCTTGTGTTCCCTCTCTCACTGTGTCTCTCTCTGTCAAATAAATAAATAAATAAAATCCTAAAAAAATAAAAAATAAAAAATAAAAGGTAGTGGGGCGCCTGGGTGGCTCAGTTGGTTGAGCCACTGCCTTCGGTTCAGGTCAGGATCCTGGAGTCCCGGAATCGAGTCCCACATGGGACTCCCTGCTCGGCAAGGAGTCTGCTTCTCCCTCTGACCCTCCCCCCTTTCATGTGCTCTCTCTCTCTCTCTCATTCTCTCTCTCAAATAAATAAAATCTTTACAAAAATAAAAAATAAAAGGTAGTAAGGAAAAAGGTTTCATAAGGCAAATGAATTCAAGAGGGGAGCAGAAACCTACAGCTCATGGGGACCCTTTACAAATATAGCTTTTAATCAACTTCCCAGTATGCCATCAATAGAAAAGATCAGATGATTTCTGTCTAGAAATATTTAGACCAAATTTTTTTTTATCAGAAATAATGTGAGTTTTGGGGGTTTTTTTTGTTTTTTTTTTTGTAAGCAGGCTCCACACCAGCATGGAGCCCAACATGGGGCTCAAACCCACGAGCCTGAAATCAAGACCTGAGCTGAGATGGAGTCACATGCTTAACCGACTGAGCCCCCCAGGTGCCCCTAATGTGAGAAATTAATTGACATCAGATGTTATTTTCTTTTCATTCCTCATCACTCTAGCAGGTAAGTATTCATAACTCGTAACAGATTAGAGAACTGATCTGTAGAGATGGTATGTAGTTTGTTCATGGTGGAGCAACTACAGCATGGTGGAGCAAGGATTCAGACTCAGAATTGTCTGACTTTAGTCCGTGGTCTTTCAACAGCACCATGTCATCTCCACCACACAGCTCTATGAAAGAGCCATGCTATTGAATTTGCAAAAGGTAGAACAGAAGAGAATCAGTCTAGAAAGCAGAATAGAATTTGGTTCTCATAGATTTAATAGGGGAGAACTGAGAATGATACCTTCACCTGTCTGACAACTGATGGACATTTTATCTGGGAGATGCTGGTCTTTCTGGTTCTCTTATTCATAGAAGAGTCACCATATATTCATAGAAGAATCACTCATATATTCAACATATATTTATTGTGTCACACATTTCTCGGGCAGTAGGGATAGAAAGACAAGAAATAGCGCTACGCTTCATAACTTACATGTATGAGATTTATATTTTCTATATATCAAAGATACCTAGCTGCCCTGTGGGGCTTACTTTCCAGTGGGGCTGTAGGGGACCAATTATAAGTGCACTTTAGGTACTCTACTAGAAGCATGGAGGACATCAAGAGATCAGCGCTTTGGTCAGCATCAGCTATTATTCCTTTTTTTTTTTTTTTTAAGATAGTAGAATACCATTTCTTTTTTCTTTTTTTTTAAAAGATTTTATTTATTTATTTGTCTGAGAGAGAGAGCACAAGCAGGGGAAGGGAGAAGCTCCCTGCTGAGCAAGGAACCCAATATGGGGCTCGATCCCAGGACCCTGAGATCATGACCTGAGCTAAAGGCAGACGCTTAGCCTACTGAGCCACGTTGGCGTCCCGATCAGCTATTATTCCTAAGGCAAATTTACACACATATGCAGATAAGGCATTCTAGGGGAACTAATTTTTATCATGCTTGGAACACTTTCATATTTCAAAATTATGTTGGCAACAGGTTTATACAATAGAGACCCCCATACCTGTGCCAGCCTGGGGTGAAAACTAAATCAGAATGGAGTGACTGAGATTGGGCTCAAATCCTGAGATGATTCTGATCTCCCAGAGACATAGGATATCCCAGCTGAATTACCCAGATGTGTTCCAAATGTCACAGAAGATCTCGTGGAACTGAGGACTACAGGTGGGCTTTATCATTGTGAGCAGGGCCATCCTTAGGAGGGTCTGAGCCTGAGACTGGGTATGGGACCCCTCTTCCCCTAGCCCAATATTTTCATATATGTGAATATGGTTTAAAAGATCAAGTACAGCCTAAAATAAACTTCAGGAACTAAAAGATATAAGCATTAGAAGAATTGTACACTTGTTCATACAGGACTTTATTCATTCATCCGTTCAATATTTAGCATCTGATAGGGTCTGTCAGTGGGGAATATGAGATGAATACACCTCTGCGCTCTCAAGAGCATGCATTCTATTTGGGCAGACACGTGTGAACACAGCTTTGGGCAGAGCATCCTAAGAGCCCAGAGAGGCTGTTGGAACAAGCCGGCTTAACTTTTCTGAGGGTAAAGAGGGATGGCGATGCTCAAATTTGATTTTGAGAAAAGGGCAGAGGTACTGAAAGCAGAGAGCAGAGTAAGTGCAAAGCCCCATAGCTGTGGGGGAACGCGCCAGGTTCAGGGGATTGATAGAAGTCACGTGTGGCTGGCAGGCAGCATTCAGGCCCTGGAGCCAGGGCTGCCAAGGAGAACAGGGACAGATCATGAGGGCCACTGCACATGCCAAGGAGCTTGGCACTTAATGAATAAATAATGTGGAACAAACCACAAGAAAGCTTTAATTCCCAATGTGCCACGATCATGTTTGCATTTTTGATAATCACAGAGAACGCAGTGAGAACAATTATAAAAGACAAGAGCAAAGGAAAGGGACTACTTGGAAGTCTATAGTGATAACTTGACAAAAGTAATATGAAAGTATTTTCACTATCCGATATTTAAATAATACAGAAGCTATTTCAGGAACAACACATTATCCTCCTAATGGATATTTAGGTTGTTTCTAATGTTTTTTATTATTAACTATGACTATGCTTGTATAGGTGTTCAATAAATTGCTTATGAAAAACATTACTTCTCGAAATAGTCTTTTAAAAAACTAGATGCCCATCTTCTTGGCATGGCTAAATCGATTTTTGGAGCATTAAAGGATGGATGAGATGGTAAGATAACTCTAACTTTACTTTAGGCCCAATTAATATCAGCCGAAATATGACTGAACCCAGGACTACGGAGAACAACACTAGTCTATCCGAATCCAGTCAGAGATGGGGAGGGACTCTTCACAGCTCTTGCTCTGGACTCAATGTTTGTGTCCCCCCAAAAGTCGTATGTTGAAAGCCTAACTCCCAATGTGATGGTATCAGGACATAGGGCCTTTGGGAGGTGATGAGGTCCTGAGGTCATAGCCCTCATGCATGGGTTAGTGTTCTGATAAAAGAGACCCCAGAGAGCTCCCTCGCCCCTTCTGCCAAGTGATGGCACAGTAAGAAAATGGTTGTTTATGAACCAGGATGCGGGCTCTCGCTGGACACTGAATCTGCCAGTGCCTTGACCTTGGACTTCTAGGCTCCAGAACTGTGAGAAATCAGTGTTGTTTAAGTCACCCCGTCTATATGATTTTATCAGAGCAGCCCAAATGGATTAAGACAGCTCTCATGGATACACTTGGGAAGAGACAGCACAGGGGTGGAAATGTGATATATTTTTCCTAGGAAGGCTTGCACCTAAAGCGGAATCTGGTGATAGAGGGGAGAAATCGGGCCAAGTGGAAAAGCCTTTTGGAGCAATGCAGCACATGAAGCCAATGCTCCAGGCAGCATTCGGGAGGTGGTGTCCCACCAAATGACCACCGCTGCTACTGGTGGTTGGCTATAAGCCTTGGTCCTAGAAGATCGTTGACTTACAACAAGGCCCTCCCCTTGCCCCCCTCTGTGGCAACTCTCTTACTAATGGTCTTTTAATCATCAAAAAAACTGAAACCCTAGGGATGCCTGGGTGGCTCAGTTAAGTGTCTGACTCTTGATTTCAGCTCAGGTCATGATTTCAGGGTTCTGGGACTGGCACCTCATGTTGAGCCCTCCACTGGTCCCCACACTCAGCAGGGAGTCTGCTTGAGGATTCTCTTCCTGTTCCTCTGCCCCTCCCCCGGCTAGCACACACATGTTTTCTTTCTCTAAAATAAATAAATAAATCTTAAAAGAAAAAACTGAAATCCTTATAAGGTCTGAGGTCAGATTTGTTTGGGGTCACACCTTCCTTGGGTTTTGTATTAACCCCATCTCTCACAGATTGGTGTTAATTCTCTGCCTAAGCCCTACAGAGATGAAGAGTTCCCAGTATCTTCCTTATAGACTCATCTTAGGGTTCCCCATACTTTCATAGGCAGGAATATACTGCAAAGCTCCCACCTAAAAGCTGAGCTCAGTTTTCTTGGTTCAACTGTTAAAGACAAGGATAAGGACAGGAGGTCAGTTGTGATATTAGAGTTATGACATCGCGGACTATGGAACTCAAGAGAGGCATAGAAGCTTTTGACTAGACTAGAACTGTCTGCAAAGCTTCATAATCTAGCAGGTTAGTATGTGCAGATTTAGTATGTTCTCCTAGTTAGTCACATAATTAAACAATTCTCTTACCTGAGAAAACAGAAGACTCCTAAGAAATATCTTAAAACCATAGTGGGGGGGGGGGGTCCATGTTTGTCTGTTTCAAATGACTACTAGCCCATACTTAAGAAAGATATCTCTTTTTTTTTTTAAGATTTATTTTAAAGTATACCCAACATGGGGCTCAAACCCACAATCCCGAGATGAGTTGCATGCTCCACCGACTGAGCCAGCCAGATGCCCGAAGAAGATACCATTTTCTCTAATTCGCAGAAGATAAAAATTGTGGGAAAGGACAATGGCATGTTCAAAGCAGATTTAGCCAAAGAGATTTTAATCTACCTGCAACTATGTTCTCACGGACAGGTTACTCTAAAGCCCTCCCTTCTCATATCCCTTTTTCTCTCCACTGATGGAGAAGAGAAGAGCCCAGTCCTCTTGCCTGTGTTCCAGTTGGCTGTCTCTCATATCTCCAAATATTTGGGATATTTGGGACAGCAGAGACTATACTGTTTCAGCTCAGTCACTGACTTGTTGGATGAGTATTTAAAATTAAGGCTGCTAGGCCCTAGGGTAGGGAAAGACTACAGCCACAGGATTTCAGCCAAATCGTTAAATCATCCTTCTGAAATAGGTGGAGAAATACAAACTGGATGAGAATGGATATGATCTGCCACACCAGAGTTCTGATTGATTGGATCCATGTGAATCCAGAGGGCAGACTCTACTCAGGCTCAGTCCTGGTCAAAATTTTGCCCATGACTTGAATGAGTACAACAGTGACAACCTGATGAGTCTGTAGCTGACCTGAAGCCAGAGGAGACAGTGAGTAGAGAGGATATCAGAATCAGAATCCAAAGAGAGCTCAACAGGCTGGAGCAACGGGGAGAATCCGGCAAGATGAAAGTTGACAGGGAAAAAAGCCAAGTACACAGGTCCTAGGTGAGAAGATGGGCATCTTGTAGCATATACGTAAAGGACTTAAGACGAGGTTAATGTACAAGAACAGAGAGATGTGCTAAGATGATTAAAGACTATAATTATAGAAGCATAATGTCAACATTAAGGGAGGTGATTGACCTGATCCACTTTATACTAGTGTGGCCACATCTACAAATTTACTTCTCAGATTCTAGGCACACCCTGTAAGAAAACAAATATTAAGAGATATACAGGACAGTAAAAGCACTTGAAATCATGTCTTAAAAGGAATGGCCAAAAGAATTCAGTATTTTACCTAGAATCAAAGATTTTTATCTAAAAGAAAAACATTGATGGTGAAATGATTTCTGTCTTGAAATATCAGGAGCTCTGACACGCCAATCTGGAATGAAGTTGGGCCATTTGGCAGGGACATTTTGGGAGGAAGGCATCCCTCAGAGAATGATAGAATAGATGATGCCCCAGGTTGCTTCCAGTTCAAAGAGGCCGTGGCCTTGTCCTTCTGGCACATCACAGGACCCCTATGTGTCTTATTTCCTCATGTATAAAATGATCTCTGAGCAGAACTCTGATCTCCAAGTTCTTTTTCTGCTTGAACAGACTGTATTTCTGTATCTCTTTTTCTTTGAATTTTCCCACAAGGCTGGGTACAGATGGGAGTTAATACAGACTTGTTTCCAGTTTACCTCGTTCCATTAAATGAGAGCAATGGGAAACTCCAGGGAAGGCTACGTGAAGAGAGAGAACCTGCTGTTACAATTGAATTGTGTCCCTCCAAAATTCATATGTTGAATTCCTAACCCCCCAAGTACCTCAGAATGTCTCAGCATGTGACTGTATTTGGAGATAGGGTCTTTTTAAAAGACCCTAACTAAGTTAGAATAGGTTATATGAGAGGGCCTAATCCAATACGAATGGTGTCCTTATTAAAAGAGAAAATTAGGGTATGGACAGGTCCGTGAAGACACAGAAAGGGGATGGCCATCCACAATCCAAGGAGAGAGGCCTCCGAAGAAACCAACCCTGCCAACACTTTGATCGCAAACTGCTAGCCTCCAGAATTATGAGAAAATGGGTTTCTGTTACTCAGGCCACCTAGTCGATGGTGCCCCGTTACAGCGGTCCTAGCGGACTTGTAGACCTGCTATTTTCACATCTCCTCACACAGGGTAGGGAGAAGAGGAGTGGAATGTTTTGTTTATGAAAACCTCTTCCAAAAGTGTCAAACTATAGGGGTGCCTGGGTGGCTTAGTTGGTTAAGCATCTGACTCTTGATTTGGCTCAGGTCACGATCTCAGGGTTGTGAGATCAAGCACTGCATCAGGCTCCATGCTGGGCGTGGAGCCTACTTAAGATTCTCTCTCTTCCTCTTCCTCTGCCCCTCCCCCTGCCCCCACTTCCTTGTTCTCTCTCAAAAAAAGAAAAAAAAAGTGTCCAATTTTAAGGACACTGCCTGGATTTATCCTTAGATTTCATCCATCCTTCTCAGAAATATGAGGCTTTTTCTTTAGTTGCAGATTTTTGCAATTAGAACGGACTCTACACCACAGATCCCAAATTGGTGACTCAAACCAGTTGAATGTGGTCACAAACATGGTCTGTTTTGGTCCCCACATATTAAATTTTCTTTTATATATAGTGGCAAATAATTAAAAATTGAGGGGCTTTCACATTAAAGCCCATATCTCTGCTTCTCTTAGAAAACCAGGAGATTCAGCATCAGTGGGCCTTCCCTGCAATAGTCTGTTGGAGTGAAGTAGTGGTCCTCTCTTTAGATGGGCCATATATTCTCCACTTGCTACAGTCCCCCCCTGGACTACTGCATTCATTTACCTGACCCTGTTCAGGATTTGTATCTGTGACTCTTGTCAGCTAAAAAGGCCAAAAATCTGTTACTCTTTACCTTGCAGAAGGTCATCACAGAATTTCCCCTCAATAGCAAGAGATATATTAAGTGTCATATTTTCTTTGCCTTTTTTTTTTAAGATTTTATTTATTTATTTGACAGAGAGAGACACAGCAAGAGAGGGAACACAAGCAGGGGGAGTGGGAGAGGGAGAAGCAGGCTCCTGGCTGAGCAGGGACCCCGATGTGGGGCTCGATCTCAGGACCCTGGGATCATGACCTGAGCCGAAAGTAGATGCTTAATGAGTGAGCCACCCAGGCGCCCCTTTTCTTTGCCTTTTGTTCAATGAGCAAAGTCTATAACACATTTGGCTCTTTGGATCCTGACTAAAAGTTGAGTGTGAAATTGGGAGCATGCTATCATGAGAACAGGTTGTAGAAGCATGGAGAGCTCAGGCTTAGGGAAGACTTAAGACAGGAGATTGGAGGACTAGCTGACCTTGGTCTCTGGTAGCCTGATCAGATGCTCCAAGTAATTAGCATTCTGGCCTGCCAACAGTATTGCATTCACAAAGGATAATTTAAATTGCCAAGAACAACAAGGAAATTGTTCTTGCTTCAAGCTCTCCAGGATCGAAAGCACACAGAATCACACCTGCATGGCCAACCACACTGTCTCTTGTTGTGCTTCGAGATGTACTGATGCTATTGAGCTACAGTCTGCATGAAATATCTACACCTGTTCTCTTCCTAAACCACTGGAGAAATTGGTTTAAGATCTGATTAAATTCTAAAACATTTGGAATGGCTCCAAAGAGCTAAAACAGGTTTTGTTGCAAGGGAAAGAGCTCTGAACAACTATAACAGTCGTAAAAAGAACAGCTTATGACAAAGCCAACATTTCCTCAAAAGATGGAAGGAAGGAGCAGAATGTCCCTTTATGCCGTGTCCGTTGTATTGAGCAACTTTTCACAAGGCTATATGATTGGCCATAGCACTTTAAAGATGGTAGCCACGGTAGGAGGAAGAGAAGAAGAACTCAGAGAGAGTGTTCCAAGTTTTCTCCTACTTCACCAACCTGAGTCTCCTCCCACAGGTGGAAAAAAGAGATTGAACTAAGTCCATCTGTACCAGGATAGAGCAGCAAGGGATCCTTAGGACCCCCTTCCCCCAGGCAGCAAGGCATTTCCTCCCAGGGCCAGTGCTGGACTGCCCGATGAGCAAACTGGGTGGCGGTTTAGCACACCAGGAAAGCACTGGCCCTCCCAAAGATTTCAAGTTTGATAGGACATTTTAAAACAGTCTTTCATGGAGAAAATTCAAACATTGTGGGGCTCCTTTTCATTTGTTTCACAGGCTGGCATTTTTTGGAAGGGTAAAGCCACAGATGAGGATTGACTGATTATTTTATTTATTTATTTTTTAAAGATTTTATTTATTTATTTGACAGAGACACAGCGAGAGAGGGAACACCAGCAGGAGGAGTGGGAGAGGGAGAAGCAGGCTTCCCGCGGAGCAGGGAGCCCGACGCAGGGCTATCTATCCCAGGACCCTGGGATCATGACCTGAGCCGAAGGTGACGCTTAATGACTGAGCCACCCAGGCGCCCCTGATTATTTTATTTTAAAGTAGGTTCTATGCCCAGTGTGGGGCTTGAACTCATGACCTTGAGATCAAGAGTCACATGCTCTACCAATGAGCCAGGCACGTGCCCCCAGGTTGGTGTTTTTAAATTTGGAATTAGATATGAGAAACATCAACATCTTTTTAATGCTTAGGGTCTTGAAGGTGCAACTCTTTCCCAGCCAGGGGCTTTATGGGCACACCGGACCTAAATCACCATCCAGGGGAATTATTCTCACAGGAGGAATTCCAAGCCACGCAGAAGCAGGGAAACTGGGGAGGGACAGGATGCTAAAACCTGCACAATAAGGTGAAATTAATATGGATGGATTTCTTCACAAGATGCCCCTTGCTTTCTCATGATATCCTGATCTATGAACTTTGTGGACACTACTTCCGGGAGATATTTTATGTAAAAGGTTTCTGTGGTCAAATAATGTTGGGAAATACTGCACCTTTTATCTCCATCTCGAAGATTCCCGATGTACATTAGCATATTCCAAGCAGTTATGCAATAAAGGAACTAGTCTAAATTCAAAAAAAAAAAAAAATCAGTGTTTTTCAAACGTGTCTAATCGCAGGAAGAAAATTTTAAATCTTGTAACCTTGATTAATATCCTGCAATATTGTGTGGAGCACAAATTAAAAAGTGCCACCCTCATTTTTCCTTTCTTTTGGTGATGGGATGGTTTTTACAAAAGAGACATTTGGTGTATGTCCTGTCAAGTAAATCACTGTTTTCCTGTCAACTGATTCATTTGATGGGAACAATAAATTTGTATGCTGACCCACATGAGTGCTCCCCAGAATTCACACCCAGGTGACTTCGTGCTAGAGCATTCGTTGGCTTTTCTTTCTCTCCTTTCCTATGGCACTCACCACTTGGTGATGGGAAGGGTATGTGACTCCGGTGGACTCTGCATTTTTCTGGGCTTCTGTCAGCAAAAGACTACCTGCACTAGCCAGAGGAGTCTAAAAATGGACAAGATGAACATGTCACATTGAGGGAACATGTGTTCTCATTTTATCATACAGTTTTAAGAGCTAATTTTGCTGTCTGCTGGGTATTTAAGTGAAAAACTTGTAGGCTCAATAGGGATTCAGGGGAGAGATGCAAAGAATGGGAGAAAAAAAATGTCATTTTATCAAAATGTGAGCACAGCAGCTACTCCATTCTCTCCTCCCCACCCTTCCCTCTTGCTCTCAAACAAAAGTACTGAGTTATGTCTGTTTCTCTTACTCCCACTACAAGCGTTGAGCCCGGCAGGGAAGTGTGTCCAGCAAAATGCTTGCTCTCTGGGACCCCTTAGCAGGCTCACCCCCACTGAAGTGGGAAATCGCTAAAGGATTTGTGCCTGAGCGGGAAGCTGCTTAACTGAAACTCTGTTTCACCACAGTAGTAGTAACATCTGTTGTGACTGTGAATATTTTGTCCTCCCAGAATTCTTCCTTTTCCTTCCTCCTCTCCAACCCCGGCCTTTTGGTTGGTTGGTTTGTTTTAGTGGTGGGTTTGCCTCCTTATTCTCAGAGTGCCTCTCTCGTGGGATCAGATAGTGGGATCGGGACTGCTCCCCACTCCCCTGCTCCCAGTTTCTTTGTGGCCTGTCCATAGGGGCAGGCTCACAGAGAAAGCCGGTCTCTTGTGCTTCAGGGGAACAAATCACCCCTCCCTCCCCCCCAGGTCAGGGTTAGAACAAGAAAATGAAAATAGCCAGTTCAGCACTGACTAGATGCCAGCCCTGTGCTAAAAACTTTCTACGTATTTTCTTATTTCATCCTATTTCTATTTTACAGTTGAGAAAACTGAGACTCACCAAGGTAACTTGCCCACAGTCAAACACACCACGTGGCACAGAGCTAAGGTTTGAAGGCTGATGCCAAAGTTCATGTGATTGGCCACTGTAGTAAATTCCTTCACTCCTTCGACGAACGTATCAGGGAGCGTTCAAGTAGTGGGGATACAGGAGTGGGCACAAAGAATGAAGGCTTTCCTTACGCAGCTTCCACTCCAGTGAGGAGACAGAAAACGCACAGCAAAGTGCGTTTGCATGCTCTACTCACTCGCTAAGCAGAGTGACAGGATCAAGAGTAGTGGGGAGGGGCGAGGGGCGGCTCCTGTGCCCAGAGTGAGTGATCAGGGAAGGCCTCTGTGAGATGCCACTGGAATGGGATTACCCTATGCTCCTGCATTTTCTCATGGACACCCGCATGCTGGCAACTCCAGCTACTGCTCCTGGGGCTCTATATTTACACACCCTGACAGGTCTCTTTTGATCAGGGTACCTCTAGGGAACTCTATTTCACTGGGGAGACACAACTGGCATTCTTCCACAGAAATAGGTTGGACGATGTCTTCAGCAATATGCTGGTTGGTGTGTCTTCAGAGTTGTCCAGAGAAAAGTGCTCTCACCTTTCAACAAAAGCATTCGTTTTACTTGGCAGGTGAACCCTATTCTTCTAATAACAACGGATAACAGTTGCCAAGCACTTGCCACGTCATGTGTCAGACGTGGGTCTAAGTGCTTTATATGTGTCATTTCGTTTAATGCTGACAATCACTCGAAAGAGAGATTGTCTGAGCTTTGGCTGCCATAACAAAATACCATAGACTGGGTGGCTTAAACAACAGGAATTAATTTTCTCACAGTCCTGGAGGCTAGAAGTCCAAGATCAAGGTGCCGGCATGGTTGAGTTCTCTTGAGAACTCTCTTCCTGGCTTGTGGACAGTCTCCTTCTCCCTGTGTCCTTACATGGTAGAGAGAAAGAGAGGGAGAGGGAGGATGTGAGCTGCATGATGTCTCTTATTATAAGGGCACTAATTTCATCATGGAGCCTGTCGAAACCTAATTATCTCCCAAAGGCCCCATCTCCAAATGCCATCACATTGGGGATTAGGAATTAAATATACAAACTTTAGGGGAACACAATTCAATCCATAGCAGAGATGTCATTATTACTGCCATTCTACAGGTAAGGAAACAGGTACAATGAACTCGGGTAATTTGCCCAACATCATATGCAGTGGAATTAGTATCGAGTTCTTGTCAGTCTGACACATATCAAAAACTATCTTTGTGAGAAAGAAGAAAATGGCACAATATTACTGGTTCTGAACCCAAATCATGAACTCTGAAAGTGCTTAACAACAACAACAAAAAATACCAAAGCCCTACAACTTCTAAACCAAGGAACAAACCTTAAAGGGAAACTTCTTTAAAAAGTCCTATATCCTGGCATACCATGGGTGTAAAGCTTTTTTATTTTAAGAAAAAGAAAGAGTGCACACGAGGGGGTGGGCAAAGGGAGAGCGAGAGAGAGAATCTTAAACAGGCTCCAACATGGGGCTTGATCTCATAACCCTGAGATCGTGACCTGAGCCAAAAATCAAGAGTCGGATGCTTAACCAACGAGCCACCCAGGTACCCCTGCATGTAAAGCTTTTTAAACTGAATGTTAATAAAATGTTCTTGACCACTATGCTATGCAGCTTCTTTCCACGTGGAAGGATGCACTTATCCATCATACAGGTAGAACACTGAGGAATGCACAATAAACTCTTCATAGAGATGAACATATCCTTCTTTGAAGGCTTTCAAAGAAGTGAACTTCTACTTTAAATCCTGTAGCTATTACAATACCATTTTTTCTTGGACAGAGGAGTTTGGAATTTATTCCAAAAATAAAGGTCTGTGGAGGGTTCCAAGTTTCAAAAGGGCACGGTCGGAGTTGTGAAGAACAGACTGGCATTGGAGAGGTCTGTAAGAATATTACTATGCTGTTTCAAATTCAATTGACTTCCAGTGCTATAGCCATCCCACACCCATACAGTTTGGATCCATTTACTTCCCTATCCCCACTGTCATCACCCTAGTCCAAGCCATTATCATTTCTCACTTTATTTTCTATGAAGTCTCCTAACAAGTCTCCCTGCTTCCTCTTTTTCTCCCATTAAAATCAATCTTCTACACGGTAACTAGGGAATTTGTTTTTTTTTTAAATAATAACTTCATTTTGATATAATTCATGCACCCTGAATTCACCCACTTAAAGTATATAATTAAATGGATTTTAGTATAGGGGCGCCTGGGTGGCTCAGTTGGTTAAGTGACTGCCTTCGGCTCGGGTCATGATCCTGGAGTCCCAGGATCGAGTCCCAGGATGGAGTCCTGTGTCGGGCTCCCTGCTCAGCAGGGAGTCTGCTTCTCCCTCTGACCCTCTTCCCTCTCGTGCTCTCTGTCTCTCATTCTCTCTCTCAAATAAATAAATAAAATCTTTAAAAAAATAAATAAATGGATTTTAGTATATTCACAAGATTATGCAACCGTTGCAAGTGTCTTGTTTTTTAAAGGTTTTATTTTATTTTATTTACTTTTAAATATTTTATTTATTTTATTTGAGAGATATAGAGAAAAAGAGCTAGCAGAGGGAGGGAGGAGCAGGATCCCTGCCAAACAGGGAGCCCAATGTGGGGCTCAATCTGAGGACCCTGGGTTCCTGACCTGAGCCTAAGGCAGACGCTTAACTGACTGAGCCACCCAGGTGCCCCTTAAAGATTTATTTTTAAGTAATCTCTGCACCCAGCATGGAGCTGGAACTCACAACCCTGAGATCAAAAGTTGCATGCTCTACTGACTAAGCCAGCCAGGCACCCGAAAGTGTCTAATTTTAAAACATTTTAATTATGCCTTGAAAATACCTAATACCTGCTAATAGGTATTGTTAGCAGTCATTTCCCATTCCTCCTTCCTCCCAGCCCGTGGCAACCACTAATCTACTTTCTGCCTCTGTAGATTTGCTGATTCTGGACACTTCATGTAAATGGAATCACAGAATATGTGATTTTTTGTGTCTTGCTTCTGACACTTAGTGTAATGCTTTCAAAGTCTATCTTTGTTGAAGCATGCATCAGCACTTCATTCCATTTTATGACCAAATAATATTCAATTGTATGGACATATCACATTTTACATTTCCACCAGGAGTGTGTGAGGGGCCTAGTTTCTTCACATCCCTCATCAACATTGGTTATTATCTATCTTTTTTATTACAGCCATCCTAATGGTTACAAAGAACCATCTCATTGTGGTTTTGATCTGTGTTTCCTTGATGAATAATAATGTTGAGAATCTCTCAATGTATTTACTAACTTTTGGTATATCATCTTTTTTTTTAAGATTTTATTTATTTACTTGACAGAGAGAGAGAGTACAAACTGGGGGAGCGAGAGAGGGAGACACAGAGGAGCAGGGAGCCCAATGTGGGGCTTGATCCCAGGACCCTGAGCTGAGGGCAGATGCTTAACCGACTGAGCCGCCCAGGCACCCTGACTTTTGGTATATCATCTTTGAAGAAATGTCTATTCAGCTCCTTTGCCCATTTTTTAAAAATAGGGTTATTTATCTTTCTATTAATGAGTTATAAGTGTCTTTTACATATTAATGTATACATGTCTTTGATCTATTTTGAATTAATTTTTGTGTATGATTGAGGTAGGGATCCAGTTTCCTTCTTTATATAGAATGACCCAGCACTATTTGTTGAAACGACTAGAAAGATCTTTTAAAAACATAGATCAGATCATACTCCTTCTCTGATTAAAACTTTTAATAACTTTCCATTGCACTTACAATAAAATCCAAATTTCTCTGCCTACTCCTTCACTCTCATTTTATGCCACTTTCTCTCTTGCTCACCAGGCTGCCAGGTTTCTCATTTCTCAGAATAAATAAAGCTTAGTTTTCCCTTAGTTTCCTCATCTTTCTTCATTTCTCACCTTAAATATCATCTCCTCATAGATGACTTTTCTCAACTTTTCTTGTAGATTCCCATCCCACTTATTTCTTGTATCATCTCCTATAATTTTCTTCATAGCTTTAATTATCAATCTCTCTATATATCTGCATTTATTTTACTACTTCTTTTGAGTAATACTTCTTTGCATTTTCCATAGTGTTTTGCATATTGTATACATTCAGCTCATAAGTCATGTTGTTAGAAACTAGAGAAACTAGAATTTACAATTAGATGGGACGTAAAAAAAGTCACCTGTCAACTACTCCTACTTTACAGATCCCAAACCAAAGTCTAAAGAGTGTGAAAGAGTTGTCTGGGGTCAGCAGGAGTTGATTTTGAGAACTCTAATTTCCGCACTGATTTGCCCTATTCCATTGTCATGCATTTTTTCCAAAATTACTAAAATGAAGAGGTTTTTTGTAATTTCTTAGAGAAATGACATTATTTTTCTAAGTCTGCTTTCTAAAATGCCTGGAATGGGCCCTCAAATGGATGGACAGGACCTGGTGAGGAAGGCTGGAAGTCACATTTCGCAAGGGCATAACATCGGACCACTTCTTGGTTTCTTGCTCCTTGGCTGTCCCACCTCCTTCTCCCTCAGTCCTTTCCCTTCTTCCGGGTCAACCGCCCCGGCGGGGCTACCCCGAGGCACCGCCCCCTTCAGGGCCGCGTGCCCTGCGCCAACATGGCGCCAGGCGCTTCTGCTCTGGGGGAAGTGAGCTCACGCTACTCCGGAAGGGAAGGCGGGGAAAGAGCGGGCGGGTGGGTGACCCGCTGTGGGGCTGTGGGTGGGGCGGCGGCCGCAGCTGTGGCATTCGCGTTTGGGGCTGGAGAGAGGGCGAGAGGCTCGCCGGCCCTTGGGAGCCCAGTCGAGGTCCCAGGGCCGGGGGGGTTGGAGGAAGTCGCTCCGAGAGGCTCGCCACGGGCCGAACGAGAGACGGCCCTGGGAGCCGACGTCCCGCCCCCGGCGGCCTCCTTCCCCGTCCCTCCTCCTGGGCTGCGCGCGGGCGGCCGCAGCTCTGTCTCGGGGGCTGCGGCGGGAACCGTCGAGCGGGCTGGACGGAACCCTCCCTCAGAGGACCCGCTGGAGGAGAAGAGGGAGCGCGGTGGGTCAGGCCGTCAGCTCAGAGGTCAGGCCTCGGGTCGCGCTCCGTGGTCCTCCGTCCTTCGCCCAGCCGTCTTGGCTAGAGTCCGCGCCCTCCCCGCGCCGCTCCAGCTTCTCTTTTGAGTATGCCACCAAACCCTCTGGCAGGGTGAGCTTTTTTCCTCCTCGCTTTTGCCGGGAAGGAGATATATATTTAAAGGATCCCCGTGCTCATTGCTACCCCTGCCCTCTTAAAAGTTTGCCTTCGGTAGGAATGCTTGTGTTCCTTCCCTGGACCATTTGATGATTCCCACTCCAGCCGCGGCCTGATTCAGTAACCGGAATCACCTTCCGATCAAATCTTAAGAATTAATCACCTACAAAACTACTCTGCGGAGTTCTCTCCCGCGCAAGAAGGGCAAATGGACTTTGGCGTTAAGATGCAGGGGGGTGAACCAGTGTCAACGATGAAAGTGTCTGAGAGCGAAGGCAAGCTGGAGGGCCTGGCCGCCGCGGTGACCCCGAACAAGAACAGCGGCAACAGCAGCTGTGGGGGTGGAGTCGGCGGCGGCGGCGGCGGCGGCCGCGGTGGCGGTGCGAAAGGCTGGCAGTACAGGTACGGCACTTTCTTCAGGGTGATTTCCTCAGGTGGGGGTAAGTATGCTGGAGTCTGCATTTGTGCAGTTGTTGAAAGGTGAAGTTACCCACTGACTTCCAGAAGCAGCCTCTCAGTTGGACCCGGGATCTCCTCTTTCATTAGCAAGATTTTCATTCATTCATTCATTCATTCACTCATTCACTCATTCGTCCATTCAACAGGTTATTTATTGAAGACCTTTTGGAGAATACATAAATGTATCCCTGAAGTTCCTCCAGCATCCCTAGAGTTAATCCCTCCTCTGATTTAATTTTTCTGTACTCGTGTTTTTGCCCGCGTTGTAATTTGTTTTACAGGCCTGCCTGCTCTGCTGGACCGAGGGCAGGAACTGCTTAACTCAGCTCTCTCCAGAGACTAGCAAATGCTAGGTGCTCAAAACATTTGTCAAGGGACTGAATGGAATCATTGCATAAGAAGATGCTTGCCTCAGTTTGTGACTTAGAAGGGGAGATACACATAAGTAATTGGAATACGGGGGCAAAGGTGCAGATGCTCCTGCCTCTCATACTCTAGACCAGTGAGCCTGAAGATGTTTCCGTTTGAGTTGGTCAGGCCATTTACAAGCTCTGTCTTGTTGAGAAATTCTACATTTGTTAATTTTTATTAATACGAAGAAAAAATTTAAGGAATAGGAAGAGAGTGCTGGAGAAGCAATGGTAGTTTTGTTTTTGTTTTTGTTATGTAGAGAGCTATATAACCATCCAGAATCTTTTTAATTGAGATATACTTGACATGTAACTTAATTATTTTCACGCCTACAACATAATGATTCCATATTTGCGTGTGTTTTGGAAATGATCACAGTACATCTAGTGAACATCCATCACTGTATATAGTTACAATATATTTTTTAAGGATTTATTCATTTATTTATTTTAGAGAGAGAGCGCACGAGAGAGTGAAAGAGCACGCGTGCCTGTGCAAGAGTGCACCAGCACCAGGCATGCAAAGGCAGGGGCAGAGGGAGAGGGAGAGAATTTCAAGTAGGCTCCCTGCGTGAAGTCCCACTCAAGGCTCAATATCACCACCCTGACATCCCAACCAGAGCTGAAATCAAGAGTCGGTCACCTAACCAAGTGAGCTGAGGCGCACCCCAGTAGTTACAGTATTTTTTTTTTATTGCGATGAGAACTTCCAAGATTTCTCTCTAAGCAACTTAAAAATACACAATATAGTATCATTAATTATAGTCACCATGCTGTGCACTACATCCCCAGGACTTACTTTGTAACTGGAAGCTTGTACCTTTTGATCACTTTCACCTAGTTCATAGCCCAACACTCCACCCCACACTTCCTCTCTGGCAACCAGGGATCTGTCTCTGTATCTATGAGTTTGTTTTTATTTTGTTTTGTTTTGTTTAGATTCCACTGTAAGTGAGACCATACAGTATATGCTTGTCTGTGTCTAACTTATTTCATTTAACATAATGCTCTCAGGACCCAACCGTGTTGCAAATGGCAAGATTTCCCTTTTTTTGTGGCAAAGTAATATTCTGTTTTATATATCACATTTTCTTTATTTGTTCATCTGTTGATGGACACTTAGGTTGCTTCCACGTCTTGGCTGTTGTAAATAATGCATTGAACATGGGAGTGCAGATAATCTTTTCAAGTTAATGGTTTTTTTTGTTTTTTTTTCCAGATAAATACCCAGAAATAGAATGGCTAGATCACCAGAATCTTAAGAATGAATGAAATCAGGCTATTTCATGGTATTGAAACTAAAGGAATGAATTGTTAAGTTTTGGTTCACTGACTGCCTGTGTACCTAATTCTAGTCCTTTTCAGCCCTGTGCTGTTTGTAGTTGTGAAATCTGAAAGGGATTAAAGCCAAGATTTTGTGAAGGATATACATTTATCATGAATGATATCCATATATGTGAAAAATGCATGACTATATTAGCATACAGAAATGAAGTGTAGAAAATTATAACTTTTTATTGGTAAGTGATAATAGGACAAGAAAGTATATTTAGTTATTGTGAGATGTTTAGGCTCACTTTGGAATCAGCATGATTTTTTTTTTTGGTGCCTTAAGACTAACCGTATAACATTATCAATTACTTGGTAGGAATATTTTGATATGACTTAAGGAAGCAAAATAAAGTAATATTCCAAGTCAAAAGTCAGTCTTCTGATATCCTCAACTTTTTGAAACCCAGTCTCAAATGAATTGAAAAGTGAAACAGGTTTCTTAATCCTGAAGAAAGTTGTCATAAAACCAATCACTTTACTCTTGTACTTTGATTCAGAATTGTATTGTCCCTTATTTAGGGTATTATTTAATGGTTATGTAATTTTCAAACTAGAATCTGTTGGGAAGCACAAGTGAAAAAGGTTATCACGGGAAATGTACCAGCAAAAATGGCAATTGACAAGGTAGGACAGTCCAAGAAGATTTGAAAAATTAACATGCAGATTCAGCTTTATTACTTCCTAGTAATCAGTCACAATGACCTAAGTCATCCAGGAAAGCACACTATGTTTAAAAAGATACCATATGATACAGTGGTGAACGATTTCAAAGGAAATAGCTGAAAGAAAGATGCTTAAATAGCTGGAAAATGCAGTTATGTGGAACTCTTCCCCATGGGTGCAGTTATATAATGTATTACTGCATTTACATACTGACATATTTTTATTTTAATGAGGTTTGTCCAAGGCTAATCCTTCAATCTAGCCCCCAATCTGATTTGTCCCTTTGTCCTCTAGGACATTGATCAAGCAGTTTTCTCCATTGTCCTGTGTTGCTCTCTCTCTGCTGGCTGCTTCCCTTGAGACTCAGTCTCTAGACTTTAAAAACAACAACAATAATAAAACCCAACCTAATCCTTTCCTCTTGAAAGTCATTTACACTCAGTTGCCTCCTTTTCCTTAATCCTCATTTATTGCTCAACTCAAGACAGTTGGCTCTATCCTCACCAAGGATATGAGTGAAAAGGATGAATTGTTTTAGATTCATATTCCCATTTATTTCTCTGTAAGTCTATTTGTTATAACTCTTTTCTTGATGGGTTTGTCTTTTTTTTTTAAAGATATTTTTAAGCAATCTCTATACCCAACGTTGGGCTATAACTCAAAACCCCTGAGATCAAGAGTTATGCTCCACTTAACTGAGCCAGCCAGGCACCCCTCTTTTCTTGACTTTATTACTTTCTTTTGGTTTCTCCTTTATCCCTCTGACTGTTACTTTCTCAGTATCTTTGGTTGGCTCTTTTCCTTAAAAAGCTGGTGTGATATTTCATCATCATCTTAAGCTGCATGTTTTCTGTCTGTCTCATTCTCTTCCATGGCCTCAGCTATTTCTGGAACTTGGGAGCCAATACATCTAGCTGTCTACCTCTAATTTGCTACTATCCCATATTAAAAAATGGGGATTTTTGGTTATGTCTTATTGAGTAGGTGAAATTCAGTAAAGACCCTATGATTCAGGCCCTGGGCTTTGGCTTTGCAAACTTAGAAAATTAATTAGGGTAATGTTTTCAAGGTTTATAAATGCTGTAACGCGTATCATTACTTCATTTTTTTATGGCTGCATAATATTCCATTATATGAATGTATCACATTTTGTTTATCCATTCATCAGTTGATGGACACTTGGGTTGTTTCCGTTTTGTGGCTATTATGAATAATGCTACTTTGAACATTTGCATTCAGGTTTTCTGTGGACATGTGTTTTCATTTCTCTTGGGTGTATATCTAGAATGGAATTGCTGGTTCATATGGTAACTTTATGTTTAACTTTTTGAGGAACTGCCAGACTATTCTCTTAAAGCGGCTGTACCATTTTACATTCTTGCCAGTAGTGTATTAGGGTTTTAATTTCTTCACATCCTTGTCAGCACTGGTCTTTTTGATTTTAACTGTCCTAGTGGTTTGTGAAATGGTATCTCATTGTGGCTTTGGATTGCATTTTCCTGATGTCTGATAACATTGAGCGTCTTTCCATGTACTTACTGGTCATTTGTATATCTTCTTTGGAGAAATATCTATTCAGATCCTTTGCCTATTTTTAAGTTGGATTATTTATCTTTTTATTATAGAGTTGTAAGAGGTTTTTATGTATTCTGGATACATTTCCCTTGATAAATGATTTGCAAATATATTCTATTCTGTGGAGTAGCTTTTCACTTTCTTGATGATATTGTTTACATCACAAAAGCTTTTAATTTTCATGAAACCCAATCAGTTTTTTAATTTTTTTGCTTATACTTGGTGTCACATTTAAGAAGCCATTGCCAAGTCCAGGACTGCAAAGGTTAATGCATTTGTTTTTGTCTAAGAGTTTATATTAGCACTTACATTTAGGTCTCTGATCCATTTTGAGTTACTTTTTTTTATGATTAATTATATGTGTATTTTTTGTGTGAAGTGTCTGCTTATATGTTTTATTCATTTTTCTATTAATTTTTTCTTAGTATTTTTCTTGTTAATATACTTGAAGTATATTTTAAAAATATTACATGTCAGTTAATATCTTAATTTTTAATACCAATAGTACTTTAAAGGTATTTTGTTGCCTTTTTTTTTTTTAAACAGGTAAAAGAAGTATAAGAAATGCTTACCTTACATACTTGTCCCACTTGCCCAGTTTCCCTCCCTGGAGTCACTGTCTTTAATTTATCTTTTTATTTTTTTATTTTTAAAGATTTTATTTATTTATTTGACAGAGAGACACAGCGAGAGCAGGAATACAAGTAGGGGGAGTGGGAGAGGGAGAAGCAGGCTTCCCGCTAAGCAGGGAGCCCGACGTGGGACTCGATCCCAGGACTCTGGGATCATGACCTGAGCCGAAGGCAGATGCTTAAGGACGCTTAAGGGAGCCACCCAGGCGCCCTTAATTTATCTTTTTAAATACTGATTTCTACACTGTAGTTCCAGAGAAATTTATATTAGTTCTTTATATAAATATATACAACATATTTTAATTTTGTACAGTTAAATTATTTGCTAAACTTGGTAAAAAGATTTTCCTAGCTGTGTTTTATTTTTTTTATTAAGATTTTATTTATTTGAGAGAGAGAGAATGAGATAGAGCATGAGGGGGGAGGGTCAGAGGGAGAAGCAGACTCCCCGCGGAGCAGGGAGCCCGATGTGGGACTCCATCCCAGGACTCCAGGATCATGACCCGAGCCGAAGGCAGTCGCCTAACCAACCGAGCCACCCAGGTGCCCCCCTAGCTATGTTTTAATTTTTACATGTTTTCAGGCATATGGAAAACTTTTATCAGTCGGAACTCTCATACCTTTTTTTCCTCTCACTTCAAATTATAGAAGGTTATTTATTTTTAAAATTTTTTTAAAGTACTTTCCATGCCCAATGTGGGGCATGTACTCACAACCCCGAGATCAAAGGTTGCACGTTCCACCACCTGAGCCCGTCAGGCGCCCCTAGAAAGTTTTTTTTTTTTAAGATTTTTATTTATTTAAGAGAGAGAGCGCACGCGTGTGTTCATAAGCGAGTGTGGGGAGGGGCAAAGAGGGGGAGAGGGAGAAGCAGACTCCTGGATGAGCAGGGAACCCAACACAGGGCTCAATCCCAGGACCCTGGGATCATGACCTGAGCCAAAGGCAGATGCTTAACCAACTGAACCACCCAGCTGTCCGAAAGTTATTTTTTTAATAAATATTTATTTTTGGGTAGTTTTAAAATGATTTGGTAACTATATATTTATTTTGAATTTATTTTGAAATATGTGAGATAGTGTATTATCTACTTTTGTGTTACAAATTACCCCAAAATTTAGTGTGTTGAAACAGCAACATTTTTTATCCCACAGTGTCGTGAAGTGTAGGTGGGTCCACTGGTTTTGGGTCTTTCAGAAGGCTACAGTCATCTTGAGGCTCAACTGGGAAGAATTCACTTCCTGGCTCACTCGTGGCTCTTGGCACAATACAGTTCTTTTGACCTGTTGGACAAAGACCTCAGTTCTTTATAAACTGACTGCCAGTGGTGTCCTTTGGTTCCTGGCTGCCTGGCCTCTCCACAGAGCATCTTACTACTTGGCAACATGTTTCATCAGAGTGAGGAAATGAGAAAGCAAGAGAATGCTATCAAGATGGAAGTCACAGTCTTTTGTAACTTAAACATGGAAGTGAAGTCCCATCACTTTTCACTATGCATTAGAAGTTAAGTGATAAAGGTCAGCCTACACAAGGGTGTGAAAACCAGCAGGTGGGGATCATTGGGAGCCATGCAAGAAGGTGCCTATTACAGATGTTAGTATAAATAGAGTCTAGATTGTCATCTTCTGTTGAGACAGATTTGACAAGTAGGCAGTTGGAAATTTGTTTCTAAAGCTAAGAGTTTGGGACTGAAACTGATTGTCAGGGAATAAGAGGAGCTACTAGGAGATCTGTTGCAATGACCTACACATGAGATAATACAGGGAAGGTGTTAGTAGGCTGGAAAAGAAGGAAACTGTTAGAGGAAGGTTGACCTTGGTGATTGATTGGATGGAGGGTTGTAGTGAAGGAAGGAAGTAAAAATTGGCATCAGTCATCCAGATTTGAAACTTTGAGAAATCTACAGAAGAAACAGATTTGGGGAGGCAAATGATGGATTTGGTTTTAGGTATGTTGAGCTAAAGTTGCCAGAATGTTTAAGTTGCATATCCAGCTAGACCTTAAAGATGTGGGGCATTAGGAAGGTAGATAATTGCCTTTATAGTATCCAGAATGTTTTCACTTCTTTTGTCACATTTAATCCTCACAACAGCTCTTAGAGGAAAGTAGGACATTGTTATCCCCATTTTACAGTTGAAGAAAACGGAAGTCAGAATGAATTGGCCAGGGCTACATAGCTGGTAAGTGGAAGAACTTTTATTTCTAGGTAGTTATTTGCATAGTGGTAGATAAATTCTCTAAAGGAATGAGTAATAATAATTATTTTTTTAAAGATTTTATTTATTTGAGATAAAGCAAGAGAGAGCACGAGCTGTTGGGGGGGGCAGAAGGGGAGGGAGAAGCAGACTCCCCGCTGAGCAGAGAACCCAATGCAGGGCTCAGTCCCAGGACCCTGGATCATGACCTGAGCAAAGGCAGACGCTTAACCAACTGAGCCACCCAGGTGTTCCATTAATAATAATTATTATTTTTAAAAGATTTTATTGAGAGAGAGAGTGAGTGCATGTGCTTGCAAGTGGGGGAGGGGCAGAGAGAGAAATTCAAGCAACTCCATGCTGAGTGTGGAGCCCACGTAGGGCTCGATCCCAGGACCCTGACACCATGACCTGAGCTGAAATCAAGAATCAGATGCTTAACTGACTGAGCCACCCAGGTGCCCCAAGGAATGAATAATTACTGATAAATAGTTTAGAACATGGTGGTTTCATCATTTACTAGTGTTCTAACTCATGCAGCAAATAGCCTCTACCATGTGTTAGTTCCAAATTAATGTATACATTCATAACAGTGAAAAGTAAGGACTCCCAAGGCTTATTTGGGAGGAATCTGAAAAAGAATCAGAAAGAGAAGAGGGGTGCCTGGCTAGCTCAGTTTGTAGAGCATGCCATTCTTGATCTTGGGGTTGTGAATTCAAGCCCCATGCTAGGTGTAGAGATTACTTAAAAATAAAATCTTTCAAGAAAAAAAAAAGAAGAGCCTCAGCTGCATTTGCAAAATATATCATGATGACCCTTTTTAAAACCAAAACTGAGAAGTAAATTTATTAGATTAGCCTTAAATTTTCTTCTTTCCAAAGTAATTTATATTCATATGTTGTGGTCTTTGCTCACCATTTAAAAGGAAAATAGATTTCTTAATTTTGGATTGTTCCTTTTTCATAATAGTAGTTTTTTTTTTTTTTTAAGATTTTATTTATTTATTTGACAGAGCCAGAGAGCATAAGCAGAGGGAATGGCAGAGGGAGAGGGTGAAGCAGGTGCTGCACTGAGCAGGGAGCCTGATGCGGGACTGGGATCATGACCTGAGCGGAAGGCAGGTGCTTAACCATCTGAACCACCCAGGCGTCCCTCATAATAAATGTTTAAAGTTTATAAAATGTGCTTTTTTCCATTATTTTCATATTCTTCATGTCAGCTTTTAGAAAAATTTACAAATCTGCAAATATGCCACTTGTTTATTGAAATGGACAGAAGAGAACTACCCAGAGGAGGAACTGAAAAGCAAATTGGGGTATATAACAAGTCTGCTTTTCTTATTTTGGGCTCCATGCCGGCCAAGCACCATTAACAAACAGGCAGATCTCTTTTCCTCATTAGCAGATATTTATGGGTTTCAGTAAATGGATATAAGTCTACAAACGTATGGTATAAAAATAATTTTTATGATCAGACCTGGTATCTAGCACTATGAATACTCTGTTACAAGGAAAAGTACCTATTTGCAAATGGGGAAAGGAGATCTGCCTAAATATAACCTAACATTTACTGTCTTCAAGGTTTGACCACTTTTTTTGAGTTTGATTTGAAGAAGTCATGAATGTTTGCTTTTTTTCTCTGAAGGGGTTAAAGGAAAGTTGAATGTATATTTCTGTACCCTAGTTTTTGTTTTCCTCATCTGCAGTTTGCTGTTGATGCTAGTAAAAATAAGGGAAAGGCGACTTAGAGGCGCGTAACTGAAAACTATAAAATATTGTTCCAAAAATCTAGTGAGAACTATACCAAACCTTGAGGAAAAAGATTTAGTTTATTATAGTATACTCTGATTTCTTAGTGTTTTATATTTTTGCTCTGTAGGTCTAAATACAGTCCATTTGAGTTAATATTTTACATAGAAGTTATACTGTATCAACACTATACAAACAGGTTAATGTTAGAACATGCAAATTAGTCTTTGTAGTCCTTTTTGGATAAATTGCATAATTTAGGTTCCAGAAGAAATTGTCCATCAAATAGATCTGTGGGAAATTATGTCTTTTTAAACTCTTCTGTTTTTGCTTTTAAAAATAGTGGAGAATATTCCTGATGTAAATTATACTTAGGGAACATCTCTGAGAATCTTCCCTTGTACTTTATTTTGCTTAATAAAATGATTTGTGTCTAGACTTACTCAGGTTTAAGTTAAAACCAAATTGCCTGATTAAATAGTTACATTACTGTTTTGGCATTACCATCTGGGTTTTAGAACAACTTAGTTTGGTGGCGAAAGAAAGGATTCTCTTTTGGGTTTATTAGGTCTTGTAACAAAGCATAATTTCCCCACTCAGTGTCTCCCTATACTTGAGTTTTGTCTGCCTTTGCCATTTACTTCTGTTGCTGTTCTTGAGGTTGGTCAGAAGGGCCCTGGAGGGGAGAAACTGAAGTCTGCGGTTGCTGCTGGCCACAGCTGGAAACCCTAGTCTAAAGGATGGGAGGGAGAGATAAAGAAAAGAAACAAGAGGGAAAATAGGGAAAGAGAAAGGACAGACAGAGCAAAGGATAGAGATGGGGGAAAGGCAGAAGGGGGGAGGAAGGGAATGAGAATGGTATAAATGGTGAGATGAAATGCCACCAGTAGTTGCTTCTGAAACAGCTGTCTTATCCTTGATAGAGGCCTTTTTAAAGTGCTGCCCGTGCCTGTACCATCAGTTCTACAAAAAAAACCTTCTTTATCAGTTTTGCAGATGTTTCACATATTTATAACATAAATGAAAAGCATATTTTTTTAAGATTTTATTTATTTATTTGACAGAGACACAGTGAAAGAGGGAACACAAGCAGAGGGAGTGGCAGAGGGAGAAGCAGGCTTCCCGCTGAGCAAGGAGCCTGATGCGGGGCTCGATCCCAGGACCCTGGGATCATGACCTGAGCTGAAGGCAGACGCTTAACGACTGAACCCCCCAGGCTCCCCTACATTGTTTTTTTTAATAATTAATATTTATAGGTACTTTCAGGGGGAAAAAAAACTTGAGTGTTTGAATTTGTTATTACTTGGATCATAAATGTGAAATTTTCCAAAGAAGAATGAACTCTTTTAGTCCAGTAATAAATGTATGAAAGCACACATTGCTTGTTGAATCTTGTGTGGTTGTCACCTTTTTTTTTTTTGTTTATCCAAATATGAAGGAAGAAAAATGCTTTTCTGTTTTTTCTTTTTACTTTCAATTTAGAATTAGTCTAAAGGAAGAATGCATTTCTTTATACTCATTTCTTGGATTATGCTATCACAGACAAAAATGTTACTCTGAGTGTATTTGGGAACTAAGTATGGTTTAAAACCAGAGAGAGATACATGCCAAAATGGAATGAGAGAATAGATGTAGGTAGGGAGGGTGGCAGTGACACCTCTAGTACCTCGATATTCTCTTGGTCTGTGGTGTCTTAGTCTTACTGAAATGGCTATTGTGAAGACCTTTTGGAAGTATATGAGGGATAAGTAAATATCACTATGTGAGTAAGATACGATACCAGGAAAAGGTTTCTACTTTAAAAATTTTTAATTATAAGTATAATGTTGCTTTTATTTGTAAATTTTACTTTTGAAATAACAGTTTTCTGTTGAGGAAAACCTTTAGAGTTTCAAGCGATGAGTGATGTATACACATTTTAGGCTAAGGGTTATCTAACACATGAGAAAACCGAGGCTGAGAGAGATTGATATGGCCAAGGTCACTCATGGCAGTAGTCAGTGGGAAAATCAGAACTAGATACTGCCTATCTTTTATGGGCTCATTCCACAGTATAACATTACCTCACACTTACATTTTAGAAACTTAATTTTGAACATAAGGGGTATGGAAAAGCCTACTAGTAATGTCTGAAAGTCCTGTTTTTGGGTAAGAGCTACACCCTATTTTTGTTGGCAAACAATGCTGCCTTCGGCTGGTGTGAGGAAGTAGGTCCTTGTTCTACATTAAAAGATGGTTGTAGCCTCTTTGGAGAGCAAGTTGGTGATATCTATATCTGTAAAACTAAAAACAGGGGTGCCTGGGTGTCTCAGTCGGTTAAGTGTCCAACTCTTGATTTTAGCTCAGGGCATGATCTCAGGGTCGTGAGATCAAGCCCTGTGTTGGGCTCCACACTGGGCTTGGAGACTGCTTCAGATTCTCTCTCTCTCTCCCTCCCCTCCCCCACTTGTTCCCTCTCTCTCTCTCTCTCTTAAAAAAAAAAAAAAACCAAAAAACTAAAAAAAATATACTTAGCAATTTCACTATTAGCAAATATATACAAAGATATGTATAACTCTGTTGCAGCATTATTTGTAATAATAAAAGCCTAGAAACAAAACTCTGTTCGTAGGGGGACTGGTTAACTATATGATACTGCCATAAAATGGATGACTATGCAGATGTTAAGAATGAGTTAGAGCCATATGTGTCAGTATGAAACCATCCCTAAGAAAACTGAGAAAAGCAAAGTACAGGGCCGCATGGGTGGCTTAGTCAGTCAATAATGTGTCTGCCTTTGGCTCGGGTCATGACCCCGGGGTCCTGGGATCGAACCCCACATTGGGCTCCCCACTCAGCAGAGAGTTTGCCTCTCCTCTCCCTCTACTGCTCCCCCTGCTTGGACTCTCTCTCTCAGTCCAAAAAAAAAAAAAAAAAATCCATAAAAAAAAGAAAAGCAAGGTACGGAACTGTGTGTGTAATTGCAAACATTTGTTTAAAAAATAAAGTGTGTGTGTTTGTGTGTGTACATGTGCACTTATAGGTGCATAGAAAGCTCTGAAGAGTACACAAGAAATTGAGAGAAGTCCTTGTGTCTGAGGAGGGGAACTGGTGGCTCAAAGACAGGCTTGGATAATGTAATACACAGTAACGCTCGTTGGGAGACAATTCTTCTTTTGTTCCTTACTGTTTTTTTTCCCCAAAATTTATATAGCAAACAGTCTTGGAAGATAAAGTATCTTCCCTGTAAGCAAAAGTCAGGTTTATTTACCATCCAGTATAATATACATAAGGTCTCCTTGCTACAGAGGTCAGGCAGGCAGGCTTACTGTTCACTAAAAGATCTGGGTTCCCTGTACACGAGGTACCACAGCCTCCTGCGTGTGCAGGTGTCTCTCGGCCTCTTTGCATTGCCCTGTGTGATGGGAGCTATTGCTGTGGCTACTGAAGTCTCTTGTCTCTGACTCAGGAGTGTCATGCCTTCTGCCTGCATCCATGAAACTGGGCTAACTTACTAGCTTGCAAGTGGGGTAACATCTCAGACCCTTCATCGTTTTTGACAAAGTACCCACTGGAAAATAACAGGAATTATTTCTTAAAATAAAAGAAGTGGAGGTCTTAGGGCTTTTTAGGTCCCATATCTGACCTGGAAATGTCAGGTTAAGAAGATAAGACCAGATCTAGAAAACTGATCTAGAAAAGGAGCCTAGATCAAAGGAATTTGCCTGTGGAGGAATTGACTTCCTGCAGTGGGAGAGAACCAATATTTGTTGAGTGTTAACCATATTGAAATACACTTCAAAAATACATGGGTTGAAATATATTATCTCTTTTTTTCTTTCCTCATTGTAAATCTGCACAACAGATACTCTTATCCCCATTTACAGATGAGGAAACTCAGGACCAGATGTCATTACCTACCCAAGGTCACACTGGAGTTCATACCTGTATCTGTGTGGCCCTAAGCCATATTCTTCCCATTATAATAAACAGCTTTCTAACTTTCTTGCGGTGTTAGAGGTGACTTTCTACTTTTCCATGTAGAAATTTTCCTGTTCCATCATCACTGAAGCTCTGGCCCGTTATCTGCATGAGGGATTTCTTAGTTGTCTGTAACAATCAGATTATGTATAGGATTTTTTGGGGGGGGTGGTTTATAGGCAAACATTTTACAGCTGTACTTCTCAAACTTTCTTGCTGAATAATCTCTCTTTTTTTTTTGAGAGAGAGGGAGAGAGAACATGTGTGCACATAAGCCTGAGTGGGGCTGGGGAGAGGTGGAAGGAGAGGGAGAGAAAGAATCTCAAGCAGACTCCCTGCTGAGTGTGGAACCCAACTCTGGATTTCAGCTGAGGTCATGATCTCAGGGTTGTGAGATCATGACCTGAGTTGAAATTAAGAGTCACAGGCTTAACCAAGTGAGCCACCCGGGTTCCCCTCTTCCTGATAGTAGGTACCTTAAATGAATCTAGTTTGTGAGTTGAATCACAGACCTGTACCTCTGAAACAAATAATACATTATATGTTAAAAAAAAAAAAAAGTAAGAAGGGAAAAATGAAGGGCGGGGGACATTGGAGGGGGAGACGAACCATGAGAGACTGTGGACTCTTGAGAAACAAACTGAGGGTTCTAGAGGGGAGGGGTTAGCCTGGGGATGGGTATTAAAGAGGGCACGTTCTGCATGGAGCACTGGGTGTTATATGCAAACAATGAATCATGGAACACTACATCAAAAGCTAATGATGTAATGTATGGTTATTAATGTAACATAAAAAAAAAAAAAAGAATAAAGTAGTCCGTGGCTGGTACAGCTTTCATGAGAGTTTTCTGTATTATCTTTGAAATTCATGACGATTTTATATTCTACTCTATATCTGTTGTTTCCAGAGGTCAGTAAATAATATCGTGAGTTCAGGACCAGTTGAGAAAGAGGACACAGGAGTCAGACAGGACATAATTAAATTGTCAGGTGTTTTTTTTTTTTTAACTGTGGTAAAATAGACATGTAAAATTTACTATCTATTTTTTAGGTGTACAGTTCTGTTGTCACTAAGTACAGTCACATTGTTGTGCAACTATCACTACTATTTTTTTTTTTAAGATTTTATTTATTTGAGAGAGAGAGTGAGAGAGCACATGAGCAGGAGGGGCAGAAGGAGAGGGAGAAGGGGACTCCCTGCTGAGCAGGGAGCCCGATGCAGGGCTCGATCCCAGGACCCTGAGATCATGACCTGAGCCAAAGGCAGACGCTGAACCGACCGAACCACCCAGGCGCCCCTGTCACTACTATTCTTTAGAATTTTTCATCCTCCCAAACTAAAACTCTGTACCCATTAAATAATAACACCTCGTCCCCCACCCCAGCCTTCAGCCCCTGGCAACCGATATTCTGTCTTCTGTCCCTCTGATTTTGACTACTCTAGGTACCTCATATAAGTGAAATAATACAATATTTGTCATTTTGTGTTTGGCTTATTTCACTTAGCATAATGTCCTCAAATTTCATACATGTTGCAGCATGTGTCAATTTCCTCCCTTTTTAAGACTGAATAATACTTGATTGCATGTATTTGCCACATTTTGTTTATCCATTCATCTGTTGATGTCCATTTGGGTTGTTCCATCTTCTCGCTATTATGAATACTGCCGCAGTGAACATTGGTATAACAAATATCTGTTCGAGTCCCTGCTTTCATTCTTTTGCTTATACCCAGAAGTGGAATTGTTGGATCATATAATAATTCTCGACACTAACTTTTTGAGGAACCACCATTGTTGTTTTCCACAGCAGCTGTACCATTTTACATTCCCACCAACAGTGTAGAAGGAAGGGTTCCAGTTTCTCCATATCCTTGCCTTGCCAACCCTTGTTATTTTCTGTCTTTTGTTCGGTTTTGATAATAGACATCCTAATGGATGTTAAGAAATAGTTTTATTACTGGGAAAGCTCACTGAAGAAAGCTGCAGCAGTTAACAGGGTAGAGTAGGTGTGCTATCTCCACCCTGGAATTAGGCACACTTTATTTACCTAGTCACAGGCAGTTTGGAATACTCAGGTCTTTTGCTCTGTCAGAGCAGGTAAGAATGTCTTCTTTGGGTAGGGGGCAGATCCAAGGGAAAGAGCTCAGAAAGGGTGAACCGTTCATGCCCAGCTGTGGAAGGTGTCAGGGTAAGAATGGGGAGGGGAGGACAGGAACTCTCTGGAGAAGTTCTCCACCTGGAAATGTGTCAGGAGGGAGCAAGTTTTTGCTTTTTCTTTTCTTTTTTTTTTTTTTTTAACATTTACGAGAGTTTTGATATTAAAAATGTTTTTACTTCTCACAGTCAGCTGAATTTGCTCTAGAATGCAGTCTGGTTTTATGCCGTTCTCCCAGCCACCCAGCCCAGTTTTGGGTATGTGTAATTTAATTTGGGAAGTAAGTACATATAGGAAACAGTTCTACAGCCCCAAAGAGCAATGGTCATATGGTCACATTGGAAAGTTTTAAAAAATGTAATCTATACCTAATAACAGATAGAAATAGCTCTATGCCTGAATTATGCCACCTAGTCAATATAATTGAACATTTAAAAACTTTTGGTTGTGAAAATAATACAATATTAAAATTGGAAAATGTGAAACAGTAAAGGGGCGAAGTAAAACCATCCGTAATTCTTCCCGTTTAGTGATAACCATAGTTACTATTTTGTGTAGTTTTGTTCTGTACATATTCTTTATAGGCTATATAAAATTGGGTAGCCTGAAGTTTTAATGATCTTAAAAAACTTTCCCATGTTGTTAGAAGCTCATAAACATTTTACTTGGCAAATACTATTCTATGATACTTCTTTTTTTTTTAAGTATTAAATTCCAGTGGTTTAACATATAGGGTAATCTGTGATACTACTTAATCATTCTCCTAATGTCTTTCATTGAGCTTATTTTAGTTTTCTTCCTCTCCATTCATTTCCTTTTTTCTTTCTTTGGTTATGATTATTATTTTAATTATTATAAATAGTGCTACAGTGGACACAGTTGAATATTATCTTTGTCTACATTTCTAATCATTTTCTTAGATTAGATACCTGGAAGTAAAGTTCTTGGGCCCAAGAGTATTAACATTTTTTAAAAATTTTAATTCCAATATAATTAACATACAGTATTATAGGAGTTTCAGGTGTACAATATAGTGATTCAACAATTCTATACATTACTCAATGCAAAGAGCATTAACATCTTTAAGGCTTTTAGCAGGAAGGGAGTACCTTTCACTTGACTTCATACTTTTGGGTATAGACTAAAACACAGTTGGAATTAGAATTTGTTTTATCTGAGATTGATTTGAGTGTATAGGCTGTGAGTTGATTTTTTTTTTTTTTTTTTTGCCAGCTACTCAGAATTGTCTTGTGGTTTTATAGAAACATTCTGCTTCTATCTTCCTATTGCTTAAATCATTCAGCAGAGATTTCTTGAACACCTGTTATATCCCAGGCTATGTACTAGGTGCTGCAATGAATACTGGGATGAGTAAGAAGCAGTCTCTGCTCTGCAGAATTTCTTTTTACAGCAGGAGGAGGTACATGTGTTGCAGTCACTCCCATCTGTTGTCAGATGCTTTTTGCTTAGCTAAGCTGGCTGCTGTCTCCCTTCATCATGCTATTTATGCTATCAAGGGAGTGAAGCAAAACTAAGCTAATTTTGGAGGACAGTTTTTGCTTAGTAGAAAATAGGAATTTTGGTCTGTGGCTTGACGACAGCTTGCTTGAATTCCTGTCTGCAGTTAAATGTGTTAAGGTGTCCGAGACTAATTCCTCTTCCCGAGCTCCGGAAGCCACCTCTCTTACATTTTCCTCTTTCTCCTGAGTCTTGAGTCTTTCTGTCTCCTCTTTGGGTACTTAGAATTACCCTGTCTTAAGCCCACATCCTTGTAACCAGTACTGTTTCTCCCAGTCTTTCCTAATTATTACTGCCAGCTGGCTGTGCCTTCATCATTCCATTGATCTGTTGTCTCTTGGTTGTTAAATCTATTAGAAACTTCTCAGTCTTCATCTTATCTCACCCCTCAGTAGCTTTGAACATGCTTGACCACAAACTTATTTGAAATACTCCTTGTTTTCTTCCTACTACTTAGCTACTTCTTCTCCTTTCTCTGTACTCCCCTTGCCTCTAAAACTTTTCCTTAGGGTTCTTTCTTAGACTCTGTTCTACTTCTTGGTGTTTTAGAATCCTTCTTGGGTGATTTTTATTTGCTCTCATGGCTTCAAAACCAGTACATGCTTACATGCTAATTATATGTCCAACCCAAATCAGGCTGCCTTATTGTATATCTCCTCGTGTAAGTCCCACAGATTCCTGAAATTCAACATGTGAAATTGGAACAAACCCAAACTTCCCAGTGAAGGTATTACTGTCTGCACAGTTGTTCCAGCTGGAAATCCAGTGGTGGCCCTGTATTTTCTGTCTCCCCCTTATTCTCACTGTCGATCTCTTTCTCACTTCACATCCAGTCAACATCCAGTCATTTCAGCCTCAGTCACTATCAACTCCTCTGTCTGTTTAGTGAATCCTATGTCTTTAGTGAAATACCTTTCCCATTTGTATGACAGCTAAAAACACAGTCCCAATGTGTCTCTCCTCCAGTAGGAGCCCTTGTCATTGTCTTTTGCTTCAAGGAGATATATTTCTCTTATATTAGATTATGGTTGGGGGATGGAGAGAAATTGCCTTATTTTCCCATCCTTTTCAGTGGATTTCCAGAGTGCTTTGTATGTAGAAGGTACTGAGTAACTGTGCTGAACTGAGATGAAAGGATTGGAAACTATTCAGAAAGTAGCTTAACTTTATTTTTTAATTTTTTTTAAAGATTTTATTTATTTGAGAGAGAGAGGAAGCACATGAGATGGGGGGAGGGTCCGAGGGAGAAGCAGACTCCCTACCGAGCAGGGAGCCCGATGCGGGACTCGATCCCGGGACTCCAGGATCATGACCTGAGCCGAAGGCAGTCGCTTAACCAACTGAGAGCCACCCGGGCGCCCTAAAGTAGCTTAACTTTAAAAGCTATAAATCTTCCCTAAGTCTGATCAAGAAGGAGTAAGAAATAAGTATGTTATAGTAATGGAGACTTAGGAATTGAAATAATCATCATTAACTTATTTCAGAGAAAATGAGGCTCACATTAACTCTAATAATGCCACCTGGCATAGTTCAGTTAATCGGTTGTTTTTATAGACTGTCAGCCTCTAGTACTAATCCCAATTGAATGTTAACAAGTTTAGAAGATCAGAATATACCCAATTTGTTGAGCAGTATAGTTGCTGAAGGACTGAAAAAGAAATTAACTTTTTCATAGCTTATTTTTTAGTGTATTAGTCTTTTGGACCATCATTTCCACCTCATAGAACACAAAATAGTAGTATGATATGATCAGATATGTGTGTTCCCACTTGAGCAACTAGATTTTGTTCCTTTTAACAGGTACATTAAAAATCTCCTATAAAACATCACACATTTTATTTTATTGTTTCAAAGATTTTATTTATTTATTTATTTTAGAGAGAGTGTGCATGAGCAGGGGGAGGGAGAGGAAGAGGGAAAGAATCTGAAGCAGACTCCATGCTGAGCGCGGAGCCCGACATGGGACTCGATCTCCTAACACTGAGATCATGACCTGAGCTGAAACCAAGAGTCAGATGCTTAACCGACTGAGCCACCCAGGTGCCCCTTTTTCATTTTTTTATTTAAGTTGTACTTAGTGGGTGCCTGGGTGGCTCAGATGGTTAAGCGTCTGCTTTGGCTGAGGTCGCAATCCCAGGGTCCTGGGATCGAGTTCCGCATCGGGCTCCCTGCTCAGTAGGGAGCCTGCTTCTCCCTCTGCCTCTCTCTCTCTGTCTCTTATGAATAAATAAATAAAATCTTTAAATAAATAAATTTTCCTTAGTTAACATACAGTGCAATATTGGTTTCTGGAGTAGAATTCGGTGATTCATCACTTACATACAACACCCAGTGATCATTGCAACCCATTTAGCCCATCACCCATCTAGCCCATCCCCCCCCACCTCCCTCCATCAACCCTCAGTTTGTTCTCGGTTGTTAAGAGTCTCTTACAGTTTGGGAAAGAGCCAAGATGTCCATCGACAGATGAATGGATAAAGAAGATGTGGTATATATACACAATGGAATATTATGCAGCCATCAAAAGGAATGAGATCTTGCCATTTGCAACGACGTGGATGGAACTGGAGGGTGTTATGCTGAGTGAAATAAGTCAATCAGAGAAAGACATGTATCATATGACCTCACTGATATGAGGAATTCTTAATCTCAGGAACAAACTGAGGGTTGCTGGAGTGGTCGGGGGTGGGAGGGATGGGGTGGCTGGGTGATAGACATTGGGGAAGATATGTGCTACGGTGAGCGCTGTGAATTGTGTAAGACTGTTGAATCACAGATCTGTACTTCTGAAACAACGCAACATATTTTAAGAAAAAAGAAAAAGAAGAAGATAGCAGGAGAGGAAGAATGAAGGGGAGTAAGTCAGAGGGGGAGACGAAGCATGAGAGATGATGGACTCTGAAAAACAAACAGGTTTCTAGAGGGGAGGAGGGTAGGGGGATGGGTTAGCCTGGTGATGGGTATTAAAGAGGGCACATTCTGCATGGAGCACTGGGTGTTATGAACAAACAATGAATCATGGAACACTACACCAAAACAAATGATGTAATATATGGTGATTAACATAACAATAAAAAATTTAAAAAAAAAGAAAGAAAGAGCAAGAGTTAACAATCTTGATGTCTATTTACCTTGATTGCATTACTTGTTGAGTTCTCAAAAAATATTCTGAACATAATTTAGTCTTTTATCTACATTTCAGGCTATCACTGTGAATACTAGTCATATAAATAGATGGTTCCTGGATTATTGATTATAGAGTTTATGTTGCCCTTTTACTAAAAGGCCCAAATTTCTGTGTTGTTTCAAGTAAATTTTGATTCCTTTTCTCTCACTGAAAAAAAAAAAGTCTCTTACAGTTTGTTTCCCTCTCTTTTTTCCCCCCTTCCCATATGTTCATCTGTTTTCCTCCTCAAATTCCACAAATGAGTGAGATCGTATGGTATTTGTCTTCTCTGACTTACGTCACTTAGCATAATGTGCTCTAGCTCCATCCACATGGATGCAAATGGCAAGATTTCATTCTTTTTGATGGGCAAGTAATATTCCATTGTATATATATGTGTGTGTGTGTGTGTGTGTGTGTGTGTGTGTGTGTGTGTGTGTATACACACACACACACCACGTCTTTATCCATTCATCAGTTGATGGACATTTGGACTCTCCATAGTTTGGCTATTATTGATAGTGCTGCTGTAAACATAGGGGTGCTTGTACCCCTTTGAATCTGTATTTTTGTATCCTTTGGGTAAATACCTAGTAGTGCAATTGCTGGATCATAGGGTAGTTCTATTTTCTTTACTTTTTAAGGAGCCTCCATACTGTTCTCCCGAGTGACGGCATCAGATTGCATTCCCACCAACAGTGCAAGAGGGTTCCCCTTTCTCCACATCCTCGCCAACAGCTGTTTTTTCTTGTGCTTTTGATTTTAGCCATTCTGACAGGTGTGAGGTGGTATCTCATCATGGTTTTGATTTGTATTTCCCTGATGATGATTGATGTTGAGCATCGTTTCATGTGTGTAAGCCATCTGGTTGTCTTCTTTGGGAAAGTGTCTATTCATGTCTTCTGCTCATTTCTTAACTGGATTATTTATTTTTTGGGTGTCGAGTTTGATAAATTTTTTATAGATTTTGAATACTAACCCTGTTATCACATATGTCGTTTACAAATATCTTCTCCCATTCTGTAGGTTGCGCTTTTAGTTTTGTTGATTGTTTCCTTTGCTCTGCAGAAGCTTTTTATCTCAAATCCCAATAGTTCAGTTTTGCTTTTGTTTCCCTTGCCTCCGGCGATGTGTAAGAAGTTGCTACAGCCAGTGTCAGAGGTTGCTGCCTGTGTTCTCATCTAGGATTTTGATGGATTCCTGTCTCACATTTAGGTCTTTCATCCATTTTTAATTTCTTTTTGTGTATGGTTTAAGAAAGTGGTCCAGTTTCATTCTTCTGCATGTCACTGTCCAGTTTTCCTAACACCATTTGTTGAAGAGACTTTTTTCCATTGGATACTTTTTCCTGCTTTGTCAAAGATTAGTTGACCATATTGTTTGGGTCCATTTCTGGGTTCTCTGTTCTGTTCCATTGATCTGTGAGTCTGTTTTTGTGCCAGTACCGTACTGTCTTGATGTCTTGAAATCTGGAATCATGATGCCTCCATGATTCGGGTTTTTTGTTTTTGTTTTTTTTTCAAAATTGCTTTGACTATTTTGGGGTCTTTTGTGGTTCCATACAAATTTTAGGATTTGTTTGTTCTAGCTTTGTGAAAAATGCTGGTGGTATTTTGATAGGGATTGCATGAAGTGTGTAGCTTGCTTTGGGTAGTATAGACATTCTTTTTTTTAAGATTTTATTTATTTATTCATGAAAGACAGAGAGAGAGAGAGAGAGGCAGAGGGAGAAGCAGGCTCCCAAGGAGCGGGGAGCCCGACACGGGACTCGATCCCAGGACCCTGGGATCACGACCTGAGCCGAAGGCAGACGCTCAACCATCTGAGCCACCCAGGCACCCATGGGTAGTATAGACATTTTAACAATGTTCTTACAAACCATGAGCATGGAGTGCTTTTCCACTTCTTTGTGTCCTCTTCAATTTCTTTCATAAGTGTGTAGTTTTCAGAAAACAGATCTTTTACCTCTTTAGTTAGGTTTATTCCTAGGTATCTTATTGTTTTTGGTGCAATTGCAAATGGGATCGATTCCTCGATTTCTTTTTCTGCTGCTTTATTGATTTCTGCATATTGATTTTATATCCTGCAACTTTGCTGAATTCATGTATTAGTTCTAGCAGTTTCTTGGTGGAGTCTTTTGGGTTTTCTACATATATTATGTCATCTGCAAATAGTGAAAGTTTGACTTCTTCCCTGCTGATTTGGATGCCTTTTATTTCTTTTTGTTGCCTGATGGCTGAGGCTAAGGCTTCCGGTACTATGTTAAATAGTAATAGTGAGAGTGGACATCCTTGTCTTGTTCCTGACAAGGATGTCCTAAAGGAAAAGCTCAGTTTCTCCCTGGGAATGATATTAGCTGTGGGTCTTTTGTATATGGCCTTTACTGATGTTGAGATATGTTCCAACTCTCCCTTTGTTGAGGGTTTTTATCAAGGATGGATGCTATGTTTTGTCAAATGCTTTTTCTGTATCTGTTGACAGGATCAAATGGTTCTTATCCTTTCTTTTATTAATGTGGTGTATTGCGTTGATTGATTTGCAAATATTGAACCACCCCTGCAGTCCCAGAATAAATCCCGCTTGATTGTGGTGAATAATTCTTTTAATATACTGTTGAATTCAATTTGCTAGTATTTTATTGAGAATTTTTGCATCCATGTTCATCAGGCCTATACTTTCCTTTTAGTGGGGTCTTTGTCTGGTTTTGGAATCAAGGTAATGCTGGCTTCGTAGAATGAGTGTGGAAGTTTTCCTTCCATTTCTGTTTTTTGGAGCAGTTTGAGAAGAGTAGGTATTAACTCTTCTTTAAATGTCTGTTAGAGGGCACCTGAGTGGCTCAGTTGTTGGGCGTCTGCCTTCGGCTCAGGTCATGATCCCAGTGTCCTGGGATCGAGCCCCACATCGGGCTCCCTGCTCAGCGGGAAGCCTGCTTCTCCCTCTCCCACTCCCCCTGCTTGTGTTCCTCTCTCGCTGTCTGTGTCCAATAACTGAATAAAATCTTTAAAAAAATAAATAAATAAAATAAATGTCTGTTAGAATTCCCCAGGGAAGCCATCTGGCTCAGGACTTTTGTTTGTTGGGAGATTTTTGATAACTGATTCAGTTTCTTTGCTGGTTATGGGTCTGTTCAAATTTTTCTATTCTTGTTTCAGTTTTGGTAGTTTGTAAGTTTCTAGGAATTTGTCCATTTTTTCCAGATAGCCCAGTTTACTGTTATAAAATTTTTCATAGTACTCTTTTATAATTGTTTGCATTTCTGTGGTGTTGCTTGTGATCTCTCTTCTTTCCTTCATGATTTTATCTATTTGGGTCCTTTCTCTTTTCTTTTTGGTAAGTCTGGCTAGGGGTTTATCAATTTTATTAATTCTTTCGAAGAACCAGCAATTAGTTTTGTTAATCTGTTCTACTGGTTTCTGTTGTTGTTTTGTTCTTTATCATTTATTTCTGCTCTAATCTTTATTATTTCCCTTCTTCTGCTGGCTTTAGGGTTTATTTGTTGTTCTCTTTCTAGCTCTGTTAGGTGTAAGGAAAGGTTGTGTATTTGAGACTTTTCTTGCTTCTTGAGGTAGGCCTGTATTGCAACATACTTCCCTCTTAGGACTGCCTTTGCTGCATCCCAAAGGTTTTGGACTATACTGGGTTTTTGTTTTCATTTGCTTCCCTGTATTTTTTTTTTCTTTGATTTACTGTTAACCCAGTCATTCTTTTTTTTTTTTTTTTTTTAAGATTTTATTATTTAGTTGTCAGAGAGAGAGAGAAAGAGCACAAGCAGGGGGAGCGGCAGGCAGAGGGAGAAGCAGTCTCCCTGAGCAGGGAGCTGCTGTGGTACTCATTCCCAGGACCCTGGGATCATGACCTGAGCCGAAGGCAGACGCTTAACCAGCTGAGCCACCCAGGCGTCCCTAGTAGGATGTTCTTTAATTTCCATGTATTTGAAGTCTTTCCAAATTTTTTCTTGTGGTTGATTTCAAGTTTCATAGCATTTTGGTCTGAAAATATGCATGGTATGATCTCGATCTTTTTGTACTTCTGAAGGCTGATTTGTGACCCAGTATGTGATCTCTTCTGGAGAATGTTCCATGTGCACTCCAAAAGAGTATGTATTCTGCTGCTTTAGGATGAAATGTTCTGAATATATCTGTTCAGTCCATCTGGTCCAGTGTGTCATTCAAAGTCATTGTTTCCTTGTTGATTTTCTGCTTAGATGATCTATCCATTGCTGTAAGTGGGGTGTTAAAGTCCCCTACTATTATTGTATTGTAATCAATGAGTTTCTTTATGTTTGTTATTAATTGATTTATATATTTGGGTGCTCCCAAGTTGGGGGCATAAATATTTACAATTGTTAGATCTTCTTGAATGATAGACTCTTTAATTATGATATAATGCCCTTCTTCATCTCTTATTACAGTCTCTGTTTTAAAATCTAGTTTGTCTGATATTAAGGATGGCCATTCCAGCTTTCTTTTGACATCCATTAGCATAATAGATGGTTCTCCATCCCCTCACTTTTTCTTTTTTCTTTTCTTTTTTTTTTTAAGATTTTATTTATTTGATAGCAGAGAGAGCACATGAGCAGGGGAGGGGGGTAGGGGGCAAAAGGAGAGGGAGAAGCAGACTCCCCACTGAGCAGGGAGCCTGACAAGGGGCTTGATCCCAGGACCCCAGGATTATGACCTGAGCCAAAGACAGACCTTTAACCAACTGAGCCCCCCAGACGCCCCTTCATCCCCTCACTTACAATCTGTAGGTGTCTTTAGGTTTAAAATTAGTCTCTTGTAGGCAGCATATAGATGGATCTTGTTTTTTTATCCATTCTGATACCCTCTGTCTTTTGATTGGAGCATTTAGTACATTTATATTGAGAGTGATTATTTTTTTTTAAAGATTTTATTTATTTATTTGAGAGAGAGAATGGGAGATAGAGAGCAGGAGAGGGAAGAGGGTCAGAGGGAGAAGCAGACTCCCTGCCGAGCAGGGAGCCCGATGTGGGACTCGATCCCGGAACTCCAGGATCATGACCTGAGCCGAAGGCAGTCGCTTAACCAACTGAGCCACTCAGGCGCCCAACAGTGATTATTGAAAGATACGCATTGAGTGTTATTGTATTACCTGTAGAGTTGGTGTTTCTGGGGATGTTCTCTGGTCCTTTTTAGTTTTTGTTGCTTTTGGTCTTTTTTCCCCACTCAAAGAGGTGTGTCGTGTCCCCCCCCCCCCCCCCCCCCCCCCGCTTAATATTTCTTGCAGGGCTAGTTTAGTGGTCATGAACTCCTTTAGTTTTTGTTTGTCTGGGAAAGTCTTTGTCCCTAACCCTTCCATTCTGAATGACAGCCCTGCTGGATAAAGAATTCTTGGCTGCATATTTTTCCCATTTAGCCCATTGACTATTTCCTGCCACTACTTCTGGCCTGTCAATGTTTCTGTGGACAGATCTGCTGCGAACCTTATCTGTCTTCTCTAGTAGGTTAAGGACTTTTTTATCCCTTGCTGCTTTCAAGACTCTTTCCTTGTCTGTGTATTTTGTGAATTTGACTATGATACGCCTTGGCGATGGTCAGCTTTTGTTGAATTTAATGGGAATTCTCTGTGTTTCTTGGACTTTGGTGTTTGTGTCCTTCCCCAGATTAGAGAAGTTTTCAACTATAATCTGTTCAAATACACCTTCTGCACCTTTTTCTCTCTCTTCATCTTCTGGAATGCCTATGATACAAATGTTATTAAATTTAAAAAGTCACTGAATTCCCTAAGTCTACTGTTGTGGTCCGTTACCTTTCTTTCTCTCTTCTTTTCGGCTTCATTATTTTCCATAATTTTATCTTCTGTATCACTGCTTTGATCCTCTGCTTTGTCCATCCTCATTTTTGTAGCCTCCATTTGAGATTGCATCTCGGTTACAGCATTTTAAATTTTGGCCTGACTAGATTTTAGTTCTTTTATCTCTGCAGTAAGGGATTCTTTAGTGTCTTCTGTGCTTTTCTCAAGCCCAGCTAGTATCCGTATAATTGTTTTATTTTTTCTTTTTTTTTCTTTTTTTTTAAAGATTTTATTTATTTATTTGAGAGAGTGAATGAGATAGAGAGAGCATGAGAGGGGGGAGGGTCAGAGGGAGAAGCAGACTCCCCGCTGAGCGGGGAGCCCAATGCGGGACCCGATCCTGGGACTCCAGGATCATGACCTGAGCCGAAGGCAGTCGCTTAATCAACTGAGCCACCCAGGCGCCCCGTATAATTGTTTTAAATTCTAGTTCAGACATCTTACTTATATCTACATTGATTAAATCTCTGGTCATCATTTTTTCCTGTTCTTTTCTTTTGAGGTGAATTCCTCTGTCTTGTTATTTTAGAGAGAGACAAAAAAAGGAAAATAAAACAAAATAAAAATTTAAAAATCGAAGAAAAAGGAAAAAAGTACATAAAGGAAGCTAGATCCTAGGTATGTTTTGGTCCGCTTGTTACGGAAAGCTTGATTGAAAAAGGTAGGGGCGCCTGGGTGGCTCAGTTGGTTGAAGGGACAACTCTTGATTTTGGCTCAGGTCATGATCTCAGCTCCCCATTGGGCTTTGTGCTCAGCGGGAGTCTGCCTGAGGATTCTATCTCTTCTCCCTTTGCCCCTCCTCCACTCATGCTCTCTCTTTCTCTCTCTCTCTCTCAAATAAATACATCTTTAAAAAAAAAGGGGGGGCGCCTGGGTGGCTCAGTCGTTGGGTGCCTGCCTTTGGCTCAGGTCATGATCCCAGGGTCCTGGGGTCGAGCCCCGCATCGGTCTCCCTTCTTGGCGGGAAGCTTGCTTCTCCCTCTCCTACTCCCCCTGCTTGTGGTCCCTCTCTCGCTGTGTCTCTCTCTGTCAAATAAATAAATAAAATCTTTAAAAATAAATAAATAAATAAATAAATAAATAAATAAATAAATAAAATAAAAAAGGAAAAAAGGTAGAAAGAAAAGAAAAAGAAAAAAATTAAAGAAATGTATATAAAATAATACAATTAAAACATTAAAAATTGCATTCTGTATCTAAAAAACAAACAACAAAAACAGATAAAAACAAAAGAAACAAAGCCCAAAGGATGCTAGGTCCTGTTTCCCTTAGTGCTGAAGCTTTGCAGCACTCTGTGGTCAGTAGACTTGGTGTGTGAGGGGGTTTGTGCTGGTTCCCTGGTGGAGGGCCTGCTGCTCTGATTCTCAGGTGGAATTGTCCTAGTGGAGATGCTCCTGCAGGGTGAAGGGGAGCGGGGCTTGATGTAGTGGCTCCATTCTCCACTTGGTGGCGCTGTTTATCTCACTGAGATGGATCAAGCTAGGGGAGAGGGGGGAATGGCTTTGACCTCTTCTCTCCAGAGCAGGAAATGTGTGCCGCCTCTCTAAAGTAAGCCCTCACAGATGCCCAGTGATGACCCTGACTCTGTTACTGGTTTCTGTCACATCCCCGCCTTCACCCTGTGTCGTCGCTGTCCTCCTGCCAAACGGTGCAGCACTCCTGTGTTTTATCTCGGGTGTGGTTGTGTTTCGAAATCCCGCACTTCAGAGACCCCCCCGGGGCACAGACCCGCACTGATCCTCTGGGGGAGGGTCTCCCTGAATTGTGGCCAGTGCCAGTTTGTCGCAGGAGACAGCTGCGCCATTTCTCAGCAGTTTGGAGTTTATTGTAGATCACAACACGCAGCTGGTGCCGGGTTTGCAGCCCTCAGTCGGAGTCTTTGTTCCTATACTGGTGAGTGGGACAGCTTGATGGTGCCTGCAGGGCCCTTTGCCCGTGGAGAGGCCGTGTCACCTCTACCAAATGCACACCAAGCAGGGGTACTGCTTCTCCCTGTGTGACCCTGGGGATCCTCAGGCTGTCTGCTGCTGGGGCTCAGCCCTGCTCTCCCATTGAAGCACCGCTCCGTTCCCCAGGCACAAACCTGGCAATGTCTCAGACTTCAGAAACTTCAAAATCTGCACTTCACTGTTTATAGAAAACTGGCAGTATTGTAACCCTCTCCTTTCTCCCCATCCATGGTTTGGGGACTAGTTTTCTTGTTCAGCCCCCCGCATGTGTTTTTACTCTTTTTTTTTCCCCCTGTGCTTTCTCTCTCTTCCTCCTCTCTTTATGCTCCCTCCACTGTCAGGGCGCCCTCCCCTGGGCAGTGCCCATGGCTCTTTTCTCCCACAAACTCTGCAGCTCCTATGTTCCATGGGTCATTTTTCTGGTTTGTAGATGTGCAGCTTTGTTCTCTAAGACTTCCAGTCGATTTCTTGGGTGTTCAGAGTGATTTGATATTTAGCAAGGTGTGTTCCAGGGAGGAGGCAAGCTTAGGGTCGACCTACTCCTCAGCCATATTACCTCTCCAAAATTCACACATTTTAAATGGGAGCAAAGCATAAGGGTTAGAGGTACTACATGAAGAGTCATTTATAAGGAGGGAAGAGGAGAAAGGGAAGAGTGAACAAAAGGTGTTCACTCACAAAGCTCTTTATAAGGGCCACCAGATGGCGCAGTTGTTTCACATCTGCCGCTTGCACTGACCGGGGAAGGGAAGGATGAGAGAGAGCAGGACCGGGCCAACCAGCTGTTTCAAAGAATAGGATGTTCTTAATTCTTAAGTTGATTCTTTGCAGCCTCAGATGCCTGTTTCATGAAGTAAAAGCAGGCCTGCAGTTTATAATTAATTGCACATTTGAATATCATAGCCATGTCAGTATCACCCTTGTAATTTTTGTGAGAAAGTTAACTCTTTAGATACAAGCATCAATAAAATATTAACATTTTAAAAATTGAACATAAAACATTACTGTAATACAAGTATAAGGATATACTTTAATTTTATTTCAGGAATGATGCTACCAGAATTGTACTGTTAAAAAATCATTGGTAGCTTTGAAATGACTGATGTAAATAACTTAGATGTGACCAAAATGAGGATTAGCTTTAGTAATATGAGAGACTGGACAAAAGTAAAGGAGATGAGGCATTATCTTCAATTACTTAGAAATGAAATTTTTTTTTTTTTTTTTTTTTTTTTTAGTTGTACTGAGGTTTTAAGAAAGATTCTTTCCACAGTTCACGTACGCATTTAAAGAATATAATTGTCAGGGTGCCTGGGTGGCTCAGTCGTTAAAGCGTCTGCCTTTGGCTCAGGTAAAGCTTCTGCCTTTGGCTCAGGTCATGATCCCAGGGTCCTGGTATCGAGCCCCGCATCGGGCTCCCTGCTCGGTGGGAGGCCTGCTTCTCCCTCTCCCACTCCCTCTGCTTGTGTTCCTGCTCTCGCTGTGTCTCTCTGTCAAATAAATAAAATCTTTAAAAACTGTATA